>NC_133771.1:155987469-156354422 GCF_003597395.2 Chelonoidis abingdonii
GAGATAGCTGGGAGTGCTGGTGGCATAGGGTCTGAGTAGAGAGTCCACATATCCAGACAGTCCTTCAGTGAGGGTGCCAATGCCCGAGATGATGGGGCTTCCAGGATTTCCGGGTTTGTGGATCTTGGGTAGTAGATAGAATAACCCTGGTCGTGGCTCTAAGGGTATGCTGATTTGTTCCGGTGTTAGTGTAGGGAGTGTCCTGAGTAGATGGTGCAGTTCCTTAGTGTATTCCTCAGTGGGATCTGAGGGAAGTGGCCTGTAGAATGGGTGGGGTAGATTCAGAAGCCAGGATAAAAATATAAGCTGTGTCAGGTGAATGGACCAAGCCCAGCCACACGGCCTCTTTCTGTCTGATATTGTTACTCTGTGATTAACGGGACACAGCTTGGCTAGCCGCAGATACCAGGAGACTGTCCAGGCCTGGAATTCTTTTCATCTCCACATTACATAGCAGCCTAGGAGGAGAGATGGGGAGCCCACCTGGGGTCCCAGATCTACATCATACACACGGCACTAGATCATGCACCCATTGCATTGTAACTTGGCACATTTCATACAGTTTCTAAGTGAACGATTTCCAGTGAAGTAACACAAATGATTCATTCCATCTGACAGTCTTTTGCATGTAAATATTTTATATTCCTATTGAATATTTTTGGATGATTATGAATTCTTGATGTGATGAGGGCCTTGCTATGTATGAGATGCAGGCAGCAGCAAGGACTCAACAAGGAGGAAAGGCATCCAAGAATAAGAAATATGATATCATTTCAAAGTACAGATAAAAAGGAGATTGGGTGAAAACGCAGCACTCCCTTGTTCTCCATTTCCCCTCTCCTTAACAATTGAGTTTCAACTCTTGTGGACTCTGACTGGAGCACATGGGAAGCAGATTTGCACATGGATGGAATTAAAGCTGTCCTGTGAGTCAATGGACTCTCTGAAATGGCCAACCCATGCTAGGAAGTGGACTGAAATGGGTTGGCCATCTCAGAGAGTCCATTGACCCACAGGCTAAATGTTAATGACTGTGGGTGACCTCAGTGTTGGGCCAGATTTAGACTTGTTGGCCTAGATCCGAAAGGCTGTATCTATCCCATTCCCAATCCCCTGCACATCCAGACCCCAGGTCTGAGTATCTGGTACCCCAAGCAAGACTGGGAGGTATGTGCATTATAGCGGAGTCTTTATAGCTCTGGTTGTCCCTTGCACCTGGTCAGAGCAACCTGTAGCCTTAGAGGTTAAGTGGTACCAGAGCCATGCTCCTACCCAGACTAGCAAAATCCTCAGACATCCCTAGAGACCAGGGATCTATTAGGCCCTGCTCATAACGTGGCAGAAACCAAGCTAGCACCACATATGTGCAAGACAGTCATCTCATTTGAACAGGGTCTAAACCAACACAGGTTACACAGAAAATACAACTGCCCAGCTGGTTAGGTGAGTTCCAGCTGACTTCATGTACAATTTGCAAGCCCCTCACTCACTTCCAGGGTAAGACACGAACATCCCCACTCTGCTTCCTTAGTCCACTTTTTCAGTTGGCAGTGTACCTTGGAGAAACAGCTAAATTGTTGCTGCTACTCCAAATCAAAGCTTTGGAGAATAGATTCACCCACCACCACCACTCAAAGAGCACCGAGAGCCAAGCTAGTGTCCATGGAGTACCCCCAATAACAACAATCTTTATCCAGCAGCCTGTACTTCAAAGGCAAGTCATCACACTGCACACCTGGGATACACGGGCCAACAGCATTCAATGGGGAGCTCTAATATCACCATCACAGCTGAATGGGGCCAGATAAGGATAGCATAGGGGACCCTTGCTAACTTGCATCCATAATGTTGGCATCAACCCCCTGCACAGAACACTAAGCCTTCAGTATGTCTCCAGGGTGCAGTACAGTGACTTTGCAATTAAAGACTGATGAATTCACAGGTTATAAATCAATTGCCAGAATCGGGCTGCCCCCTTGATGATGGCTATTAACATAATGAAACTGAAGGGCTGTGAAGTCAGATAACAGACATCCAGTCTTTATTTACCTAGAGATTTAAGGAGACCTTTCTTAGCTGATCTATGACTTTTTGTTCTGAGGTGTGTAAATAACACCCAGCAGCACCTCATAATAACAGGCATGCCTCCTGGCAAAGCCCAGTGGGCATTATTTCCTTTCACATGCACTCAGACATGTTGCACAGTAGCACAAGCGGAAAGGCTTCTTTTAAAAATAGACATTATATTGAAACACACACCCCAAGCCAGACCCCCTAAAATGTAGTCACAACGTAAGCTGGACACTTCTGAAAGGATTTCCCGCAAGTCACTGGTAGGACCTGGAACAGAACTTCAGATTGCCTTGGTTCAGCACTTAGACAACACTGCTTCTCAATAACCATTTAAAAGGGACCAGGTAGAACAGTTCTTCAGCCATACAATATGGGATTTATTTGTTATCCCCTCCTCCGGGGGTTAATTCATGTGGGGTACAACTTTTTATTCCAGGGATAAATGTTGTCCATCTCAACTACTATCTGAAGTAGTTCCACTAATAAACTCAGACCTTATGTTTCCTGCCTTTCCAGCCACTTAAATACAGTTAAAGTGACAGGCGACATTGTTCTAATGCTCCAGTGGCTGCATAGAAGGCAGCAAGGGACTGGCCATCTGGCCTACTGCTTTAGTGCTTTCAAGAGCAAACAGAGTGTGTCAGAGTTAGAGACCAGCACACTGGGGCTACTACAACCCCCAGACCCTCTATCACACAGGCGCAGTTTCACAGTCCCATTGTATATTGCTCCAGTGCCACTGGCAACACCAGTTAGAAATCAAAGATGATAGAGAAATGGGTGGAAGGCAACAATGCAAGTCAGCCAAACCCCAACTCCGCACAGCCAGTTCTAAAAGAGAAGCACTAGGAAATAAAGCTGCATGAGCTCAGAGATACTGATTGTACTGCACCCAGGTGACTCTATGCGGAGATCCAGACAGATCTCATGAGCCAAGCACATTTGGGGCTTGGATTGGAGAATTTGAAAAACAAAGAACAAGAACAGGTACTGCAGGAGAGGACCAGGGACAGGTTATGTCATACTTTCTCAAGATGCCCGGACACTCAGGACATTTAAAACTGCATTGTAAGGAAAAATCTCGCATGGACCACCATGGAGTGTATTTGATGACTGAATTGTTCTCCTCTATCTCTAACTTTTAGTATAGTTTCTGGTTATACATGCTTTGCATATAAACACCACGTCATCTACAACAGAAGGCACAATATGACAAGCTCTTTGGAGATCACACTCCCCTGGGAAGGTGTATCACTAAGCAAAGAACTCTAGCAAGTCACCGAGGTATATATGCTGCAGGGCTCCTTCCAACATTAAATAGAAAGATTCTCAGACACATGAGATCAGAGGATTTAAGTGTCAAAATAATGGAGGGATATTAGGGAATTTACTTTGGGCTGGATGCCACATGTTTCATTTTGCATGAGGCTCAGGAATATTCCATTTAAGCTCTTACACAGATGGTTTTTATTTCACTCCACCTAGATACAGCCAATTTTGTAGATTCCCCTCTCTGTGGGGTGGGAATGCACCGAGGGCCATTTCCTGAAATTGACCCTCCATCTAGCTCTCTTGGAAAGAAAAAGCAGCTAAGATTGCTCTTTTTAAACATTTCTCCCGATGTTCCGCTCTTATCAATATTTCATGTCGTGTCTTTCTAAGTCTCTGGTGCACTATTTGTTGTTTGAAGCAGGAGAATTCCATCTACCATCTGTGAAAAGTTGGGACCAAGTTCTTTCTGGTACTTACTGTGTGGCAGCTGAACTTTCTGCCAAAGATTCATAGGTTCATACACTTTAAAGCTAGAAAAGACCACTATGATCATCTAGCCTGACTTCCTGCCCAACATAGCCCACAGAATTTCACCCAGTAAATTCAGTCTTCCCTACTATACATATCCTGAAGTCCAAACACAAAGATGTGGATGGTTCTTTCAGCTCTTATTTCTATATTGCTGCTGTCTACAAAAGTTCTGGTGGGGTTTTGAGCTAACTGAACTAGTCATCTATGCTGCAATGGCTGGGACTGGCTGTCTGGATTGTGAGGTTCTAGTCTTAACTTGTTGAATGAGTGGTCTCAGCCAAATTACTAACTTCCATTGAAATCAGTGGAAGTTAAGAGCCTAAATACCTTTGAGGGTTTGGACTTAGTCTTTGAGCTTCATTTTGGCCATCTGTAAAAGGAGGATGACAATGCTTACAGATCTTTATCAAACACTGAGGAAGAGGAAGAACACTAGATAAAATGACCCAAATTCTTAGCTGTGGCAGAGCTCTGCTCTGCAGAGCAGAGAGGAAGATCCATCAGAAAACTGGTTACAGGCTGCCTGATTCTTGAGCCCTTTCTTCGCTGGCCCAAGGCATGATTCTAGCAGAAGTCAGAGTCACCTGGGTACTACTCTGATCTATGCGAGCTGGTAATGGCTGGCAATGACTGTCTTCCATCTGGGGAGAGCCAAAGCACAGTGTGGTTCATTCACACCTCTCTGCATGCACCCCACATGCCCAGTATGCCAGGGATGGGATGGGTGATGGGGTAGGCGCTAGCTATGTGCCAACTGAATACTAGGGGAATCCTCAGCAGGGGAGATCTGGCCAGTTTCCATCCCTTTTGCACAGCCAGATAGGTACAAAGAGGATAGAGAAGGGTTGAGAATCTGGCCTAGTAGGAGTAGTAGTAGCCTTTCATCTGCCTGCGTGCTATTTTATTGTCACCCTTTGCTAGGTCTGCTTCTTAATTAATTCAGATCCTCCCCATAAACCCCTGGGAAAGTGGCCTACAACTGGACAGTGATAAACCCCTAGAAGGGGAAATGAACTGTAAAGAGGCCCAGCTGGAGAGCTGGGGCCAGAACAGACAAGAGTGGATGAAGAGTCACTAGGGCAGAAGCCCTGGAGGCACGACTCCCTACTAGCACCAGGAGCACTTAAAGATTTTGTTGGACTAATGGCGCAGAAGGGATCTGTTTGACTTGTGTTCCATATTGACTGTGTGTGACTTGGCCAGAGGCTGTGACCCAAGAAACCATCAGAGAAACTCCCACAAGGGGTCACCGCAGACTGAAAGAGGTGCAGACACACACGTGAACAATGAGGCACTCGCTAGAGGTGGGTACCACCCTATTACAGATGGACACAGTGATTTCATACAGTGTTTATTAAATGAGCAGTAAAGGTTCCAAAAGGACCGTAGTCCCAAGATACATTGTCATGACAGAGTTCCATAGACTTTTCTCACAGAGAGCATGTTGGTGGAGAAGAAGAATATTGTTATGAAATGAAGTGATTGATCTGCTTGCTGTTATGGAATGTGTGGATTATGGTGGGGAAGGGGTATATTGTTTGTGAATATCCCTGTTGTTTTACTAAGGATTAGATCATAGAATTATTGACTTTAAGGTCAGAAGGGACCACTATGATCATTTAGTCTGACCTCCTGCACAACGCAGGCCACAGAATCTCACCCATCCACTCCTGTTTAAATCAGGTTGCTTTATGAGGTCTGCAAGAGAGGAACCCTGTACTGAGCAATCTTATGAGGCCCACCTAATCAAAGCTCCCTCCTGCAGACATGATGGAGGGAGTTCAGTTATGCCTCAGTGGACGTTAGGTAAAGTTGTAGATGAAGGAGACTGAGCAAGGATAGAATGGAGGTTTTTAGTCCACATAGATATTTATCCTTCTGATATATTTATAAAGAGCAATCATATCTCCCCTCAGCCTTCTTTTGGTAAGGCTAAACAAGCCAAGCTCTTTGAGCTTCCTTTCATAAGACAGGTTTTCCATTCCTCGGATCATCCTAGTAGCCCGTCTCTGAACCTGTTCCCAGGGCAGCCCAGAGGATTCAGGGGACCTGGGGCAAAGCAATTTCAGGGGCCCTTCCATAAAAAAAGTTGCAATACTATAGAATACTATATTCTCGTGGGGGCCCCTGTGGGTGCCGGGGCCTGGGGCAAATTGCCCCATTTGCCCCCCTGGGTGGCCCTGCCCATTCCAGTTTGAATTCATCCTTCTTAAACATGGGAGACCAGAACTGCACACAATATTCCAGATGAGGTCTCACCAGTGCCTTGTATAACGGTACTAACACCTCTTTATCTTTACTGGCAATACCTCACCTGATGCATCTCAAGACCACATTAGCTTTTTTAAAGGCAATATCACATTGGCGGCTCATAGTCATCCTGTGATCAACCAATACGGACGTTCTTCTCCTCCTCTGTTACTTCCAACTGATGTTCCCACATAATGACCTTGACATATAACACTCCAGCTTACAAGTCATCCAGATCTTCCTGTTAATATCCCTGGTCCTTCTCTGTGTTAGCAATACCTCCCAGACTTTAATTAGCACATTCCCATTTTTTTGTCAAGGTAGTAAATAAAAATTAAAGATTAAATAAGATCTTTGGGATCAGTCCCAAATGATCCTTGTGGAACTTCACTAGTAACCTCCTTCCAGCCTGACAGTTCACCTTTCATATGACCCGTTGTAGTCTCCCCTTTAACCAGTTCCTATCCAACTTTCAATTTTCATATTGATCCCATCTTTTCCAATTTAGTTAACATTTCCTATGTGGAACCGTATCAAATGCCTTACTGAAATTGAGGTAAATTAGATCCACTGCATTTCCCCTTGCTAAAAAATCTGTTACCTTCTCAAAGAAGGAGATCAGGTTGGTTTGGCACAGTCTACCTTTTGTAAAACCATGTTGTATTTTGTCCAGTTACCATTGACCCAATGTCCTTAACTACTTTCTCTTCAAAAATTTTTCCAAAGACCTTACACACTACAGATGTCAAATAACAGGCCTATAGTTACCGGATATTTTTTCCTCTTTCTTAAAAAGTAGGAACTATGTTAGCAATTCTCCAGTCGTACGGTATAACCCTGAGTTTACTGATTCATTAAAAATTCTTGCTAATGGGCTTGCAGTTTCATGTGCCAGTTCCTTTAATACTTGGATGAAGATTATCTGGGGCCCAAATTTTGTCCGCATTAAGCGTTCAAGTTTGGCTTCTACCTCCGATGTGATAATATCTACCACCTTATCCTCCTTTCCATTTGTCATCCTACCATTATCCTGAGCTCCTCATTAAAGACTGAGGCAAAGTATTTGTTTAGATATTGGGCCATGCCAGATTACCTTAACCTCCACTTCATCCTCAGTGTTTAGCAGTCCCACTTCTTCTTTCTTTGTTTTCTATTAATATGGCTATAGAACCTTTTACTACTGGTTTTAATTCCCTTTTCAAGTCCAACCTACATGGCTTTTAGCCTCTCTCACTTTATCCCTACATGTTCTGACCTCAATTAAGGTAGCTTTCCTTGCTAATCCCTCCCATCTTCCAATCCTTGTAAGTTTTCGCTTTTCTTAATCACCTCTCTGAGATGCTTGCTCATCCAGCTTGGTCTACAATCCAGCCATGAAATTTTTCCACCTTTCTTGGGATGCAGGCTTCTGATAGTTTCTGCAACTTTGACTTGAAGTAATTCCAGGCCTCTTCTGCCTTTAGATCCACAAGTTCTTCAGTCCAATCCACTTCCCTAACTAATTTCTTTAATTTTTAAAGTTAGCCCTTTTGGAAAAACAAACAAACAAACAAAAAACCCTAGTCCCAGATCTATTTTTGTTTATCCTTCCAACTAGTTTGAACTGAATTAGCTCATGATCACTCAAACCAAGGTTGTCCCTTACAACCATTTCTTCTATGAGGTCCTCACTACTCACCAAAACCAAATCTAAAATGGTTCTCCAACTACTTGGTGATGGAATCCATCAGCTATCGCATCCTCTAGCCTTTCCCCAGCCCTGCTTCACTCCAGTACCCTTTAGCACTCAGGCAGCTAGGTCCATCTCCCTCCTCAGCCAGAGGGAGACTGCTAGCTCCTGGCCCACTGCCTTCTTATAAGGGCCAGCTGGGCCCTTATTAAGCCAGCTACAGCTGTGACTGCTTTCCCAATCAGCCCAGCTTTCAGGGCTGCTTTTACCACTGAGCCCTCCCCAGGGCTGTTTCTACCCTTCCAGGGCCAGAGTGGGGTGATCATCTTGCTACAGTCCCCCCAATCCCAGCTAGCTTACACAGATTCCATATTTAACCTGCATTTAACAGCGATTGAAACAGATTTTATAAAATATCACTTTTGTCTTACGTATGCACAAATCATGTCAGCAATCCAACCCTAAGTATATCTGGGAGTCACTGATCTTCTTATTCAGGACTTGCACCAGGTTATGCAGGGGAGAAAGTGAAGGGCTGTTATTGCCATATCAGAGAAAGCATATCCACTCTCCAAAGATGCAACATCCCCAGTGTTATAAACCCTACTTCTATCCTGGTCCACAGGCACAGTGGTTGTCCAGCTGGTCTCTCTAATACAGATCATAAGCCAGGCTTACTCTCAAACTAGTGGGTGTCAATCCAGTCTACAAGTTCCCTCAGCACCCCTCCTTACTCTCTTTCTTTTCTAAAGACAGGTGACCAGTGCAGATAAAATATGATTCCTCCCAAACTCAGACTGAAGCCACCACTCCCAACCTCACCCCAAGCTTGGAGGCTCAGGTTGGTTTAGATGTCATTACACATCTCTGCGTTTCCAGGAGGTGCTGGAAATGCCTCCAGTAAACTTGTGCGGATGAGATTTTTCAGCTAATCCAGAGTTGAGGAAGCAACCGAACTTCTGGGTGCCTGTCTGAGCCATTTGAAGCTTTGCCCAGTCCCTACCCATTCCTTTCTCACTATCTCCCAGAGCGAGACCAAATGGAGGTCACACAGCTAAGCTGACCCCTGCCATGTGTTTAGTCTTTTCACTGTGTCATAACCGGATTAACCCTTCAGCTCAGCTGGACAAGCTGATTAGTTAAAGAACTTGTTTCATCCCTCTCTAGGGGGTTATTTTTCATCCATCATTTCCCCTCTTTAGTCCCATGGTAAATGTCTGTTTGGTTATCACTCTCTCCACCAGTCCCTTTCATCTTCTCTTGGCTCCACTGACCTTCTTCCAATAGAGTTAGTTACCACCGAATGTGACTCTTCTGTTTGCCTCTCTTCTGATATTCCCTCACTTTCCTTTCATCTTCTCTCTTCAGATGATCCCTTCCGCTTGAGTTAATCTCTCAGCATTTTAGCTGCTTTCATGCTTCCTTCTGTTGCCTCTCCCTGTAGCTATTGTGGCACCTCGCGCACGCACACACACATCTTAACCCTGGTGTATCAGCAGGAAAAATGGAGATAAGAGCCAGCCCTTACCCCATGCAGGCCCCTCTTCTATCTCCCTGTTACCTCCTCTAGCCATTTGGTTGTGTTCATGAAGAGTGTCACATAACAAACACTTGAAGGGTTGCCCTCTTCTGGTGTGAACAAGGATTGCAGCTTTGAACAACAACAACTGAGATTGGAGGGGTTAAGTCAAGTCCTTCCAGCATCCCACTGTCTCTCACCCCAGAGCCTGAGGAACCTACCCAGGGCAATCTTTCCTTTCCCTTCCAGATGGGTAGCAACAGCAGCAGCAGCGCAAGCCTTTTCATGCTCCTGCTGGCATCATTCACTCAGCTCTGAAATTTGTCAAGTGTCAGTGAGGTAGCTGTGTTAGTCTGGATCTGCAAAAAGCAACAAAGAGTCCTGTGACATCTTACAGACTAACAGACGTATTGGAGCATAAGCTTTCATGGGTGAATACCTATTTGGACTCTCGGCTCTATTGTTCCTTGCTCAGTGTCTTACCACTGGTTGATGGTTCCCTGCATTCTGCCCACTCCCCTACAATTGCCCTCCACTGCCCAACCTCACCCCTCTCATCACCAATTCTCCTTCCCTACCCCTCCCTTCTGCTCTTTCTTCTGTATGCCTCCTACCCCTTTAGGTTTCCTCCTTCCTTTACCCAGGCCCCTCTCTTACTCCACGCACCCCTCCCTTTTCCAATTCCAACCCTGCGTGCTCCCCAAAAAACAAAAGACTCCCCTCAAAACTATGGCCAAGTGAAACAGACGAACTAATTTATTTTAAAGGCCTAGAACTATGCTACCATGTGGCTGCAATCACCCAGGTGACTTTGATTGTATGTCAGAGGAGTAGCAGTGTTAGTCTGGATCTGTAAAAGCAGCAGAGTCCTGTGGCACCTTATAGACTAACAGATTTATTGGTACCAATACGTCTATAAGGTGCCACAGACCCTTTGCTGCTTTTTTGATTGTATGGTGGATCCCTTTCCGCCACTACTCTGATGTTTTTCTTTATAGACTGTGAGTTCTCTAGGGAAGTGCTCATGTTTTCCTGTGTTTGTACAATAGCCAGCACAATCAGCCCCACTCCTGACTGGAGCCTATTTCCACAATATAAATAACAATAATAATGAAGATCCACAACTGCAGCCAGCATCACAGCTGCTCTACGGGAATGAAACAAGAAAATCAAGGGAAGGGTTTTAAAACAAACCCAATGAAGCATGTAAGGGAATGAATATTTAATGCTCAGTTGCGTGACTTCATCGTCTCTTATAATCTTGTATGTTTCTATAGCAGCGTTCAGAAGGGAGAAATGGACACAGCTGGAATCCTGAATGTATATATTATACCCAAGGTTCACTTCACCAACCATAGAAAGTATGTCATTACTGCTGGATGGGAGGGAGCCCCCTTTTCAGGTAGCCATGGCTGTGACCCTGCTGAGGCATGTCAAAAGCATTTACCCCTCCCCAGATCTAGTTACCGTCATGGGTTCTGCTCTTATCCCCATTGAGCATTTTGTCATTGACATGAATGACAGCAGGAGCAGGGTCTTGGAGACAAGGTTTGGCTCACTGGAGAAAATGAACTAAATTCAGCACTGGTGTAAGCAGGTGTAACTCTGTGGACTTCAGTGGAATGGCACCTGCTTAAACCAAACCTGAATTTGGCCCATAGCTTTTGTACTTATATTAGTGGTATACTCATTTGGGTGGAGTTTATTTTTTTCTACTGGCACCAGTAGAGTGGGGATCTGATCTTGATTGGGCAATAGGCCACCTGCAATATAAATATGACCCTCCTCTCTCTAGCACGATCTAGAGAAAGTTTTCCTGTTGGTATTCTGGTGCCACTTGCAAGCAGTCCAGGGGAGGAGAGAGGGTTGCTACAAGAACAGTCACTTGTCCTCCTAGTGTCAGACAGGCATCAAACGTATTTGAGTGAATGGAAGGTCAGCTAACTGGGAAGCAGTTGTTATACAATACTTTACATCGGGGCCCATAACTGCAGTTGGGATCAGAGGGAATGAGTGTTCTCCAGGGGTAAGCAAGAGGGGCTGCTGTGCTGTATTTCCATTTGAGAGCCTTTCTCACGCTGAGAAACCATTTGTTCTTTAGTGAGAAAATCAGATGTAAAGAGGGACTCTACCACATCCCTCTGTGATAGTGGGCTCAGGAAAGATGCCCTTCATGTTTCTCCAGCTCTATTTCAGGTGGGCTGGAGCTCCCCAGGGGGTGGACAGACAGCCCCCTTGTTATACTATAATAATAGAAGCATAGGGCTGGAAGGGACCTGGAGAGATCATTGAGTCCAGCCCCCTGCGCTAAGACAGGACGTGGTAAAGCTAGGCCATCCCTGACAGTCATTTGTCTAACCTGTTCTTAAAAACCTCCAGTGATGGGGATTCCACAGTCTGCCTGGGAAGCATATTCCAGAGCTTAACTACACTTATTGTTAGAAAGTTTTTTCCTATTATTTAACCTAAAATCTTCCTTGCTGCAGATTAACTAGTTTACTTCCTGTTCTACCTTCAGTGGACATGGAGAACAATTGATCACTGTCCCCTTTATAAACATATGTGAAGACTGTTATTAGTCTATATTATCTAAGCAAGATGCTTAGTTTGCCTAATTGCAGGCAATGTACATTTCTCCCTGTAGTTTTTCACACGGTGTAATTCTGGTCCAACACCCCAAAGCCCTGTGCAAGGTCTATGAAAGAAAGGGAGAAGACCAAGCCAAGCAGTGAAATTTACCAGTGGTAAGTAGGCTACCAAAGCCCTACCAGTGATCATTTTGAGAGGGGGGAAAGGGGCTAACTATCTGAGAACTGGGGCTTGCAGATTTAGGAAATGAAGTCCATGCAGAGAAGAGGAAGTTGGCTATTTTAGAAATGTAACTTCCATTGGCTGAAGCACACTAGGAAATGAGGCAAAGCACTGGGCAGTTTAATAAAAAAGGGCCTCCTTCCCATGGCGTGGCTGGATGAAAGTTGTGAATGGGCTGCCGGTGAACCAGCCATTGGGGGAGGCTTGCTCCCAGGCCCTCCCTTGTTCCTGAGACCCCACCTCTCCCTCTCCCCTTTTGCCTCCCCTCCACTGCAGGATCCCAGAGCACCCCGACCACAGCCCCTGGCCCCCAGTCCAGGCTGCCTGAGTGCCCCCAACCCTGGAGTGCCAGGTGGCCAGGTGGTGTGGCCACAGCAGCATGGTCTCAGCACCTGAAGCACCAGCCAGGCAGAGCAACCCTGGCCCCAGCCCCAGCTAGTCTGGGCCATGGAAGAGGAGGAAGTTAGGAACTGCAGGGGGAGGTCTGGGGGCAGAGTGTGGTTGGGGCCATACCAGGCTGTTTGGTGAGGCACAATCTCCCCCGGCCTGTGATACCCACCATCCATGAAGCTGTGCCTGATTCTACTATGGCTCCATTGAGCTTGAGGGTGAGGGGTTGCTTTGCTATTTGTTGGCTTGGAAGAATTAGACTTTAATCTGTGAATGTCAGATGAATTCTTGTTCTACTCAAAAACAAATGGAAAAAAATTCAAATAATTTGTGATTGACATTTACAGAGAGGAAAAACTTAAATGTTTAAAATAATATTTGAGAGCAAATTAGTGTGTGTGAGGGGATGCGTGAGTGGATGAGTGTGTGGGCGTTAGTGAGCTAGAAGAGAATTTTTGATGATACTTAAAATAAAAACATTAAGAAGCTAACATTATGAAATATGATTATTATCAAGCATGAATTTATGTCTGAACCGGGTATGAAGCTCAACCTCTGCAGTCGTTACACGTTGAACTAATAGCAATTAATATCTAAGTTCTTGCTTAAACTTCCGGCTAGCAGAGAAATGTAAGTCCATTTTAAAATAAAATTACTTGGAAAGGAATTTCAATAGTATGTGTCAAAATTCAAAAAAATAAAAATGAAATCCTTTTGTTAAACTTCTGGGCTTTGCTTTACCTCATTGGCCTTAACAGATGCATGTTGACAATGTACTCATTTTCATTGTGGGTGATGTCGATAAATGTCCCCCTTTGAACCTCTCAACTTCAAATTCAAGGTTCTTTTCACCATCTGCAAACTCATCTTGGGAGATGAGTATCAAGCAGGGTTTTTCCTTCTCCCTGTGCTGTTCATTCCCTTTGAAACATCTTGCACTGGCCACTGTTGGAAGATAGGATACTGGGCTAGATGCCATTGGTCTGACCCAGTGTGTCCATTCTTATGTTCTTCTTGTGCATCATCATTAGTAACAAAAGCTCTGTGGGTCAAATTCTGCCATCAGTGACACCTGTGCAACCCCAGTGTCTTCAAATTCTGCCCTTGGGGGCCCTTGTGCCACCCCATTGTCCTCAGTGGGTTTTCACAGGTATAAGTAATTGGAATTTGGCAAAAAAATTGTTAAGACCTCACAGGAAGAAATAGAATCCAACTCACTCCCCCAGAATTATACTGGTCCTGTAAGGATACCAAAAGTGATATAACTAATAAAAAAACCTCTTATTTTAATAATCAAAGTAGCCAGATCTTACTCTGATACACACACGGGGGTGGACTTGCTGAGTGTGATGGGCCCGTTTTCAGAGTGAAGCCACACTGAGATCTTCACATAGATACCTTCCCTGTTCTGATCTCTTACCTTCCCCTGGCACCTGTAGTAATTGGTTATATGAATAGCTAGGAAGACAAGATGAATCACCTAACAAAGAAAGGCATATAGGAGCTATGCAGAGTGCAGATTGGTCTTCAAATGGTCAACTCCCCCCTAATATCCTTTGAAAGCCCTAAGAGATTCTGGGATTGAGCTCCAGCTAGCAGGAAGCCTCACTGTTTGGAGACTAATTCAAGAGTCCCCTTTGAAAGAGAAGCAGCTCCACCGATTACCTAGAAGTGTTGCACCAGTCTGAGACTCCTGGATCCGATCCCTCCCCCTGCCAAGGAGGATTATGCCCTACAGTGTACAGTCCACTGCTTTGTCCTAGCTCTTTTTAAATGTCCTATGGAAGGGTGCTAACCTTGGGGTTTTATTTCACAACCTAATACATTTCATAGTCATGAATTTCCCTTGGATATTCAGTCCTGGGCTAAATAATGTAATTTGCTGCTGTTCTGTGCTTTTACCTATTGTCCTTAATTTTTCACTGCTGTATTGGTAGCCAGTTGGGATCTTAGCAATGTTTGGATAGTCCTTGGAGAATCACCCTCAAACCAGGAAGAGCAATCCCTTCCCCTGTCCTCACTCCCACCATCCAACTTTACCTATTACCCTCTGCTGCTCAACCCTGCAGTGCAGAATCTGTAAGAGGGGGATTTCCTGGAAAGCTCCTCCATGCAACTGAAATGCCTTCCTCTGGAGTTTTCTGCTCCACTGTTCTGGGGACACAGCCACAACCAGTGTTTCAAAGTGCCAGTGTGGCAGAAGGAGGCTGGCGGATGTGCCCCAGAAACATGGAGCTAACTGGCAGTATTGAATTTGTAATTTGCTGCCATTAGCAGGGGTCACTTTCAACTGCTTCTCATTTAATGAGGCACTCACCGTTCCTTCCTGTTATTTCATTCATCTAGAAAGCTGGAGCAGCAGAGATGCCCTGGGATGATATCTGCGAGGGGACACAGCATGGAGTTTTGTGCTCTCTCTCATGTGCCTCAGGCTCCAACCAGTGGACCCCGTGGCCCTCAAAATATTAATTCAATTCTTTGGTTGTTGTGAGTTTTTTTTGTTGCTTTTTCCCCATGCCATGCCCACCGTTCCAAAGAGCGGAGTGAATATTTGATTGCAGTAATTAGTTAATCAGTAACTGGCATAATTTTTCCCTGATTAATGCCTTGAGTAATCATTGCAGTCTTGTCTGTAGGCAGTTCTGTTATCAGAGTCACTTTGAAAACAGCTTTGAAAAGAATAGATCTGCACCCTCACAGATAAAATTAGAGAGGTCAGACGCTCCACCCTCTTGAAAACTGCTCCTTCATTTATTTTGATAGGGAGGAAAGGAGATCTAAGAATTTATTCCCCTCTCCCAATTCCCTGATCTTCTGTTCCCTATCAGTCAGTACCACGATGGAAGAACCTGGAAGAGAAGTCCCATCCACAGTCAGTCTTTCTGGCCCCCAGGAGAATTGCTGACATGAGATGGGGCCATCCTGGAAACCTGGGGCTGCACCAATGAGAAAACATTGACTGCAAAGCCTAATGCACTGACCTCCTTTGCGTGTACCCCCTGAGGATTTTATCACTGCTCCAGAGATGTGCTGGTGCCTAGAGACCACATGCTACTCACATAACTGCTTCCTCCCTTCTCCACATACTGGATCTCTTCAGTAAGGACTGTACTATAAACACACACACACAAGCATTTCAGTAAGAAGAGACTGTTACACAATGCAGGTTAAAGGAGAAAGAGGCATGAACCAATACCCCCAAGACAGGCGCACCACACATTAAGAATCAGAACCAAAGTCAAGAATTAGCATCTTTATAGAACACATCCATCCTATCTGGGTGGGAGTCAGACTAACACTGACCGAGGACATTCACAGTGATCTAGCCCAGTCTATATAAAACCTGGGATGGATGCATCAGGATCTGTGTAGACTTTAGTTCTTCCAAAGGCTTGGTCAGCAACATGGAATGTATTTTCCCAGGGGGCATTTTGGTTAATGTGACAGTATGACTTAATGTCTTATCAGACAATATAGACTACTGATCCTAGTGATCCTTGGTGGGTTTACCACCATTAGCTCAATGAACAGATCACAACCTGCTTGAAGTTTCTGCCATATGGGAAGGTCAGAAAGACATTCACCCGCGTGGGGAGAGAGTCCAAGGCCAATGTCTCCTCTTTTCCTAGGGTTATCTAGGGAAGGGAGAGCTGGTTTGAACAAAGGAAGGACCAACCCAAGGTCCCCCATGCACACACATACCAAACTCAAACTGAACCCCAGTTCTGAACCAGTGATCAGTTAATGGCACTGGAAACCTAGCTAACGTAGACAGAAATAACAGGAAAATTTCAGCTTTTGTGCACATAAAGGTGGGAAGGGAGAAAAGGAAGGCTCAAAGACAGCATGTGTGCACTGCCCAGAAGAGCTGGAGTCAGCTATACCCTAGAAGTTACTCCATGGCAGAGGATAGTATTATTCACTTCCTATTATGTAGGATCCAAAAGCAATACAGAAACCAAATGGGGAACCTCCTTGTAATTTGCTGGAACATGGGGAAAAGGACTACAACTGGTAATAAAGGAATCGCCAGACAGTGACTCGATGTGACCCTCAAGCTGTCCTTCCCTTTTCCAGGCATGGAAGAACTGCGCCACTGTGGCAGTAAAGTCAGTAATAAGATGAACATTTATGACATATCAGTGAATTTCATTTTTGCTTACATGATTTCAGAAATGGCTCATGTCCTTAAAGGAAGGTTTCTGCATTAGAGATTTCTAGTACATATTCCAGCCATGTACAAGAGCTGGAGGCGTCTGCAGAGGGAAAGATACAATATCTCTTTGGCCTATTGCTCCCCTGCTCCTAAGGGAGCAGGGCATCATGCACCAGAGGCAGGGAATCATGGATTACTGTGCCCAAAAGTTCCGCCTGGAAAAGATCTGCCTATAACTGCCCAGTGAACTAAGACTCCAATGAAGGATGGAGTCAGTGGATGGAGAATGCGGATTGCTGTCCAATCCCTTCTAAGGGCAATTTTGTATCATTTTGGGGATCAGACTTCACTGATATGGGAGGGAGAGGGAGCAGTGTTAAATTTGGGCATGTTTATTTCTGGCATCTAGGGAGTGGGTCTGATGCACATCCTCCAGACCCCATCCCTGGTCTGCCCCTCTCAGATTGTAGGACATTCACAGGCTCTGGGGTATAGTGCCACGGAGACTGAAGATCCTATATCCATGCAGGAAATAGAAAGTCCATGCACAGATCTTGGAGAACAACCCTACCCGACTGCCATTTAAAAAAAAAATTCCTTATGTTAATAACACCAGATTATATCAATTTAATCCATGGGAAATAATAATAAATAAATAAATAAATAGCCTTGCATTTTGTGTAATCTTGTTTTCACAAAATCTACACTGTGGGTCAAGTTAGACCTGACCATGTTCACACACTCACTTCACTGACCTTGGCTCCACCAGGAAAGAAATGTTGCTGCATATTCCTGATGCTGGGCTGTACTATGCCCATTCTTCTGAAGTTCTTTCCCCCTGTAACTCAGCTATCTATTGATTGTGCCTGCCTGACTCCAGTTGACATAATGAGTGAAGTGAAAGCATCCTGAGGTGGTATTTTCCAGATGGGAGGTACTACAGAACCAAAGCCCAGTCATGATTATTGTTGATGTTAATGTTAGTTCCACTTTCTGCCCAAATTCCATTTTAAGGAATTGCATTCTGCTGCCTCACATTTACCATGTAGTTTCAGTTGGCTGATGATTCTTGTTCACTTCCTGTCCTTAAGTGTTGTGCAGTATTGCTGTGTGCTGGACAGCAGGTGCTGTGTTCCACATTGGAGGTAACTTCATTTCAGTGGTGAGTGAAGTGATACCAGTCTGCATAGTTTATGATCAGTTTGTTAAGCCATAAAAATCTCTGGATGGAAGTTGCTATAAAATGTCAGCCATCACTCATCATTTTACAGACCCTGGACCATATCCCCTCACACTGGAACCCAGAAGTTGTCATAATTCCTCAGATCCACTAGTTCAAGAAGTCTGATACTCTACGTCCAGTAGTGACCAACCTGATGATTCAGAGGAAGGTGCAAATCTCCATAATGTACTTGTCTAATGCTATATATGGTGTATGTGGATGGGGGAATTCCTTCCTGACCCTTAAAGTGAACCAGGTGATGCCTGAAAAATGAGTTGATTGTTTTTACCCTGCGCTCCTTACATTAAGTAGCACATTAGTCCTAACCTGTGTAGCCTGGTGCCATGATTTATGGGGCAGAGCCAAGGTGTAAATCTACCTTGCCCAGAAAGCCATCAGTATGTTTAATTCAGCCTCCTCAGCTAACCCATAGTCCTTCCATCCTTTCAGTGACTGTATCAGCATTCATCACACAGAGTTCTCATTTAATTTTATTTATTGAGGGACTGATTTGCACAGCGGGGCTCTGCTTTGTTTATTCTCTGCTATTATAATTGTTACCTTTAATGAAGACAATGAAGAATTTAAAATAATAATTTAAAAAAATCCCCCTCAGTTACCGTGGCAACAAGCTGGAGCTTTTTAGCGCTGCCACAAATTCCATCTGTTTCTTTCTTTTAAATGACAAAACCACTTCCTCCCATTTCAGCACCAGGAGGAGGAGGTGAGGATCTCAAAGAGAGGCCAAGTAAAACTTCAGCTACCAAACAACTCAAATGAATGACCTTTAAGGGAAACTCCTATCCAGTCAACAATGGAACTAGGTGTCTTACCTCCAGAGCTCTGGGATGAGGTTTTCTATAGACAGAGATTCAACACAAGCCTCAGTAATCAGGTCTCTGAGAATTCTCTCCCTCACCAGACATTTGTCTCCAGGGCAAAGTGGGGACACAGTGCTAAAATGGCTGCACACTTTATCTCTGCTCAAACTAAACCAGACCCTTGCATCTGAACCCCTTGAACTTTGAGGTAGGCTGGACAGGGATCTGAATCCAAACTCAGTGCTTTGGCTGATTTTTGAAGGTCATGGATGCAGGGGGAGGGAGCTCCTGTGGTAGGTGAGAGACAGAAGCTACTTTTATGGGCCTCTATGGGGGTGCATTAGGCTAAATAGAGCACTGACCCACTAATATTTTATAATGCCAAAACTTTGCTCACTTCTATTTCCCTCAGGCCCAATGGATAGACTCTTGTTCCTGCCTCCTCTTCCCCAGACTCTTTCTCGCAGTCTATCAGCCCTCCTTCCTCTGTTTCCAAAAGCCTCTTTCACCTTCTTCCCTAGAGCCCAAGCTCTCCACCTAGGCAGATTTTTTCACCTTGCACCCCAAAATGGACACACATTTTCTTCCTTCTCAAGTTTTTAAGCATCTTGGCAACAAAAGCAGCCTAACTCACACTTACAGATGACTGGCTGCTAGCAGTCAGATGACCTGCCTACTGCTTTGCCTCTGACTCACAGCTTAATCTGGAACCCTTTGGACTATGGGGTTCATATCCCAAGAGTCTGTGGATTCTGCCTTAACCCATCCTACGTCCATAGAAGTGCAGCAAGTTAACAGTAGTGATGAGTCATCCTGAAAAGATTTGTGTTGGAAAGGCAGCTACAGATTTGGATGCTGTTTATCCAAACATATCCCCAGCCTCTTTGGATTAGAAATCCCCTGAGCAAGGGCTCTCTTGGGAGATTTGTCATGATACCTCCTCCCAGACAGGCTGAAAACACCAGTCCTGGTGTAACTGTTCTATGGATTTCAGTGGAATTGGACCAGGGAAGAATGTAATTCCACATCAATGGCCTCTCTCAAAATACTTAATTTCTTCCAATGCCAGCTGGAATCAGATCACTCAGAGGCAGCCCGAGACTATTTAATTAAAAAGTAAGTTAAGTGGTGTGATGCAGGAACCTCTTAGTGCCAACTGGCAAGGGGCACAGAGGGGCTATTTAGGGGTTACCACCAGGATCTCCTGGGTCCGGTACACACATTCTAGTTCACCAAAGGGTGTCTGTCATATGAGGGCTCACTGGTCATCAATATCATTGTGAAACGCACATACAGATGTTGTGTAAGGAGTTATGCATCTACACTGAAAATCATGTTCTTAAGATCTATGTCTAGTGACTGGTCACCAGCAAAGGGGAAGAAAGAGATTTTGTGGCAGACAAGAAATGTTTATCTATCCATCTGGCTGTTTACATGTAAATTAAGCATTGTATTGTTCACAATGGCCCTCTCTCACCAGTTTGAATGGAATGCTAATGAAGGATTGTGAAAACTTCAAAGAAAGAAAAGCAAAAGGACCAAGTAAACTGTGGGAGTATGAGGACGAACCCTATCTTCAGGTATATTTGGGCGACAGAGAAGACACTCTGGTATCCTTCATCTAGGAAGTAAATGGACAGCCAGTTTGCTTCTTAGAAGAGAGGTTTCAGACAGACTTGGTTGAAAACACTGGAGAGAACTTTGGGTAAGATAAGCTTCTTTAGACAAGAATATAATGGGTTAGTAAAATTTAGTCTCTAGAAAGTGTGTTATGATTTTGTTGGTGTCACTAAGCATAACCCTAAGTAACGTGGAAAAGTGGAAGGCAATAAGGATATAAAGTCTCCCTGTTTAGGCCTCAGATGAGCAAAAGTCCTTCCATGTTTGAACTCTAATCGACCTAAAAGGCTGGCTGATGGGAAAGGCCAGGAGTAACAGCCGTTATCAGTTGCAACAGTTCTAATTGGTCTAAAGCAGAAATAATGAGGCCTGTGCACCTTTAGCAGAAGGACAAGATAACTTGCAGAAGGAAAACTTACTAACGAGCTGCCGCGGCCAAGTTTACTTAATGCACCTGCGCTTACGTAACTGCTATGGGGGGAGAAAGAAGTGTGTGAGAAAAGAATGCTGCAGCCAGACAGAAGAGGGAGGGGAAACGGGGGCTTGCTAATCAGTGAGAAAAGTTCTCATGGATATAAAGGAACAGACTGCTTGTTTTAGCTGGGCTGGATCTGAGGCGTACTAAGTCTCCCAGCCCCGCTTTGAGATCTCAAATAAACTTTGCTTGCTTCTCCCCTGGTGTGTTTATTGGCGCTAAAGCACTCCGGGCACGAATCTCTGTTGTTTGCCTTGGGCACCTCCGGTGTCTGCAACAATTTTGTTTAATATGTAACCGTTTGTTTCCAATATCCTTACTCCCTATCGCTTGAATCCCTTTTCTTTGATAATATACTTACTTTTGTTCTCACTATAAATATATCTCAGTTCTGTGTATTTAATAGAGCTATGTTCTAAGTGTAACTAACAAACTGTGCTGCATTCTTTGCAAACAGCAGGCCTGGTAATGGTGTGAATGTTCAGTAGATAAGGGGCTAGGCAAGGCAAGGAACTCTGGGAAGGGAGGCCAGGGGTTGATGTGTGTCTTTCGTTAACCTGTGCAGAGAGAGCAAGTCCTGGAAAGTGTTTGTGCTGCCAGAGGCTGGAGAGTTTAGGGAACTGATCTACAGCAGGCCCAGGCAAAACTTTCCCATACAAAGAATAGGTGATAGTGAGGTTGCACATGGACTGTTCCAACCCTCAGAATAGTTTGTTTTCTTTGCCTGTCCCTACTCAGTGAATTGGTGTCACCTTCACCTCTGCAGAGAAGAGCAAGTTTGACGGTTTTTTAGTGTTTTATTATGAGGTCTAAAATTCATTAAATTCATCAAAAATATATATTAAGAAAAAAATTTCACTTCCCTCCCAGATCACCAATGGAAAAAACAGGGGTCAATTCTGCTCTCACTTACACTGGTATAAATCTGGAGTAAATCCACTGAAGTCCAGTGAGTTATTCTGGATTTGTGCTGATATTACAGTCCTCTCCAAGACGTGCCCTTTGATTTACAGCTGAAGGTCCAATGAAGGATGGAGCAGCAGGGGCCAATACTGGATGCTTACGCGTAGGGCTAAAATCTCCTCAATAAACCTGCTTAATTGTTTGATGGTGTATATGGAGGGGGCAGGGGAGTGGAGGCTGGAGCAAGTGAGGGAATTGTATCCTGACTTCCATGGCCGTCAGCTGATGTCTTGAAGCTCTGATGGCTCTTTTGATCTCTCCAAGATTAACTCCCTCAGACCCTAAGCCATCTATTTCTTGTAGGCCGAGGAAGAAGAGAGAACTGGCCTAGAGACTGATGAACCAGACTGGAATCTGTACATCATTATAAATAGCCACTTCCCTGCAAAAGGTGAGTTGAAGGCTCATGAAGACAGCCAGGAAGCCAAAGGCAATATCCAAAGGCAATCCCACAGAAAACACCAAAATATCTCCAGCATCCAAGAGGACGCTGGCCTTTTCGTTTCCCTTCAGCTCTGGCGTTTTCAGAGGAGTAGCTGTGCCCCTTCTGCAATCTCTTACCACCCTGTATTTTTCTGCCCTGCAATAGTATTCGTTTTTTCTTACTCCTTTCAGTTTCTTCCCCAATGTTTTTCCCATATTGCAGTCCCTGCCCCCTGGAATTCTCTCTCACAAAGGCTATTTACTCTTTGGTCCTTTGCCTCTGCTCATGTAGGAGCGTTATCTATTCCCTTTGCCCTTTCATTAAGGTAATGCGTTATAACTGAAAACAATCCTATACCTGTTTCGTTCTGCCCAGCAGCCTCAGAGTTCAGCCAGAGATTAGTAAACAATTCTAGGCAAATATGAAATGAGATGCCACCAGACCATCAGGGGTTAATATACCAATGTTCCACCTCCGCAAGTATGGGTTGATATCCTGACTACAGTTACAAATAAAATGAGTTTGGTGGACTCTCATCCTAGCCCCTATTAATGGTTAGCATAAAATCACCCTGACAGTAGTCTCTGCCAAGGAGAGAGCCAGGCGTGGAACAGCAGGGAATGCTACCTATTAGCATGAAGTTCCTTTGGAACAACAACAACTTGACAGTGTGACAGAAGGTGGCGGTGTAGATCAGGAATGAGGTACATCAGGACTGGAATAGCAGGGGAGGCTACAGGGTAGGGTTGAGATGCATGGGTAGATGTGGTACAAGGGGGAAGTTTTCACAGTGCTTTCCCACTCTGTGCTAAGCTTCATCCAGTGGCATCACTGTCAGTTTACAAGCACCAGCATTATGGGGACAGATGGGGTGTATGAGCCTCCTGTAACAAAGTGGGAGTTTTCAGTCATATTTGTATGAATCCCAGGCATGCCTCAGTTGCCTTCTGTTCTTTGCATTGCTACCTAGTGGGTGCAAATGGGTTAACACTGCTCCTGAAACAGTGCAGGAGGCAGGCGGGGAAGGAGGGTATTGCCTAGCTATCGGGGTGGAATGAACAGTCATTAAAGAACTGGCTGAAACTGACTCAAATCAACAGAAGGTCCCCCAAGACAAAGAGACATCCCAATCTCCAAACAAATCAACACCTATGTGACGTTCGGTACCTCGTGGGAACACCCTACACCCCCATGTTCATCTTTATACAGTAAAATGATTGTGTGGTATCCAATGCAAAGTTTGTCATGTTGGGGGTCTTCAGAAGACTCATGATGCACTAAGCATTGTTGTTATAGCGATGTTATAGTAATTGTTGTTGCAGTAATGTTATAGGTTATAATTTCACATATATAGTTATGAGGCTGAAAATGTATCCTCATAGCTTAAAAAAAACAGGCAAACACTCTCTAAGAGGAGAGGAGTAGTTCACACCTCATCAACCCAGCCCAGCCTCACAGGAACAAAGGACTCTGGCCTAGGCAGCAACAAAAGGATCTGTTGGACTCTCGAGTGAGTCACCCCCTTCCTTTGGTCAGTTTGGCACTCTCTGTTCTCCATTCTGTATGCCAAAGGGCCAGCCAATGTGCAGGATCCCCCTGAACACCTACCTTGTCAGACCCTGAGGCACCAAAATTCCAGAAATATGATTAAATGAAGAGCCCACACAGAGGGGAATACTTGAGGGAAGGAAAAGCCAGTGACTGATCACATAGGAGACAGTCAAAGGACACCATGGCTAATGAACAAACCAACCTCAAACTACACTATCTGAACAGACGGTGAGGTATCATAAAGATACTTGTAAATGCACATCTGAGAGAAAATTTTGGTATTAATGTTAAGTTTTGGGGATAAGAATTTTGATACAGATGTTAAACCTTATGATAATGCTTCTTTTCAGTTAATACCTGTAAACAGTTTTAAAGCTTATCACAGCAGAGAACCCGTAAAAAACCTGGTTTACTGTGTGTGACTGGGGAAACTGAGGCACACCACCCGATGGCCTCAATGGCTGGATGCCAAAAGAACTATAACACAAACTGCCTTTGAACTAGTCAGAGACTAACCCTTTTGCAGTAAACTAAGGGGGGAGGTGTGATGTACGGTACCTCATGGGAACATCCTACACCCCCATGTTCATCTTTATAAAACGATTGTGTGGTATCCAATGAAAAGTTTGTCATGTTGGGTGTCTTCAGAAGGCTCATGATGCACTGAGCATTGTTATAGTGATGTTATAGTAATTGTTGTTGCAGTAATGTTATAGTATGTTATAATTTCATGTATATAGTTATGAGGCTGAAAATGTATCCACATTGCTTAAAATAAACCCAGGCAAAAACTTTCTAAGAGCAGAGGGGCAGGTCACAAATCACCAAGGCATGGATGGGACAAACCCAGCCCAGCCTCACAGGAACAAAAGGTTATAATTTCACATATATGGTTATGAGGCTGAAAATGTATCCTCATAGCTTAAAAAAAACAGGCAAAAACTCTCTAAGAGGAGAGGAGTAGTTCACACCTCATCAACCCAGCCCAGCCTCACAGGAACAAAGGACTCTGGCCTAGGCAGCAACAAAAGGATCTGTTGGACCCTTGAGTGAGTCACCCCCTTTCCTTTGGTCAGTTTGGTACTGCAATGAGGTAATGCTCACCTGACTCTGAAGGGGGGGGCAAAGCCAAGAGGGAAGAAAGGACATGATAAAAGGGAGAGACGTTTGCCATGCTCTTCCTTTCTCTTCCACCTACATCTACAGATACACCACCACACCAAGTGACTGAAGTGCTGATCAAAGAGAAGAGCCTGGCTGAAGAGCAACCAGTCAGCCTATGGTAAAAAGCATCTAAGTTTGTAAGGGCATTGAAAGTGTTAAGATCAGCTTAGAACGTATTTTGCTTTTATTTCATTTGACAAAAATCTGACTTATTGTGTTTTGACTTATAATCACTTAAAATGTATCTTTGTACTTAATAAATCTGCTTGTTTATTCTACCTGAAGCAGTGCATTTGGTCTGAAGTGTGTCAGAGACTCCCCTTGGGATAACAAGCCTGGTACATATCAATTTCTTTGTTAAATTGACAAACTCTATATGAGTTTGCAGCATCCAGCAGGTATAATTAGACATTGCAAGACGGAGGTTCCTAGGATTGTGTCTGGGATCGGAGACATTGGCTAGTATTATTTGGTTGCACAATCCAAGGAGCAGCTTACATGCCAGAGGCTGTGCATGAACAGCCCAGGAGTGGAGGTTCTCACAGCAGTGCAGGGAAATGCTGTATCTCAGAGTCAAGGATTTGAGTGACCTAGCAGATCACTGGTCTGGATAATACCAGAGGGAACCATCACAGCCTAACAGCAGGAACCCCCAGGAGGTGAGCCCTGTGAACTGAGCTAGAGAACAAGGTGTCAGGTGACTGGAATAAGGACTGCCCTTTTGGAAGGACTCGGGAGCTCTGACCTGAGGAGAGAAAGGGGACAGGGGAAAAAGCCACAGATGGAGTCCATTACAGTTTGGGTGGCTCATCAAGGCACTGGCTTGACAACGCTGGACTATGGCTTAAGTTCCGCCTCTTTTTTCTAACTTAAGGACTTTTAGATTCTGTGTGCCAGGTGACTAATAAATTACCACCTTGTTTTTGAAAAATGTGCCCAAGTCACTGTGAATACCCACTGAGAGCACTGGGCTGTGAAGGGGGACAGTACAAACCTCCCACTGGAGTCTGGCCTGGCTGGATTCACTGCAGAGAGCCACAGAGGGAGAGACAGGGACTGCAGGTGCCATAGGCCCAGACTTGGAGGCCACAGGCCTGCCCCAGTGGTACAGTGTGCGTCCTGCCATACTAACGTGGGTCACTCCTGAGAGACCAGTTACAGGCTGGGGCATAGACCAGACCCTGGCACTCCATGACAGTTCCCCTTTGCCTAGTGATTGTATCATGTGTGCTGCCAGCAGCATGAGGAGCTGCAAGTTCTTCTCAGATTGGCAAACAGCAGCACTTGCTTCCAAACCCCTTCCCTGCACACACACACAGGAGGTGAGATGGGGAGTTTCTATCGGTCTCCTGGGATTAAACTTTGGTCAGTCCCACACCACTTGATGTGCTGGATGCTCATGAAACATGATTGGAAATGTAAGGAATCTCACTGTTCATTACCCTGCCATTTTTAGAAATGACCCTGCAGAGGCAGTGGATGGAGACATATGGTTTACAGTAGAATATCCATCTGGGCAGATTTATTTTACATTGTTATTTATCACATTTGTCCTTCTCTAACAGCACAGCCATTGCTTATACAAAGCGTGAGGGGGAAAAGCAATAAAGCTGAAGTGCAGCAAGGTGGTGTTCTTGCCTCTGACATAGGAATTGTCAATGGCAAATCCGGCTCAGGCTCCCAATTTCTAGCACGTCCACTTACAGATCTTTCAGAGGAAGGCATAAAACCCCATAATGGACAATTGTGCAATAACATGCTCATGGGGGAGGTGTACAGGAGAAAGAATATTTCCACCTTTTCATTGGTACCTTAGAGAATTATGAGATTGGGACTGGAGGTAAATTCAAAACAAAACAGCCCCAAGTCACTGTTCTCCCTCAATGACACAGAAGACCCTGCTCACATCAAAATCTCATCAGGTGTCATTACAGCCCAGAAAGAGCAAACAGCTTATTCTAAAGAACATGGATGCATCTTTAGAGGTTCAGAAAGTTTCCCATCACTTTTTACCCCTGCCATAATGAAAAAGCTAGTGTGTCAGGGCAATGGCTAGTGGTTAGCAACCTAGTTCAGAGGAGTTATATTCAAGTTACCAGGAATCAGACAGGATCCAGTCGAACCAATCCCAACAGGGTCAGGTACTAATCGGGTCACCAGGAGTCAAGCCAAAGTCAGAATATCAAGACTCAATTAGGTCAGAGTTTGTAGCACTAGACAAAGGGGCCAAACAGCAGCTAGATAGTGCCTAGTTGTGCTAACAACTGCCTGTGGCTCTTTGGGTTTAAATAGGAAGTCCTGACCAATCAGAAGTATAGGTGTTCCTCCAATCAGGGAGGAAAGGAAGTCTCCCTGATGTAGCTTCAGGTTTCATAGTCTGAATACCCACTAAGTTAGTGGTGCAAGCAAAGAAGTGCCATTTAACTAGACATGCCAAAGACCCCAGTTTGAGACGTGGGTGTCCTACTAGTCCATGTGCAAGAGATTATTACTCTCTATAGAATCACAGCTGCTCAACAGTTTATAATACACCCTCTGCTGTCAGAAGTTCTTCAACTCAAGGATCAGTAATTGAGGTTTTGCATCCGGAAGATCTGAGTTCTGTCCCTGTTGCCACTGTGAAATGCTCAGTGGCCATAGCAAGCTGCTTGATGGCAGTTGTGCAGTCCTAGCTGATCACAGATTCAATACATTTAATTTTTCATGTATTTTTGTACAGCCAATTTCCAGAAATTGCATGAGAAAAAGACACTTTCTGAAGATTTCCATCTCAGTTTTGCAGGCCTAAGAGGTTATAATAGTTTGAGGGAAAGCACCTAGACTTTTGGGTTAAATTTGGAGGTTTGCAGACTAATTCATCTACCACTTGGTTAACAGCAACAAGAGGGGCTCTGTTCAATATATCTAGGTCCTTCCTGGCAAATAACTAAAATGGCTCAAGCCCCCACTCAGAAACCTGGAGAAATTAAAGGCACCCTCCTGGGCTGCATTTAAAAGACCAAGAAGCACTCAAACTCTGTAAAAACACAGAAATTTTTATTAGGGAAAAGAGAACATGGTCATAAACTTGGGAAAACACAGCAACAGAATATACATACCATTACTCTACTCCTCCAGTAACTTTGTCAGCCTTCTGGTAGTAGTTTGAGTATTCCATAGGTAGTAGTCCCCACACCATCTCAGCTATCCACCAAACCCCACTCATGGTTGGGATCAGTGAACAGCTGAAGTCCAAGTGTCTCTGTATAGGTCTGTCTCCAGTCTCGTGAGAACTGCTTGGTTGGTCCTGACTGGAGGCTCCAATGCCTCTAGGCACGCAGCAACTCTCCATAAAGGGCCATATTATTAGAGTTTAATGTTCCCATCCTATATACACCCACATTATATATCATTTGAAAGCTTTTTTTATTTTAGGTAAGGTGAAACAATGGTGTCAAAAATGAGAAAGTGTCATTTTTGTGCACAGTTTCAGAAACACTGCAACATGACTGACAAATGTGGTGTTCCTGTATCAAAACTACAAAATGACAATGTATTAAAAGATTTTTATTGGTTTTGCATGGGCGTGTATTATGTTTTCAGAAATGATGATGCTGTTTAGCATGTGGCAAAAATGACAGAGACCAACCTTTTGCAATCTTCCAACATGGAATGCGTTCACATCACATTCTTAACTGGCAAACTCTCTCAAGTGATTATAATAGTTTTCTATATTTTCAGTTGAAGTTTGCTGACCAGATCAGTCTCACAGTGAAGTCTGTGCACCATTAGCAATAGATACCATGCTCAGAGTTTGCACTTCGTAGTGGATAGTTATAAATGTACATGAGTTCTTAGTGTAACGCATCTCCATTTTTAAGCTTTTAGACATGCAGCATAGCATCTAATCTGCCGGTAGAAGATTTTAATTTGTAATTGCCTATGCATGCAGTACTAGCCTTTGAAATATTCTAGAAACTAGCTTTTTAGTTCTGACACACTTATGCACAGGTCAGTTTTAGTGATGTCAATATACATCTTTGTACTGGGCTTCAGTTAACATGCTCACTAAACAAAACTGGCAATTTTGGTACTAAATTATAGATCATAAATTAGTTTGTATACTTATACGAAATGAAAAATGCTAGTATGGTAATGCTAACAATATACTCTGGGAATTTTACTTCTGCAGGGAAGTTGCAGTATGTAGAGACATAGAAGATACAAGCCCCTTAAAGCTTACATCAAAGAGAAACACACTCCACAAACTTTGAAAAATGTGTTAATTTGTCAAGTATCAGAGGGGCAGCCATGTTAGTCTGGATCTGTAAAAGCAGCAAAGAATCCTGTGGCACCTTTATAGACTAACAGACGTTTTGGAGCATGAGCTTTCATGGGTGAATACCCACTTCGTCAGATGCATGTAGTGGAAATCCGACGAAGTGGGTATTCACCCACGAAAGCTCATGCTCCAAAACGTCTATTAGTCTATAAAGGTGCCACAGGATTCTTTGCTGCTTTTAATTTGTTAAGAAAATCAAATGAATGAAATACTGTCAAAAGTCACAAGTGCTCCACAGAATTCTGTGATGCTGGCAGCAGATGCCAGGAGAGATGAATTGTATTGGCGACTACTGGATGAGTTTTCTAGTTTAGATGATGGGTCATCAATACTCTATCATAGAGGTTGCTTGCAGAAATACAGAAGCAAGTCAAATTTGGCACATGTCAGTTATATTGAATGCAGGAAAGAAAACAGACACTAAGTCTGAATAGTGAGTATCATGTTCACCTACTTCTATAGCCACCACAGCAAGCATATCCACCAGTGATTGGTCTTTTTGCATTGTTTGCTTGAGCAACACACACAAGAAGGACAAGAAACTTCATACAACAGAAACATCTGAGAGAGCAACTCATCTAATGGAGGCAGCACTTCAAAGAGGAGATGACATGTTGCACAGACTATCTGTGGAAGACTTGATTGTTAAGGATGCCATTTATCACCCAACATGCCTTTCTTCCTACTTGAGTAAAACAAATCTTAAAGCAAAACCATCTAGTTACACTGCACAACACAGTCATCATAAGACATTGTCTCTTCAATCAGCTGATAAAATGCAATGATCTTATATACAAGGTGGCGGCTCTTCTCCTATCCAAGCTGCTACAAAGATATAAAGCCCTACTTCCCTCACCTGTAGAAACTCCAAGCTATTCCAGTAGTAAATTACAGGCAAGATTAGAAAAACCCTGTGGTTCTGCAATGTTATTCCATGCACAGCTGGGTGAGGCAAGTGACAGTCTATCATTGTTCTGTGTGGCACAATAACATTAGCTGATGCTATCCAAGCTGCTAGTAATCTGAAGCAGGAATTAAGTCATCCAAATGTTTTATGGATGTTCTTCTGGCAAGTGAGCCTGATGAACAGCTTTCAAATGAACAAGAGGCTTCATATAATGCTGCTTCAATCCGTCTGTCTGAAATAGCCCAAGTGAAAGCCCCAAAATATTATCCAAAGCCAGGTGATTGTAGTTTACGGAGGTCAGCTACTTTTCTGTCCCAGTTGGTGCAGGAGTTTGTCCTTTGGTTGATAGATAAAGAGGCATATAATTCAGCCAGCAATGAGTATCCTCCTTCAGAAGACATTCAGAGAAAGTGCATCTCAACTGCATAGTATTTCAGTTCCAAAATGATCATACCTATGCCCATAAGTCTTGCTGCACAGCTACACCATGAGTTTGCGTCTCACAATTTAATTGACATATGACACCTTCATGGATTTTCTCTCTCTTAGGATGAACCTAGGCAATTCGTCACTGGTGCTGCAAGAACTGAAGTAGAAAGACTCCAGGGAGATCTGTTGGTTCCATGTTGAATTGTACCACTTCAGCTCCTTCCTGGATGAGATTTATACCGGCATGATGATATAGACATCAACACAGAGACCTTTGGTAGAACGAATACCTTCCATTCAATGGCTACAGTGGTATTTCAAGAACAGTCTATCGATAGTTCAAGCATTACAAGAATTATCACTGAAGCATGGGAAAGAAAAGGCACTTGCTTCCCCAGGAAATCAGAGAGTCTCTTATGCAGTGTGCAGCATTTGAAATACCTAGAACACATCCAGAACCAGCTTGCCATGAAAAAGGACTTGAGAAAAATCAACTGTCAGTAATCAGAACATTCTGCTCTTCACAGGACTGTATACATGCCAAGCAACAAAGATTGTGGTAACCCACGTGCTCTCAGAGAACATGAGGAACAAGATGATGATAATAGTGTTGACTAGAAATATCAGCACTATTACATTTCAATTACACCTGTACACATTTATTAGATTGTGTTTTACCCTTTCAATGGTTGTCATGATGCTTTGAGGTCACGAAGAAATCCAATTTTAGGTTTTGAAAATAAAGCAAAGTAATTAAACTAACAGAAACAAATGCAAATATTTCAAAGTGGTCATTTTAACGTGTTAATGGTGTCGTTGTTTATCCCCATTTTCATGATACTGGCATCACTTTACAGCTCCACATAACACCTCCTCTTAAAGTAAACATACTAAGCATTTGAATGATGTATGATATGCGTGAGTGTAAAGAGGGTTTGTTAAGTCAATCAGATCGGTGGAATGTGCCACTCCTCTACTAACCCCTTTTTAGCTTAGTGATTCAGCTTTATTGAGGCAGAAGGTGGCCAGGACCTCACCAGAATCTACTCAGCTCTACTGCTGTTCTCTGTGAAAGCTCAGAATGAAGCCTTCACTCTGTTTCCTCTCACCGTGAACTCCTTGGTCTGCAGCAAAATCCCCACAGGAGTGGAACCAAGAGCACTTAAGACTCTAGAGCATAAGAACAGCCATATTGGGTCAGACCAAAGGTCCATCTAGCCCAGTATCCTCTCTTCAGACAGTAGCCAATGCCAGGGGCCCCAGAGGGAATGAACCAATCAGGGAATCAAGTGATCCATCCCCTATCACTCATTCCCAGCTTCTGACCAGAGTCTTGATTGCTTCAGAATGAGCTCCTTGCTCCACGGTAAGAGATTTTTCCCCCTCTTTGAACCCACTACCCTCCAAAATCCATGTTCATGTTCAGTCATGGTGACTGCCCAAGTGTCACCAGAGGAAGTGAGCAACCTGAGCCAGTGGGAGACTATACAAATGAAGCTCTGTAGAGCAGTACTATTTCCTTTTCACAGAGAGGGGAAGTAGAGAGCTCTTTCCCTTCTGAAGCTTCTGGCTGTCATTGCTGCTCTGCCCCAGCATGAAGCATCCCAGGAGAGAAGGAATGTGAACTGGTGACCTCAGGGTGGCCCTGCAAGTGGCCACTTGCCTCAGACTTCCTCTTAGTTCCTAAATAAACTCAGTACAGCTTTTGGAGTTTATGAATAGCCCTTTTTGCAGAGTTAATTTATTACCTAAAGTCCCACTACCATAAACGTCAGTGCCCCAGACAGTGCATTTGTCCCAACAGAGTAACACCAAGTACAGCTCCAGCATCTCAACCCACCTCTCATGTATGTTTCCAGTGTCTCTCACCACACCTTACCCCAGCCCCTCTAGCTGCAGTGCTTCTCTGCCCTCTCTCTTTCCCAGGTATAATCCCAGAGACATCAGCTGGTTCACTACTCCATCATTCCTGTGCTGCTCTCAGCCATAGCTCTCTGGCCTGGTGACATTTGCAGGTGCTCTCTCAATGGCCTGACAGCCTTCTGCTTTCACCAGCTCCAGTGTCCCCCCACCCATGCTCTAAGCCCTGTCCTGCTTATGAGAACCCACTCTGGGCTCCTCTTTCTCAGGATTCTGAACTTTGAGGGGCAGTCCCACACTCCTCATTACACCTGGACAGGAACAGAAAAGCTGGGCTTGACTTCATTGAAGGGGCCAGCTACCCAGTTACAAGGAGCTTCTGCAGTCCTTTCTTATCTGAGGATCACCTTATTCTAGCTGATAAGAACAGGAGGATTAGCTTCCCTCTGAGTCCTCTTGTTGTCTGAAAGGAATGACTAAGTGTTGCAAAGGGCTGAAAATCTAGGCCTGGAATTCCTGTATCTTTTAATGCTATAAGCACAAAGTAAGCAGAAGCAGCAATGTGCCATTCTGGAGTCCACTGGGGTCTCTCCCGTGTCAATCAGCTGAAAGAAATGGATCAGCCTACCTGAGACTGAGGTCTTTTTGGCAGAAGTATTCTCCTGTTGCTTTAGCACCCCCAGTGATAGTAATGGCAATGGTGAAAGCACTAGCACAGACACTGGTCGAGGGTGACCAGACATCAAGTGTGAAAAATTGGAACAGGAGGAGGGGTGAATAGGAGCCTATATAAGAAAATCACCCAAAAATTAGGACTGTCCTTACAAAAATCAGGACAGCTGGTCACCCTACACTGGTCAGTGTTTTTCAGCTGCATTGTTTACAGCTGCTTTGATCTGCTCTGGACTCACTGTGGACATTTTGTCAAGCCAAGTCCTATTATCTCTGTTCCCTGATATGACCAGGAGCACACTGGTCACTGTCTCATAGCTTCTTTCTTCTCTATACACTTATTTCCAGTTTGTTAATCACTACAGTGGATGGATGGGAGGTGTCCTCATGCGCAGTGTTTAGCTGGAATGGCCTGAGAAATTGTTTACACATACACAGGCATTTCCAGGTCTGCTTACCCTTTTTCTTCTGTTATAGACCAAACTTGTTAGCAAGTTTAGGAGTCCGCACCAAGGATTGCACTAGGGTGACCAGATGTCCTGATTTTATAGAAAGTCCTGATATTTGGGGTTTTGTCTTATATAGGTGCCTATTAGCCCCCCATCCCAATATTTTACACTTGCCATCTGGTCACCCTACATGAAGCCAGCATGGGATGGGAAACCAGTTACCTCTCTGTGTGGCCAGCTGATTATTTCCATTCTCACTTAGGGTATGTCTACACTGCAGCAGGGCTTGTGATTTGCAGCTCATGAAGACATACCTTCACTAGCTGCACTCTAGCTATCTTGCTAAACACAGTAGTGAGGATGCTGTGGCACAGGCTTCAGCACTGCCTGCACAAGCTAGCATCTACCAATGGGAGCCAAGGGTCACTGAAGCCCACACCAGAGCATCCTCACTGCTATTTTTAGCAAAATAGCTAGAGTACAGCTACTGTGAGTACATCTAGGAGATGCAAATAACAACCACAGCTGCAGTGTAGACAGTCCTTGAACGTCATAGTGTTAAATGAGGATACAGTTCTTCCTGGGACATTCAGGGCCTAATTTTCAAAAGCTTAAGTGCCTGGAGCTATGCACAATTGCAGACCGAATTTGCACACAATCACTGTGACTACATGCACCAGTCAGCTGTTTGCAAACATCCATTTGCACACACAAATACCCAATTTGCACAGGCAATCTGTGTAACTGAACCCACAAGTTATGCATGCAGACATCTGTACACACGACTTAAAGGTCCCCAAAGGGCTGGCTCCTCTTATGATAGAAGGAAAGTGTGATCCTTTTGGAATAACTTACAAGTATGTAGATGAATATGCCAAGAAATCTATTTAACTGTGTAGACTCACCCCTACAGCGCCTCCTGATGGTCTCTCAGGGAATTAGCTCACTGTCAGCCAGAAGCATCCTCTGCAGGCCAGTGATCCACCTTACCTGCAGCCCTGTGTCCCTCCCAGGACCCTGGTGCCCCATTTACTTGGGGTGCTGCCCCTGGCAGTAACCCCTTTCAGCCCCAGGGTCTCCCCCTCCCACAGGAACCCCCACCCACTATCCCCACCTTGCCTTAGTATATAGCTACTGCCAATCCTTGTCTAGCCCCCGTGCCCTAGGGCAGATGGCAGTATCAGCCTACTCATCACTAGCAAGGTTGGGTTTGCACCTGCTGCCTTTGCCTACCCCTGGGCTACCCTCTGCAACCCCCAGTACTTGCTGCCTTCTGCTAGGACACAGCCTAGGGCTTTCCAGGCAGGAGCTCCCCAGCCTTTGCCCAGCCCTGCTCCACTCAGGTACCCTGTCTGCACCAAGGCCCTTCTCCCTCTACAGGCAGAGAGAAACTGCTCCTGGCTTCTCTGCCTTTAGAGGGCCAACTGAGTCTGCCTGGGGCGTGGCCCCAGCTGCAACCACTTCCCCCAATCAGCCCAGTCTAAAAGCTGCTTTTTCCAGCTACAGCCCACTCCCAGGGCTGTTTTTAATCCCTCTGGACCTGAGCAGGGCGACCACCCTGCTGCAAACTGACACAGATCCCTAGGCACTCATGAGGAGCTGGGTTCAGTAGGATTAATTGATAGTCTAAAATTCACTGTCCATATATTCATTCAGATATGTTTTTAAATCCAAATATGATAGCACCTTGGATTAGTGTCATCAGGAAAGCAGATGGGTTTTGCTGGCATGCACCCTGGCTTCTTTGGTTTTTGGAGCCTACTTCATCCTGTTGACAGGGGAATGTAGTTTCAAGTGTCAGGATGGGCTTCTATCTATTCACAAATGCAATAGCTCCCTCCCCAATTCTCAGGCACTAGACATTGCCAGATGGAGGACTAGCCCATTCCCTTTTCACTAGGAGGCACATATGACAATAGCTTGATTTCTGCTTTGAGTTCCAAAACCAGAATGGGGCCAAGAACACATAAATGTATATAATTTCTTATGGATTCCAAGCCTTACTACTGCTGTCAAACCACATCAGAACAGAGAGAAGAATTGTACTCTACACCCAAAGGAAAATATAACTTGCAAGTTCTGAAAGTTAGCCAAGGGCACCATTGAGAAGAGGGAAGGAACTTGTCCTCCAGTCATAATTTATACTAATGTTTAGAGATCTCTAGTCATTTAATACTGGAGGCTGGATTGTCACTATTGCTTTTCCAAGCAGAAAGGATTCAGATTCAGTGGATATCTCGGGAGAAGGAATCACAGAAAAAGGGGAGCAGCAGCTCCACAGCATGTTCTCCTCCTGTCTGGGACTCTGCAGAAGCCCCTCTGGTAGAGTTGCTGCTCTCCTAGACTTTGGGGGTAAATCAGGATAGAGAAAGCCAAGATACAAGTATCCTTCCTGGATGACCTGACAAGGTGCCATGTGGAAATATGCTTGGGAGTTAATGTTCTTTGAAGCAACACAGACTCATTAAATCAATGGGATGTGTGCTCCTTAATCCCACAGGCACCTTTGAAAATCTTCCCTTAAGTAATGTTATGGTGGGAGTCACCGGTGGTGTTGTTACATGTAGTCATATAAGTTCTTTTTCTTAGCATGCAAATAATATACAGTCTTGGAAGAAATGATTTATTGTTTTTTCTTTTGTGGTGTGCAGGCTTTGGGGGGTGGGGAGTTGTGTTAGTAAACAGCAAAAGAGTTTGCTGTCTGGCTTAATCTTTCTAACTAGAGTCTATTTCAGGAGGAGGGATGCTTCCTGGGAACTGGGCAGATATTCCCAAAAGCAGGAATTGCCTGCATGCTGCTTGATCACCTCTGTCACAGGATTGCGGTATATAGAGTCAATAAAGCAAGCTACATGAAGGAAGTAGCTAAATTCTGTGTCACTGAGTTCCTCTCCAATGGGAAACCAACCCACAAGGTCCCCAAATCTACTACCTTTCAGCAGAGGAGTGATAGTAATTTCCAAAAATGTTTGTTAATTTAACAAACACTCATTTGACTTGGTCTTAATAATGGACATATAGTGATTATTTTCTTATTTAAGAAATCTAGACACCTCTGTTCTGCAGGGCCTGTTCCTCTTGACAGCTTCCTTCAGTTACGGAGCTCACCATAACAAATCTGTGGGTCCTTAGATCTTTCACATTTGTCACAATGCTATACATGGAGATCATCTGTAAGTTCATGGTAATAGTGGGACTAGAACTCAGATTTCTCTGCTCTAGAAGCATAGGCCCCTTACCATTTGAGCTAAAGGAGATGCTCTATGAACTGGTAATAGCATAGGGCCTGTGGCACAGTTTAAGAGTTTGGATAGCAGTAGACACCCAAGGTAGCCATGCATACTGTCCAGTTAATTTAATGACTTTACACTTGGTGTCAGAAGCAACCACTAGCACTATAGAACTTTTGGTCCTCCTTAGGTGCTGCTCTGAAGACATCAGTAATCTGTAACTGTGCAGATAACCTAGCATATTACAGCTGTACTGAAACAGTCTCCTCTGCTAACAGTCTTCTCATGAACAAATAAGGTAATACATCTGATGAGCTGGAGGGGGCCTGTGTGGTCTTGCATGTGCCCCTTGTTAACAGAACTGGCCTTGGGCCCTCTCCAAGAGAATCTCAGTTCTCCTGTCCAGTAAGTTTCTTGCCTTTTCTCTTGTGAAGATAACTTTGAAAATGTAACGGCTACAAACCAAAAACTAGGGTCAAAAAGAACAAGCAGTTACAGGACTCCATGTATGCAGCAGGAGGAGGGAATGGGACCTAAGGATCCCGTTTCCTACATACACATTTTTAAAGCAAAATGAGTCCATTATGTTTAGGGTGCATCACAAAGAACCATCTCACTGACCCTCCCCGAAATCCGTGTGCCAGCCTGTGCATAGTGGTGTGTGATCATAGCGGCTTGTTGACAGTTTTCTCTGGGGATGAGACTGACTAAAAATGCTAAAGCCAGATCTCCTGATGGAACTATTCAGCCCTCGTTGAGGTTGGGAATGAGCCTGCAGCTCAGCTAACATGGTTGTGCCTGATATTACTATAGTAGCTGCTTTAAAGGAGCCTCTCCCCCATGTTCCCCACTACCAGCTAATGCAGATCTTCCTTTGGCTCGAGACTGAAGGCCTGGATCTGCATTCTGCACCATGCCTTTGAAGCCCTCAGTGGCCATAGTGTTAACTACGAATGCCTAAAACCTCAGCCATTTTGTTATCTTAATATTTTACACTTCCTGAGTGGCTTTATTTTTAAAAGATCCCAATGCCCCTGACAATCCAAAAGCCAAACCGTGAGAGGTGCTGAGCAGCTACAATTCCCATTGAAATCCATGGGAATTGCAAGTATTCAGTGCTACAGCTGGGAATTTGGCTTTATGTAACATGTAACTCCCCCCAGCTCTGAAATCAAGCACTTCTAGAGAGAAACATGGAAGCTGTTTAACAGTACACAGCAAGGTGAGCTTAGGACAGGAAGTGAGGAGCAGTACTGCATCCAACTGAAAGTTCAGGGAGACCTTAAGGAGGCAGATTGTAATTACCCAGACAGGAATTTGGCCAGAAAATCCTGCCTACTGCCCCAATCTCTTTAGGGGAACAGACTGTGTCTTCCTGTATGTGGGACCAGTGCATAGTACCTTCTGGATGCTACCAGAATATTAATAATGCCACCATTCATGTGTTTCTGTGGGGCACTGTCGGTGCAAACAGATAGGCAGTTGCATGCCATGCAGGGCCCATTGCCCTTGTTTCTTAAAAGATCAGGCACTTTGCATTTTGTCTAACACTTGGAATATATATGCTGGCTATAAACTGCTTCTTAGAGAGTTCCTGCACTTTGTACAAATGGCTATTTATGATATGCCATCAATATTATTCCACAGAGACGAGTGTGTTGTGGATTGATGGAGCACAGAGCCTAATTCATCAGTCACTTTTGCAACAATCTCTAAATAGATTTTAATTGTAAGTCCAGATTTACTCCAGTCATCTGCATAGCAAAGATGTCTCCTCGCTGAAATAGAAAGAGACTTGATTCAGGATGCTCTTCTGCAGTGTATATATTGTATCAATGTCGATAAAATATTTGTCACCACAAAATGTAAGCCTGTCTCCTGTATAACGTAAAGCTCCTGTGAAAGGCAATGCTACCAGATTTAACACTGTCTAAACTTCTCAATTTAAAATGAAATGAATGGGACCTGAAACAGTCAAACAATTAAAGGCACAAGGCTACAAATCCTTGCCTCTCTTCTTCCCTTCTTTATTGGAATGAGCTCAGTGCTGGTGAAAGGTCCTGGATTGACAGTTCTAATGACCTAAAGCCTTTATTTATCCACAGAACAGGGTCAGCACAGGCAGGGACACTGCAAGCTTCCTCTCCCTCCCGCATGCTGCCCTGCCAATGTGCTTCAGTCTAGAGGCAGATGAAGATGAGTTCACTCTCTATGACCTATTCAGTCCTTGGCCTCTCTGCTGAGACTGCCAACATGGGAGCCAATTAGGACTAGCAGTGGTGGAGGCTTGAAGATATTGATGACTGTGCACGGAGATCTATCAACTCATTTCAAACAGGCCCCAGAACAGCTTTTAGTCACTGCCTAGCTTAGCTGGATTCAAACCAGTGTACTGTGGAGTTTCCCTGCGCTATGCAGTCTTTTATCCCCATCGAATTTCTATTCTGATTGAACCTCCTGTTTACTACAATAAATCAATTGCTTATTCCTGTCCTCATTGCCAACAATAACAGAATTGCTAGTGAAGATCCTTATATTTGGTGACTTATGGCAACACATCTTTGCTCACAATAGGGCCAGCTCTTCAAAGGTATTTAAGCACCCAGTTCCCATTGAAAACAGTGCAATTTGGGTGCCTAAATACTTTTGCAGATCTGGACCATACAGTCACCTCAACTCTCCAGAACAGCCCTGCAATGTCACAATACTTGAGTTTCAATACCTGGTCCTGCCACACCGCTCTCTCTCTCTCACACACACACACACCCCGCCTCTCTGTTCCTTTATGAAAGTATCCTCAGGCCCAGCTTCCAAAGACTCTTTGCAGCTCCGTGTCCCATTTTAACCCAGTTAGAGCAGTGTTGCTTTACAGTGCCTAAGGCACTTCCTAATAATATTTAGCTCAGGTTAAGAGTACCCAATGCAGCCTGACAGCTTGTTTACACTGGGGAGGTGCAGCTCCAGAACTCCCAGTATCCATGCTCAGATGAGAAATTCATCCTCTGGAATCAATTGCCTGGCATTTACAGGCATCATAGTTATTGTCTGTGAAAGTGTAAAGCTCTAGCAGAGCCATTTGGATCCAAATTTGCATATTTCTCCAGAGGCAGTATAGGTACCACTGGCAAATCTGTTGGGGGGCTTAGTTATCTGGACAGCTGCTCTTGCAAAAAATTAAAGTAATAGTCACTGTTAACTAATGGACAATGTCAGGTTAAAAATCTTATGTTCTGTCTGTTACAAATAACACCTCATAATCAAGACAATGAAAGAGTTTTCAAAATCTAATTTTATTTCCACTCTTTCTGCTGTGTGCTTGTTTTTGGCCTCTCTCTCCAATGGCCCATGAAAGCTCATGGATCAGTTTCACTTTAGCTTCTAGTCAGTTTCACTTTTTGACTTTCATGCACTAACACAGCGCAATGCAGCCAGGGAGGTTTAGGCTGGACATTAGGAAAACTTCCTAACTGTAAGGGTAGCTAAGCACTGGACCAAATCACCTGGGGAGGTTGGGGGATCTCTATTGATGGAGGGTTTTAAGAACACATTAGACAAATACCTATCAGGGATGGTCTACTCTAGATAATACTTGGTCCTGTCTCAGTGCAGGGGACTGGACTAGATGACTTATTGAGGTCCCTTTCAGTCCTATATTTCTATGAGAATGTTTGGGGAATGTTAGTTTATTTTAACAGAACTGTTTCCCTTGGAATTTTCACAAGCAAATCAATGGGAGCATCTGTATTGGTCTCAGGCTTGTTTGTTTGTTTGTTGGGGCGGTAAACTTACTTTTTACAGAAATCTAACTTTGGGGTCAAATTTGAGCTGATAGTATCCTTTAAATGGCAGCCTCTGGATAGCAGCTGAGTGAAACTGAATTGTTTAGCAAAGGCCTCTTGTGTCTGTAAAGGGAAGAACAGATATTGACACTCTCTCATCTCTATTTCTGGCCAGTATTCTTCAACAGCAGGACTGAAACAGTTTGAGGTGACTTGTGAGCCACTGGACCAGTGAGGAGTTCTGTACAGTGGGAAACAGAGAGATCTGTCAGCAAAATAGACCAGAAGATCCGTCAAGCTTTCTGTGTCAATGTGGCAAAGGTTGTTGCACAGGCAAGAGTGGGTTTCCAGGGTGATAGCAGACAGCCTAGGAATGACTTCCAACTCCCTGGTTTACCTCTCAATAGCCTTGCACTGCCTAACTCTCTCTTCCCATAATGGAGAAGTTAGATAACAATAATATGGGCATAAAGAAGAGAAGGAAGCCCAGCAACACAGGCTATAGTCTGGCAGTTAAATTCACCATCAAAACACCCTAATGTATTCTAGAGGCATTTTAAGTGCATTGCATTAAACACAACTGGTAATATAAAAGCAGAGCAGAAATATGGCTTTGATTTCCCCGTTTGTGTTTTATTGCTCTGTTCTGAGTACAATAAAACACATGGACATTTGCATGCAAGATGGAGCATTTGATGGCAGTGCAATGCAACTAGTAACACTCTTGCCTCCAGACAGGAAGTTTAGGGACTCAAGTTCTCCACCAGGTTCCTACCTACTTCATTCTAAGCTCTGGAGAGGAGTGTGCTCTAGGAAGACAGACCTTTCTGCCCATTCCCTACAAGCATGACTCTTTCTGCCTCATCCCCTTCAACCTGTCTCTGTCCCAGTCCTGTCTCTTCTCCACCCCATAAATCCTTGTCCTAGTCCATTCTCTTGCACTCGACCATCCTGGTCTCCACTCCTCAGGCTTCTCATCCCAGTCCCAGTCTCCTTGATCACCCAGTCTCATCCATCCAGACTCTCCGTCCCATATTTCTTGCCCAGCCATTCCCATCCTCTCTCACCCCAGCTCCCTGACTCCCATCTCTTTGCCCACCCAGTCCCAGTTCACACTCCATGGTTTCTCATCTCATCTATCTCCCCTACCTTGGTGTCCAGGTGCCCACCTGCCCATGTTCTCTGTTTCAGTCCCAATTTCCCCACCACAGATTCTTTGTCTAATTTCCGTGTCCCCACCTTCCCCCACCCCCCACCTGAGCTAATTGTACCAGTCTCCTTGCTCAGCCAGTCCCAGTTCTCATCAGATCCATCTTCATTTCTCCCCTCTCCCCAAAGTTTCTCAATGCCAGTCTCCTTTTAAAAAAATCAGGCTGAGGTAGACAGTTGGTATGAAAAATTTCAGTCAAAATATTTAAAATTTGGCAAAGTTATAAGCAACTGAAAACAGGGTCTTGTAAATGGGACGTGTCAGGCAACCTTACTAATAGGTAGTTTTATCAACCCTGCCTATAATAAAAAATAATAAAGCAGAGGCACTGCCAGGGATTGCTGTGTCAAAAGAAGAGATGCTGGAACAAAGTGATTAATTAAGTAGCAATATATCACCAGGCCCAAGAGTTCTGAAGAAGCTTAAGAATGAAGCTGCTGAGCTTCTAACAAAAACATACAATAAAATCAGCTTCTAAACTGGAGGACTGAAGGGTAGCAAATTTTGAACTTATTTTTTCAAAAGGCACTAGGAGTGACCCAGGGAATTATAGACTCGTTGTAATGATCATTTAAAATATAATTATAAAACACATGATCAGGATACGATAGGGACTAACCAGCATGGGTTTTGCACAGAGAAATCATTTCTCACCGATCAATTAGAATTCTTTGAACTTTTCAGTAAAATGGTAAAGGAGAAGTAGTTGATGTAATGTATTTGGACTTTTAAAAAGACTTTCATAGAATCATAGACATGTAGGACTGGAAGTGACCTTGATAAGTCATCTAGTCCAGTCCCCTGCATTGAGGCAGGCCTAAGTGTTATCTGGACCATCCCTGACAGGTGTTTGTCTAACCTGTTCTTAAATACCCCCAGTGACTTGGATTCCACAGCCTCCCTAGGCAATTTGTTCTAGTGCTTAACTACCCTTACAATCAGGATGTTTTTCCTAATGTCTAACCTAAATCTCTCTAGCTGCAATTTAAGTCCATTACTTCTTATCCTGTCCTCAGTGGTTAAGGGGCACAATTGATCACCTTCTGCTTTATAACAACCTTTTACATATTCAAAGATTGTTATCACGGCACCCCTCAGCCTTCTCTTCTCCAGACTCAAGAAACCCAGTTTTTTCAATCTTTCCTTGTAAGTCATGTTTTCTAGACCTTTAATCATTTGTGTTACTCTCCTCTGGACTTCTTCCAAATTATCCACATCTTTTCCCCAGTGTGGTGCCCAGAACTGGACACAATACTCCAGTTAAGGCCTTATCAGTGTTGAGTACTGTGGAAGAATTATTTCTTGTATCTTGCTTACAACACTCCTGCTAATACAGCCCAGATTGATGTTCACTTTTTTTGGCAACAGTATTACATTGTTGACTCATATTTAGTTTGTTAGCTATTATGACCCCCTGATCTCTTTCCGCAGTACTCCTTTCTAGGCAGTCATTTCCCATTTTGTATTTATCCAATTGTTATTCCTTCCTAAATATAGTGCTTTGTATTTGTCCTTTTTGAATTTCATCCTTTTTACTTCAGACCATTTCTCCAGTTTGTCAAGATCCCTTTGAATTCTAAACCTGACCTCCAAAACGCTTGCAACCTCTCCCAGCTTTGTATCATCTGCAAACTTTGTAAGTGTACTCTCTATGCCAGTATCCAAATCATTTATGAAGATATTGAATAGAACCAGACCCAGGATAGATCCCTGCAGGACCCCACTCAATATGCCTTTCAAGCTCAATTGTGGCCCACTGATAACTACTCTCTGAGAACAGTTTTCTATCCAGTTGAGCACCCACCTTATAGGAGGTTCACCTAGGCTATATTTCTCTAGTTTGTTTATGAGAATGTTTAGAACACAGCAAATCTGCTCCTTTGGTGGTATGAATCCAGAATCTATTGTGCCTGCAGCGTGGGAAAATTTCCCGTGAATGACAGTGGTGGGCAAAGTGAATGATTCAATGGAAACTGATGTCAACCCTGGTGACCCGAAAAGTCTTGAGCAGAGCTCCCAACATCTTCTAGAAGTGAGACTATCAAAAGCTTTACTAAAGTTGAGATATATCACATCTGCTGCTTCCCCATTTATCCACAAGGCATGTTATCCTGTCAGAGAAGGGTATTACGTTGGTTTGACACAATTTGTTCTTGACAAATCCATGCTGACTGCTATTTATTATCATATTTTCTTCTGGGTGCCTACAGATTGATTGTTTGATTATTTGCTCCATTATCTTTCCTGGTACCAAAGTTAAGCTGACTGGTTCATAAATCCCTGAGTTGTCCTTATTCCCCTTTTTATAGATAGAGACTATATTTGCCATTTTCCTGTTCTCGAGTATCTTTCCTGGCCTCTATGAGTTCTCAAAGATAATCACTAATGGCTCAGAGATCTCTTCAGCCAGTTCCTTAAGTATTCTAGGCTGAATTTCACCGGACCCTGCTGACTTGAAAACATCTAACTTGTCTAAGTAATTCTTAACTTGTTCATTTCCTATTTTAATCTCAGATCCTACTTCATTTACAGTGGTGTTCGCTATGTTAGCCGTCCAATCGCTGCTAACTTTTTGGTGAACACTGAAACAAAACCAGCATTTAATATTTCAGCCATTGCTGCATTTTCTGTTATTGTCTTTCCCTCCTCATTGAATAACGGGCCTACCCTGTCCTTGGTCTTCCTCTTGCTTCTCATGTATTTGTAATTTTTTTTTTGTTACTCTTTAAATCCCTAGCTAGTTTAATCTCATTTTTGGCCTGGGCCTTTCTAATTTTGTCCCTACATGCTTGTGGAGTGTTTTTATAGTCATCCTTTGTAATCTGACCTATTTTTCACTTTTTCCCACTTTGACTAAGTGTCTCACCAACGAATATTTAGACAACTAAGTAGCCACAGGGTGAGAGGCCAAGTACTGTCACAGATCAAACACTGGCTAAGAGAAAGAAAAAAAGAATAGGAAAAAATGGTCAATTTTTATCCTGGCAAAAAATCATCAGTGAGGCGCAACTAGGTTTTGTACTAGGATTTATGTTTAATATATTTATTAGCGATCAGGAAAAGGGAGCGAATAGTAAGGTGGCAAAAATTCTAGATGACAGATTTATTTAGATTAGTCAAGACCAGATCAGACCATGAGATCTGGTGTGTGCTCTGGGGCTGCTCTAACTTACACCAGGGGCCACACTGATCTCCAGAGCAAGGCAGACTCCTAAAGGTGCAAAAGTACTGGAAAGCCATCCTGGCCCTGCCTCCTCCTGCTCTGCATGTGTTGTGCCTCATCTCTGAGGCTTAAGCAATTAAAGGTACAGCTGGACCCTGGGTACAAGTTTTCTCAAAATCACACATATTACATAATGGTCCCAGGTTAATCCCAGGTGTAAGACCACTGAAGTCAGTGGAGTTACATGAGAGATTACTTTGGTCCAATATTTATGAAGGGCGCAACTTTGCAAGGTCCCTCAATTCCCATTGCAACCCTTAAATAGCATCTTTCAGATTAAAGTGTTAACAGGAGAGCTGTCTATACACTTCAAAATACATGTCCTCCAGAAAACTCTTCCCTGTGAAACATTCAGACTCTAAATTCTAGTCAGCTCTACATTTGCCCTGTTGTAGTGGACAGAGCACTAGACCAGGTGTCAAAGTTTCTTTCCCCACTCTGAACTTATGGGTACGAATGTGGGGACCTGCATGGACACTTCTAAGCTTAATTACTAGCTTAGATCTGGTATACACTGCCACCACCCAGAATTCCAGTGTCTGGGGCACTCTCTGTCCCCCCAAAACTTCGTTCCCTCCCTGGGTTGCCTTGAGGGACTTAAACAATTCTCTGGTGAACACAGATACAAACCCCTTGGATCTTAAAACAAGGAGAAATTTACCATCCCCCTCCTTTCCCGCCACCAATCCCTGGTGAGTCCAGATCCAATCCCCTTGGATCTTAAAACAAGGAAAAATCAATCAGGTTCTTAAAAAGAAAGCTTTTAATTAAAGAAAGAAAAGGTAAAAAATATCTTGTAAAATCAGAATGGAAAATGCTATACCGGTAATCAGATTCCTATAGACCAGAGGCCCCAACCGCCCAGCTTAGGTTCAAGTTACAGCAAACAGACGTAAAATCCTTCCAGCAAAAAGAACATTTCCAAGTTGAAAAACAAACATAAGACTAATACGCCTTGCCTGGCTAATTACTTACAAGTTTGAAACATGAGAGACTGATTCAGAAAGATTTGGAGAGCCTGGATTGATGTCCCGTCCCTCTCAGTCCCAAGAGCGAACAACAACAACAAAACAAAAAGCACAAACAAAGACTTCCCTCCACCAAGATTTGAAAGTATCTTGTCCTCCTATTGGTCCTCTGGTCAGGTATCAGCCAGGTTTACTGAGCTTCTTAACCCTTTACAGGCAAAAGAGACATTGACCCTTAACTATCTGTTTATGACACCAGGATGCAGGAGACTCAGGCTCTACTCCTGGCTCTGGCCTCTGCCCACCTTGGAAAAGTCACTTCACTTCTCCAGGACTTAATTTCCCCATCTGTAAAATGGGGATAATGATACAGACCTAATTTGTAAAGTACGTTGAGCTCTACGGTTGAAAAGTGCTATATAAGAGCTAGGGGTTATTACTAGACTGGACCTTTTGCACGCAGGCTCTTTGGCTCCAGGACTCTGATAAACCCATTTGCACATAGTACAGCATCCGGTATATTTATGGTGCAATATAAGTTATAATTTTTTTTATCAGTGGTCACCTCAGTTTATGTCCCTTGTCCCTACATGTTTGTGAGCTTAGTTCCTTAAATTCCCTATGAGGAGAGGAAAATTCAGAGAGGATCAGACCAAGCTGCTCAGGAGGTTAGTAGTTTTATTATCGCTGGTACCAGTGCTTTTGAACTCCCGCAGTAGCATTGCCATGGATGGGACATCTCCTTCCCCAGCAGCTGGCAGCGAGGGGCTGAAGCTGGGCTCATATGCGTAGATCACAGCTCCCACCCTGTCAGACTTGTCCCCAGGTTTAATTGCTCCACAAACAGATAATTGATGGTGGGTTTCAGAATCCAGCAAGGCTCTGCGCACAGCGGATGACAAATACTCCCTGCCCGCCCATGAATATTTCATTGCAGAAAGCAGCGAGCAGACAATTAGAGGCAGTTTTCCTTGGCCCTCAAAGTGTTTGGTTTCCTTTGTTGGGATTATCCTCTATGTTCCAGTAAAAAGGGATGAGAGCATCATGCAGGTTCCCAGGAGAATGCCCTGCTGCACAGCACCCCCAAAGGGGTGGTTGGACAAGAAGGGAGAAAAGGCAACATGAAGAACCAGACGCGTAGATCTGCAGGGCGGCAGGGCCAGAGGTGAGCAGTGTCCAAAATCTAACTTGCAATGAGATTTATAAAGGGCCACAGTTGTTTCAGAGGCTGTGGTCGCATTGAAGATCTGCTGAGCCACTGCAAGGAGATGGCCGGGGATTCAATCCCCTGCACTGCCCAGCTGCAGCATAAGAACTACACTTCCAGTTGCCCGTCATCTCCTGGATGCATCATTCAGTGGAACAGGGGCTGCTGCCAAAACCACCTGGATGAGTCTGCACATTGAGCAGCTGCTACTTTCCCTCTCCTCCATGTCATTCTCCTCCCCTGCCCACACACATTGTCCCAAAGGGATTGCAGGTACAGCAGACCTCGGGTTCACGTTTGCTCAAAATCCCGTAAGTTGCATTGTGGAGCCAAATTCATCCCACTCCCCCTCTCCTGACTACTTGGCTGGCTTCTTTCTTGGCCATATCTGTGTCGACTCCGAGTTCTCCCCAGACTGGGGCCACACAGCCCCGTGCTTCGATTTGACATGCCACATTCCTATAGGAAAGTGCTGCCCTTTCATCTTCCACTTCCACCCTTTTGGAACTGAAGCTATGAACAGAAGAATCCCAGCCCCTTTCCAACTCTCCCTCCCAACAAGTGAGCACCAAAAAAAGATCCCTTCTGCTTTACAATGACTGGTTGTCAGAGGGGAGGGGGATTATCCTCTTGCTGGCTGTTTATAAAAGTGAACTGAAACTGGAGCAGATAGCATAGCACCCCTACACAAGGAAAGCAGGAGGGTGGCTCAGAGACCACCTATTGACCTATGCCATGGGTCCCTGCTACACATTGCATCAAGCTTCCCCTGTGGGACACTGGCATGAAGATCCAACCACTGAATCCCCATGTGCTGTATGCCTCTGGAGTCTGAACAGAGTACAGACACTGACCCTAGCTTGAGGTCCCTGGACATGCTCTCCTGGTGCAGATTCTCTGTGGAGCACCTCCTCCTTAGAGCTGAGAGCCCATGGTCCCACTGTCTAGCCCACGGCACCAATAAGGACCCCTAGATTCTCCCATGCTCAAACACATCCTGTCCCACAGCTCCAATTGTGTGGGCTCTCGTGGGTCACAGAGTAACTCTTCAAGGGCACAAGATAGGTGTAACACACAATACAAACCATCAGACCTTGCCCAGGAGTCTAGAACAGTGTTTCTCAACCAGGAGCACACGTACCCCGGGGAGTATGGAGAGGTCTCTCAGGGGGTACATCAACTCATCTAGATATCTGCCTACTTTTACAACAGGCCACAGAAAAAGCACCAGCGAAGTCGATATGAACTCAAATTTCATACAGACCATGAGTTATTTACACTGCTCTATATACTATACACGAAAACGTAAGTGCAATATTTATATTCCAATTGATTTATTTTATAACAATACGGTAACAATGAGAAGGTGAGACATTTTTCAGTACTAGTGTGCTGGGACACTTTTGTATTTTTATGTCTGATTCTGTAACCAAGTAGTTTTTAAATGAGGTAAAATTTGGGGTACGCAAGACAAATCAGACTCCTGAAAGGGGTCCAGTAGTCTGGAAAGGTTGAGAGCCACTGACCTAGAACACCATTGCTCTTTGATTTAATCACACAAGAAATACACAGATATATAGAACAATTACAAACTCTACACACATTTCCCTGCCTCTGTTTCCTCACCACTCTGGAGCTTTCTTTGGGCCTGGGGCTGGGCAGAAAGGGCCATAGGCATTTTGCTGGCCAGGGCAGAAAACTTTTCCAGTCCTAGGCCCCAGAACAGCTGAGCAAAACCAAACAAACAGGGTGAGCCACCAATCAGTGAAGAAAAAAAAAGCCAAACTATACAGCAGGACGTTGGCACCCAGGGCAACACCCTGCTCACCCAGCCCTGGGTCTGCGTTCTCTAAGGCTCCCAGGATCCTTCTGTTGCAGCTTCTGGTTTGACTTCTCAACCCTAGGGTCTCTGCCTCTCCCTAAGTCAGCTTCCTCTCTGACTTTGGTTAGTCCCACAGCTAAACCAGGCCCACTCTGCTACAAAAGCCTGTTCATCTCTTCCCCCGTCCTGCCCCAAAAGTACCTGTGTAGCTCTCTTCACGCATTTCTCCCCGACCCATAAAGATGCTGTGGATTTTAAATGTGAGCAGCAACACTTTGTTTTCTTGGTGCCACATTTGGGAATTTTCCATTCTCCAAATGCCTCGCCAGGCGGGCAGGAGAAAACTGGTTCTCCTGGGCTTCGTTCAGCTAACCCATTCTCCTAAGATGCCTTCACCTGACTAGACAGTCGCTGAGTTCTTACAACCCCATCTCCCCACTGCACATGGTCTGGAAGGGATGTGACACAGCCCTTGTCAAGGGTAGAAGCCACATGCACATCAACACTTGCGAGTGGGGGTGCAAAACATCCAGGTCAGGCTAGGTTCCTGGAGCTCTTCCCTACACCTCACCTCTGCCTTTCCACTCCCTGCCCCTCCTCACCCCCCAAACTCCAAGCAGGTCAAGATCAGATCACCAAGACTGCAGTGGGCAAGCATTGGAGAGTCCCTGGCTTGCAACAATGGAAAAGTTTGGTGTCAGACATGCTGACTTTTGGTCTTTTCTCTGGTGCCGCAAGCAGCAGTGACAGGCTGTTTGGAGAATGGCACCTCGGAAGCAATATGAAGGTTTGGTGGTCACAGTTGGACAACACCATTGAAAAGATTGAAATGCAGCAATAAAGGGTGGCCATATGGGCATGGCCTCAGGTGACAACCCCCCACCCCCAATTAATATTATATCGCGGTCCAGCGGGAAAAAGAAACCTACCATTAGACCCTCCGGCAGGCCTCACTAGTGAGGCAAGACACTGAGAGGGGTTATCTCTGCTCGACTGCTACCCTACAAGAAAAGCATCCCCTCCAAGCACAGGAATAAAGGTCAAGGCATCTGGACTGCTCTGGGGCACAGTGCACATGGCTCTCTCAGGGCATGTCTATACTGCAATTAAAAACTCATGGCTGGCCCCTGTCAGCTGAGTCGGGCTGGACATTCGAGTTGAGGCAGGAGTCTGGGCTCAGGGACCCCCTGAGGTGGGAAAGTCCCAGAGGTCTGGCTCCAGTCCATGACTGAATGCCTACACTGCAATTGACCAGCCCCTTAGCCCAAGTCCCACAGGCTCAAGTCAGCTGGCACAGGCCAGCCGCAGGTATTTAACTGCAGTGTAGACATACCCTCAGTGAATGATATTCTTGCTGTCCTGATGGAATCTGCTGAGCATGTATAGTGAAGGAAGTCTGCCTTGAAAAGGGACTGGAGATAGCATATAACAGGGGTGGCCAAACTTACTGACTGCATACAATAATCTTCAGAAGTTCGAGAGCCGCAAGACATGCACAACCTGCCCCAAAGGGCACCACCTGCTGAGACACGGGGTTTCTGCCCTGATGCCTCTCTGTGGGGCTTAAGCCCCAAGACCCACTCCCTGCAGAGCAGAAGCCTCTAGCCCTACAACTCTGCCAAAGGGCAGAAGCCCCAAGCTTCCTCACCCCAGTCTGGTAGGTGGAGAATAGGAGGGTTATATGGGGGTGGGGCTCCGCGAGCCGCACTTCAACTGCAAAAGAGCCACATGCAGCTCACGAGCTGTGGTTTGGCCATGCCTGACTTATAATCAGCTAAGGTATTTTTGTCTCTGGTTGTACACGAGTGTGTATTTCTCTATTCATGTGTCTGCGACTTTGTATGTATCATAAACATTTGAGGTGGTGGGGATAAGGAATATCACCAGGAAGAGGAAGGTCTACATGATTGGGGGCTGCCTACTAAGAAAAGCAGACAGGCCTGTCACCAGAGCTGAGCCAGAGAACAGAAGGGAGTGCTGTGTGCCAGGAGCTAAGATACAGGATGTGCATCAGAGGTTGAAGAGGATCCTAAGGGGAATAAGAGCGACTCCACTCACGGGCTTTCATGTGAGAACAAATGATACTGCGAGATTCTTGCTGGGACACATTAAGGAAAACTATGCCAGGCTGGCAAAGACATTTAAAGAAATGGAGATGTTGGTGATATTTAGAGAAATTCTACCTGTCCCTAAAGGAGGAGAGCGAAGGCGAGACAAAAGTAGGGTGATCAATAGATAGCTTAGGAGATGGTGCTATCAGGAGGCCGTTGGCGTGTTCGACCAGTGATAGTCCTTCACAGACAGACAATGGTTCTCATGGGACAGACTCCACCTGAGTAGAGAGGGAAATAGACCTCTGGGATGGAGGTTGGCACAACTGATTTAAAGAGTTTTAAACTGGGAACTCAGGGGAGAGGGTTGGGAGATGCTCATGTAATGGCAACACCTGATTTTAACTTAGAGATGGAGGGAAATCAAGTGAGAAAGGATACAGAAATGGAGAAAGGACCAACAGAGGGTAGGAGAATAGACAACATAAGGATGGCCATACTGGGTCAGACCAATGGTCCATCTAGCGCAGTATCCTGTCTTTCAAAAATGGCCAATGCCAAGAGGAAAGATATTGTCAATACCACTGACAGTAACAGTCAGGTAGGCAATACTGGCAGTAAAATGACTGTACCTAGTTGGGTGAAGAATCTGGGTGAAGCTAAGCAGAAACAATTAAAATATCTATACACTAGTGCAAGGAGCCTGGGTAACGAAGTGGAGGAACTAGAATTACTGGTGCAGGAAGTGAAACCAGATATTATAGGGCAAACAGAAGGATGGTGGAATGATAATCATGACTTGAATACAGCTATTGAAGCGTACATGCTGTTCAGAAAAGACAGAAATAAAGGTAAAGGTGGCGGAGAAGCATTGTATATTAATGACAAGGTAGAGTGTAAAGAAATTAGAACTGATGGAATGGATAAAATGGAATCTGTTTGGGTAAAAATCACTTTGGGGAAGAAGGGTAAGAGATTCCACTGTGACAGTGCTTGGGGTCTGCTACAGGACCCCAGGACCCCATTTGGATATGTACAGAGATTTCTTAATATTTTAATGAAATAAATTATACTGTGAATTATGTGATTATAGAAGACTTTAATTTCCCAGATAAAGATTGGAGGACAAGTGCTACTAATAGTGGTAGGACCCAGATATTCCTAGATATGATAGCTGAGAGATTTTTTTCACCGTATAGTCACTGAATCAACAAGAGGTGATGTAATTTTGCTTTAGTATTGGGAAACATTGTGTTCTTCTGTACCAGACATGGACTGATCACAGAGCTTGATAATATACACCAGATGTGTTCATCATAAGATCCTTTAATGCTTTGCCAGGTCTGGCTGGAGTTCATTTAAATATGGTATTTTACACACAGCACCACCCAGCGGCTGAACAGTCTAATACAGGTTTCTGAGTAGCAGCCGTGTTAGTCTGTATCCGCAAAAAGAACAGGAGTACTTGTGGCACCTCAGAGACTAACAAATTTATTTGAGCATAAGCTTTTGTGGGCTACAGCTTACTTCTTCGGATGCATAGAATGGAACACACAGACAGGAGATATTTATACATACAGAGAACATGAAAAGGTAGAAATACACATACCAACTGTAAGAGTCCAATCGAGATGAGCTCTCATCAGCAGGAGAAAAGAAACCTTTGAAATGATAATCGAGATGACTCATAGAAGATGTGAGGAGAACTTAACATGGGGAAATAGATTCAATTAGTGTAATGACCCAACCATTCCCAGTCTCGGTTTAAACCCAAGTTAATTGGATCTAATTTGCATATTAATTCGAGTTCAGCAGTCTCTCTTTGGAGTCTGTTTTTGAAGTTTTTTTGTTGCAAAATTGCCACCTTCAGGTCTGTCACTGAGTGGTTAGAGAGGTTGAAGTGTTCTCCCACTAGTTTTTGAATTCCTGATGTCAGATTTGTGTCCAATTATTTGTCTAATACAGTTTTATCATTCCAGTAAGCCGCAAGGACCTCATAGAAGAAATGAGTGTAGAGGAGAATCTTGGTTCAAGTGATCACAAATCAATTCAGTTTAAACAAAAACAAGTCTGCAATTAGGGTCCTTGATTTCAAAAAGGCAAACTTTAAAAAATTAAGAGAATTAGTTAGGGAAGTGGATTGGACCAAAGAACGCATGGATCTGAATGTGGAAGAGGCTTGGATTTACTTTAAGTCAGAGTTGCAGAAATTATGCGAAGTCTGCATCCCAAGCAATGGGGAAAAGTCATAGGGAAGGACTGCAAACCAAACTAGATGAACAAGCATCTCTAACAGGTGATTAGGAGAAAGCGGAAAGCCTACAACAAATAGGAGAAGGGATGGATCAGCAAGGAAAGCTACCTCTTGAAGGTCAGAAAATGTAAGTGAAAATTCAGAACTGCCAAAAGCAAAGCAGAGTTGGACCTTGCAAAGTAAATTAAAACCATTAGTAAAAGATTTTTTAGCTATATAAATAAAAGGTAAACATAGAAAGAAGTGGGACCGCTAAGCACTGAGTATGGGGTGGAGATTAAAGGTAATCTAGGCATGGACCAACACATAAATTAATACTTTACCTCAGTTTCTAATAGTGTAATGAGTAGCCTAGGATCAATGGCAGGGTAGCTAATGAGCGAGGATATGAAAGCAGAAATTAGCACATCCAAAGTGCAAGTCAGACTCAAACTTCTTAACGGGACCCAACTGGGGGACCTGCATAATCTCCATCCAAGAACACGAAAGAAATTGGAACATGAAATTTCAAGGCCAAAAGCAATGATTTTTAATGAATCCCTAAACTCGGGGTCGTACCTGTCGTCAGATGTTTGGTTGCATGTGTGTTCTTTGTGTGCTGTCCCAGCTCTGCACAGATAGTTGGCACAGCAGACCTCAACTGAACTGTCCAATGACCACAAGACTTGGTTTAGTGGCAAAGCTGCCCGGCCAGGTTTATTGTCAACGAAGCATGGTAATAGCACCTGGCAGACTGTACAAGGATACTAAGGCATATATGCCCATGACAATGGACACAACTCAGTCAGTGGCAGGACTTTCCACTGCCCCCTAGGCTGGACGAATGGCTAAAGCGAGGTATTCCAACATTTATAGACTGAGACAAACAATCTAGGATAAACAGTTTATGGATCACCGTATGCATCTCATTACATGTTTGTTACCTCCCCTCGTACTTTCCTCCTGATGTTTCAGACAAAACATTCCTATTCACCACCTGTCTTTGTACTTCCATGCCTGAGGTTTCAGACAAAACATCACGATTCATCACTTTTGTCAAACCATATTATTGTGTGCTAGATTGGGGAGTTCTTGTGCTGGCCTGCTGGAATGAAAAGAGAGTCAAAGAGTTCGGCTTGTTTAACCCAATCAAAAGAAGGTTGAGGGGAGATATGATTGCTCTCTATAAATATATCAGAGGGATAAATACCAGGGAGGGAGACGAATTATTTAAGCTAAGTACCAACGTGGACACAAGAACAAATGGATATAAACTGGCCATCAGGAAGTTTAGACTTGAAATTAGATGAAGGTTTCTAACATCAGAGGAGTGAAGTTCTGGAATAACCTTCCAAGGGGAGCAGTGGGTGCAAAAGACATATCTGGCTTCAAGACTAAGCTTGATAAGTTTATGGAGGGGATGGTATGATGGGATAGCCTAATTTTGGCAATTAATTGATCTTTGACTATTAGCAATAAATATGACCAATGGCCTATGATGGGATGTTAGATGGAATGGGATCTGAGTTACTACAGAGAATTCTTTCCTGGGTGTCTGGCTGGTGAGTCTTGCTCACATGCTCAGGGTTTAGTTGATCACCATATATGGGGTTGGGAAGGAATATTCCTCCAGGGAAGATTGGCATCGGCCTCAGGGGGTTTTCACCTTCCTCTGCAGCATGGGGCACAGGTCACTTGCTGAAGGATTCTCTGCACCTTGAAGTCTTTAAACCATGATTTGAGGACTTCAGTGACTCAGACATAGGTTAGGTCAGGGGTTTGTTGCCGGAGCGAGTGGGTGAGATTCTGTGGCCTGAGTTTTGCAGATCAGACTAGGTGATCATATTGGTCCCTTCTGACCTTTAAGTCTATGAGTCTATATGTGTTTACATATTTAGTGTGTTTTAGCAATGCTAGCAATACTGGTGCTGAGCTTGTGTATCAGACATTGGCTTGCAGGTGAGCATCTGCTTTTGGCAGGGCCTGACTGTTGCTCATAGCATAACTTTTGCTGACTTTGGTTCAGGCCTCAGGCCTTGCATCTGGCCCATTCTTCAGGCTCTTTCCTTCTACTGCAGGACTCTGTGACTATAGAATGGCAAATGCAGTACCTGTATTTAAGAAAGGAAAAGAACTGATCTGAAAAACTGCAGGCCTGTTAGTTTGACCTCAATTGTATTCAAGATCTTAGAACAAATTTTGAAAGAGAAAGTAAAGTACCCAAAGGTAAGTGAGAATTGGGATAAAATACAACATAGTTTTACCACAAGTAGATCATGCCGGACCAGCCTGATCTCTTTTTTTGAGAAGATTACTGTATTTCCTTTGTCTAGAAAATCAGCTGAGCTAATCTACCTGGATTTGAGTAAAGTATTTGGTACATTTCCATGTGGTAAATTATTAATTAAATTGGAGAAGATGGGTATTAACATGAGAATCAAAAAGTGGGTAAAGAACTGATTAAAGAGGAGACTACAACGGGTCATACTGAAAGGTGAACTGTCAGGCTGGAAAGAGGTTACTAGTGGAGTTCCTCAGGGATAAGTTTTGGGACCAATCTTATTTAATGTTTTCATTACTAACCTTGGCACAAAAGGTGGGAGTGTGCTAATAAAATTTGCAGATAACACAAAGTTAGGAGGTATTGCCAGAATATCAGATAAGAAGACTTGGATGACCTTGAAAACTGGAGTAATAGAAATGGGATGAAATTTAATAGTGTAAAGGGTCTGGTTTTGCATTTAGGGACTAACAAGAATTTTTGTTATAAGCTGAGGTCGTATCAGGTGGAAGTGACAGAGGAGGAGAAAGACCTAGGTGTATTGGATGATTACAGGATGGCTATGAGTAGGGCTCTATCAAATTCATGGCCATGAAAAACACATCACAGACTTTGAAATCTGGTCTCCCCCATGAAATCTGGTCTTTTGTGTGCCTTTTACCTATACTGTACAGATTTCACTGAGGAGACCAGTGTTTCTCAAATTGGTGGTCCTGACCCAAAAGTAAGTTGCAGGGGGGTTGCAAGGTTATTTTAGGGGGTCACAGTATTGCCACTCTAACTTCTATGCTGCCTTCAGAGCTGAGTGGCTGGAGAGTGGTGGCTGTTGGTCGCATGCCCAGCTGTGAAGGCAGCACCCCGCCAGCAGCAGCGCAGAAGTTAAGGGTCCCAATACAATACCATGCCACCCTTACTTCTGTGCTGCTGCTGGCAGCGGCTTTGCCTTCAGAACCGTGATCCCGGCCACAGATGCCACTCTCCAGCTGCCCTGCTCTGAAGGCAGCGCTGCCACCAGCAGCAGTGCAAAAGTAAGGGTAGCAATACCACAACCTCCCCAACAATAACCTTGCGATCCACCCAACTCCTTTTTGAGTCAGGACCCCTACAGTTACAACACCATAAAATTTCAGATTTAAATAGCTTGAGATCAAGACATTTACAATTTTTAAAAATCCTTTGACCGTGAAATTGACAAAAATGGACCGTGAATTTGGTAGGGCCCTAATTATGAGCCACTAATGTGACGCAGCTGTGAAAAAAAGACAAATGCAATCTTAGGATGCATCAGGGGAGGTATTTCAAGCAGAAATAGGGAAGTGTTATTACCATTGTGCAAGGCACTGGTGAGACCTCATCTGGAATACTGTGGGCAATTCTGGTCTCCCATGTTTAAGAAAGATGGATTCAAACTGGAGCAATTGCAGAGAAGGGCTGCTAGGATGATCAGACGAATGAAGTATCTGCCTTATAAAAGAAGACTTAAGGAGCTTGGCTTGTTTAGCCTAACCAAACAAAGACTGAGGGGAGATATGATTGCTCTCTATAAATGCATCGGAGAAATAAACCCCAGGAAGGGAGAGGAATTATTTAAATTAAGGGCCAATGTTGACATTAGAACAAATGGATCTAGTTTGGCCATCAATACGTATAGGCTTGACATTAGATGAAGTTTTCTAACTATCAGATCTGGAACAGCCTTCCGAGGAAAGTAGTGAGGGCAAAAAAATGAATTTGTTTCAAGACAGACCTTGATAAGATATTAAGATGGAGTTTGATGAGTGCTATTTGCAAATATCTCCAATGCAGGAGATGGGACACTAGCTGGGGAGGGCTCTGAGTTACCTAGGAAAGAATTTGCTGTAGTGTCTGGCTGCTGGGTCTCATCCACATGCTCAGAGTCTAACTGGTTGCCATATTCAGGGTTGGGAAAGAATTTTCTCCCACATCAGATTGGCAGAGACTCTGTGGGGGAGGGTTCATTTTCCTCTGCAGCATAGGGCACAGGTCACTTGCTGATTTGACCTAGAGTAAATGGTAGATTCTTTGTAACTTGAAGTCTTTAAACCATGATTTGAGGACATCGGTAACTCAGCCAGAGGTTAGGGGTCTGTTACAGGAGCGGGTGTGTGAGGTTCTGTGGCCGGCGACATGCAGGAGGTCAGACTAGATGATCATGATGGTCCCTTCTAGCCTTACTATCTATGAGTAAGAGGAGACTCTTTCCACACATCTGAACATTTTATTAGTCAGGATCCACTGTAAGTTCCAGGCAGGCACAGAAAGTACCCACTATATATATAAGTAGGAGTATGTGGAGACATACAACTCATGCATCTGGGGAACTTAGGGCTGTGAGGCACCTTACTATCACCTGCCCCTATTGTGAGGAAGCCCTTAGTGTGTGCACGTAAGGTCCCCAACTCCACCAGCAACAGATAACACACACACTCTCCTCCAGGCCTGTGCAGTCCCTGCTCTCTTTCTACAGGTTAGCAATAGACACCTCCATCCCCCAAGCATCTCCCTGGAGTGTCCAGCCCCAGCTCCACTGGACACTCACAGTAGTTACAGATCCACTGTTCCCAACAAAGCACTACACCCCAGGTTACCAGTTACACCTCCGTTCACTGCTTCACTTCACTCACAGCATTTTGTATAGTGAAAGAAAGTCAAAGTTTACTGAACACAGTATAGAGATTCTAACGGTAGAAGTATTGGAAATAAATGGTTACATATGCAATAAAATCATAGCACATATTCTAGAACCAAGACTTACTTTACTAGTTATTGTCATGTCTTATAGAGGAAAACCTCACGCCAAACCCTTCCAGCACATTACAGACAGGCTTGACTGTGATTTTCTGTTCATGTGACCAGCCCTCTTGTCAGCTTGCCTCCTCCACGGAAAAGATCCAGAGTGTCTTGCTGTACCCTCACTTATACTGCCCCCCCATGATGCATTGTTTTTACTTGTAAATAAGACACGCCCTGGTGAGGTTTTTTTCCTGTGCCTCTCTTTCTTGTCAATTTCACAAGCTCTTGATTAGCATTCGGCTCAGTCTGTAGACAGGCCTTCATTATGCAGCGGACAATGCACAATAAGCACATGGCCAACCAGAGAGATAAGTGCCACTTCCTTCCTAGCTGACAGGAGCACATTTACCACCTTAACTCATATACCTTAAGAATATAATTTTTAGTATTGATACATAATTCCTTAACCATTATCTATCCATCCATCCATCCATCCTGCAATGATTATGAAAATCAGAGGGCTATTGACAATTCATAGAGAGTCACACAGTACCCTTTGGTAATCTTAATATGCATGCATCTGACCCAGGGGTCCCTGTAAAACTCTAGGCACACCCTGTGACCTCTGCCAGTTTGCACTGAGAAGTTCCTGGGTCACCTATACAAGTCATGCAGCTTGCAGAATGTCAGGATGTCTGGGTCTCCTAATGGGTACAGCGAAGAAGAGCATCTGCTCACTCCTAAGCAAAGATCCCTTGAGTAATTGTACCTGATTATAAGCATGTGTCTGTGATTATTTCACTATTATGCATATTGTACATAATTGGTGACATTGGCATTTTATAGGCCCCTATCCCAAAGAGCTCACAATTTAAAGTGGACAGATAACATAACAAGGAGTGACTGACTCCAGGTATACAGAAAGGTGACATGTGAAAGGGAAAGAGAAGAAACCAAAGAGAATAAGGGGATATGGAATTCCACTCCACCACTCTTGGGAGAGTGTGGTTGGATATGTTATTGGGGTTCTTTATTTGGGGCAGGTGGTATCTTTATTCATTTACTTGTTTGGGTGATCAGTAGAGTTGGTCAGAAAATGGGGGGGGGGGGGTTTCTCCCACAGAAATTTTTGACCTTCCATCAAAAAAAACAAAAAGTGGGAAAAAAAATCAGGATTTGAACAAAATATTTTTAGTTTTTGGGTGTCTCATTTTCTGAAAAAAAAAATCAAAAATTTTCAAGAAAAGCTGACACGTTCTGTAACCATTTTCATTTAATCAAGACCCAATTTTTCATCTAAAAAAAGTTTATATGGAAAATGTTCGACCAGCCCTAATAATCAGATGCAGGAGCAGAAACAGATACTGCCATCGCAGAGAGTGTGTCTGTCTCTGACTGTATATCTCTCTGTGTGATAGGATAAATATGACATGTCTACTCAAGAGTGACACCAAATCACTTGCATGTTGGCAAAATTGCTTGTGGCTTTCTTCCTTGCTTTCCAGGGATCAGAACTGTGCCTTTTGATAGCCTGACACTATCCTCCCTCCATGTAGAGCAATTTCACCAGATAAAGAAAACCCAAGGTTTGGGTGTGACCTGCACTATCCTTTACTCTGACTAAATTCCATGCTAGGAGAATACACAGGGCTGGAAGAAGGTGAACATTTCTAAAGGGCAGGGATGCTTTTGCTTGCATGTTTTTGCACCCTCCCATTAATTGCTTCCTCTGCTACAGCCCTCGCTGCTACATTAGCTCCTCAGAGTGAGTTATACCAATTTTAACTCCCTTGAGGTGTGTCTACACAGTTTTTTTATACTATTGTCACTACACTGGTTTATAAATCAAAAGACGCAGTACAACCCCCTTCCTGTGGACACATTTATACTTATTTCAGAGGGGTAGCCATGTTAGTCTGTATCAGCAACAAGAACAAGGTGTTCTTGTGGCACCTTAGAGACTAGCAAATTTATTTGGGCATAAACTTTTGTGGGTTAAAACCCACTTCATCCAATGAAATGGGTTGTAGCCCACAAAAGCTTATGCCCAAATAAATTTGCTAGTCTCTAAGGTGCCACAAGTACTCCTTGTTCTTTTTATTTATACTTATATAAAGGTTCTTATTCTGCTCTAGTTTATATAGCAGTGTGAGCACATTTGGATCAGTATAACTGCATTCACACTAGGGGTTCTACTGTTTTCACTAGAACGGTATAAAATCAAACCCTGAACTGAAATAGCTAAATCAGTACAAAGACTGTATATAGCCCAGACCTTAGACTCAGTGAGTCAGTTTAAGAGGTAATATCTCAGGGGTTAGGGTGAAAGAATCTGAAGAGAGTCTAATCTGAAGTAACATTCGATACACACTGAGGAGCCCGGATGATGGTGGAAGTTATACCAACTCAGCGGCTTACTGAACTCACCTGGGAATTAGGGTCATGGTCCCTAACTGCTGGGAGCCATGTTACAGGTTTAGAGGATAGTCTTTGACTATCGCCTCCTAGAAACTCCTGTAAAAAGCAGTTTATGATTTAAAAAAAGATTCTTTGCCTCTTGTCCCTCTGCTTTTGCTCTCACCTCTTCCTTTCGACTCTCCAACAGCCCCCCTCTGTATCGCCCCCTTTAGAGTGGAAGTAGCCCCCCAGAGCTGGTGAGAGTCTCTGAAGCCACTGCATTCCAACTATCCTGCCATACCAAACAAAATGCAACATAATTTCACTTTTGCCACTTCACAAGCTCCTTCCCAGCCACCCTGATTTGTGATTTCTATTTCAGGCGCTCCGCACAGGAGCATCGCTGATTAATTCCTTCTGTAGGAACTAAAAGTAGCTGTAATCCCAGAGCAGGAGGGAGGAGAAGGGGGAAAGGATCTTTAAACATCCACTGTGGAAACAGACAGTATTAATTCTGGCATGGAAATCACGGCAGTTGGCCTGGCTGCAGAATGACTTAATTTGTTTTTTAATGGACATGATGCTTTGCTGATAAAAGCCCTGAAGTGCATTTAAAAAAAAAACTTTTTAAATGATTGTTCGGTCATTACCTGATGGAGGTTTCATTTGTAATGTTTATGCTCCTACTCGAGGAGTAGAAAGGGCCAGGCTCAGGATACAAGGAGATTAACCAATGCATCCGCACACTCAGCAGTTTGTTAACTTTGAGGTCTGGGGAGGTGAAGGGAAGAACCAATAAACAGAAGGGTCTCTAACCTGGCAAGAAGCCCTATGGGGAGGGGGAGGAAAACTAGAGAGCCAGGAGTCCGTGTTCAGTGAGAGCTCCAGAGCCAGGCGTAAGAGATACAGGGATGTGTAATGAAGATTTCTTGGAATTAGAGATGAGCCCGATCCAAACCACTGGATCTCAACACCCTGCGCTTTGGGGGAGTTCAGATCCAGGAGCATAAAACACCACTAGCCGATGAGGCAGGCTGTTCCCAGAATGGGCCAGACCCAAATGCTGAAGCCAAACACCTTGAACTGGGACAAGTGGTCATACAAACCACTGGGCCACCCCGTCAGATGACATCTAGGGTGGCCAGGTGCCCAGTTTTCAACCAAAAAGGGGACCTGACAGTCTCATCAGATCTACTGACCAGACACCCAAAGTCTAGTTACTGTGAGTGGGGAAGGCAGGGAGGCACCAAGCCATCACTCACACCAACCCCTACTCTAGCCAGGGCCACCTCCTACCTGTGTTGGACAGCTGCAGCGCCCAGCACTGGCTCCACAGGCAAGTCCCTGCCAACCCAGGCAGAGATGGGGGAGAGAGGGGAATAGCAGTGAGTGATGGAGGAGGGGGAAAAGAGGAGTGAATGGGGGCAGGGCTTCAGGGGGAAGAAGCAAGGCATGGGTAGGTCCTTAGGGGGAAGGAGCGGGGAAGGGGAAGCTCTGGCACTCCTGCTGGGGTGTCTGGTTTTTAAATATCACAAAGTTGGCAACCCAAATGACATCTTAATGTAAGGGAAATAGCCATGCCTGCTAAGGGGAAATATTTCAGGGGTCTGGGAGGAAGGGAGTGTTAGGCCTGGGGATGAGGGCAGGGAAGAGCTGTTCAGATGATATTTGAAAGCAGGGATCAGAATATCATCCAAGTATTAGGAAACTAAACTATCACCCAACTCCATATACCAGCCTAGTCGCCCATAATTGTCCACCATGATGTTTCTGAATACGTGATACTGACCATTGTCACAGACATGATACTGGAACACTGCACCCGATGAAGTGGGTATTCACTCACAAAAGCTCATGCTCCAAAACGTCTATTAGTCTATAAGATGCTACAAGACTCTTTGCTGGTTTAATCTGATATGACAGTGCTTGTTTTCCATGGTGCATAGTGAATATTAGACTCCTGCAGTCCCCAGCGTTGCTGTCCAGACCCAGCATCCATTTCCTAGTACTCAAAAGTGTCAGGAGCTGCTGCCCAAACTCACTGCCTCCTTCTCTATTAGCTTGAAGTTGCTGGGAAATTGCCAGCCCCAGCGCTGTATTCTCTGTCTCAGGCAGTGAGTTTATGGTATGCATTTTTCAAGTGCTGTATCTGTGGGATTTTGTTGCCTTGGTTTTGCTCTTGCCCATCCATTCCTGCAGGTTATCAGATCACTTTTTTTCTGCTTGTCCTTATTTTAAATGAAGTGTTCTGTTTTTGTTTTGCTGGAATATATTCTGCTGTTTATTCAGCTCCCTGCTGTATGGTAAACAAGGGTGAAAGCACGTTTCCTACTGGACTCCATCTCTCTCTGCTGCCCAGACATGTACATTACAGGGAATCAGAGGAGGTGGGGATTGGGGCCCAGAAGTCAATGAAACCCAGGCAAATAGCATGGTGAAAGTCAAATTACCCAAATGATCAAAAGTCCCACATCAGTTCAAGTCAGAGAAACCTTGGGGCAATCAGAGAAAAATCTAGTGTGTCTGCAGAAAAGACAAAAGACATCTAAGGGAGGAGATTAAAATAGCCTGCAGATGCTGAAGGGATAAGTGAGCTGCTCATAAGTGATGTGCAAGAAACAGATGACATTAATATAGTTATTACAAAGCAAAGAGGCTAGATACAATCATCAAAGGTTATGATTCTTCAGCAAGAGAGGGATAGGTCTCCAGACTGAAAACTTAAGTGGAATTAGAGATCAATATCTAGGATATGGAGTTCAGGTCCTCTTAGCAACACAGGCCAAATGTAGTCATGTATTCTGATGCTGGGTGACAATACTCAATAGATAGATAGAGTCCAAAGCTAAGTGAAGGTAGCAGAGGAGCCAGGCTCAAAAGATTGGGACCCAAGGAACAAAAATTAGGATCCAAGAAGATTTAGAAGGATGATAAAGATCTTGATGAAGATCTAGGCTATAGAGGGCATTGCAGCAAAATAATGTGATTAGCTACTAAAAATAAAGGCCTCTCTGAGTCATACTGTTGTTGATCCAGAGGCTTTAGGAGGAAATGAAAACCCCAATGAACACATACAATGATGAGATCCAGGGACAAAGCACTGAGAGCCAAGAAAATGAAGAGGTCAGAGCTGGGGGCAGAGCATACATGCTGTCATGTTTTGATACCCTTTTCTCTTGATGACTCAGTAAGGTCCCAGTAACGGTGGGAACTGCGTATCTTCCTACCCATCAGAAAGCAGGAGGAGGGAGTACGACGCACTCAACTACTCCAAAGTCAGCAGAGTGGGTAGGGCAGAGGGAGATGAAGTGTGATGATTTTTGTTCCCCCTCCCACTCTTACTCAGACTGGCTGGCAATGGTCCAGTAAAAAGTCCCCTTAACATTGTTTTGGGTGATGTAGAAAACCCCTCTGAGTTCCTTGGGCTCTCTCTCCTCCAATCTAGAAGTGCTCAAATGAATAATGATCCTCCCAGAAGGGGGAAATCCCACCCCTGAACATCCAGGGCCAGAGACTGATTCCACTTCCACTAGGGTCAATGCAGAGTTAACTTCAGTAGAGCATCTCCAGATCTACACCAGAGTCACTGAGATCAGAATCAGGCCCTGAGTAATCTTCTGATAAGCGGAATGTTATTCCTTCCTCCTCCTCCTCCTCTGTATTTTCCCGCAGTCTATAATGCCATTTGCTAAATATATTACCATGGGCTATTTACCTCAGCCTGCCACTTTGCGACCTTTGCGTGCCTTCCCTCCCTGCCCTTCCCCCTTCCCATCATGGTGTGGGAATTTCACAAATCACTGCAGATTAGACTCACCTAACATAGGAACATGCATCACCTAAATACCCTCTTCACAAATTGCCTCTCACCTCAAGGACAAAAAAAAAAAAAAAAAAAAAAAAGAGGCTCCTGGCGGCTGGTCTGCTTCTCACCATGGACAAAGGATGTGTGAGAAAAACTACAGACACAGCAGTATATTGATCTAAATTAAACACACACACACCATCTAATTGAACTGACAGGGAGCTGGTGGTTAAAGGCAGAAAATTAGGGCTGTTAATATAGTAATGAACAGTTGTGCTTACTGTCTGTGCCTCTGACATTTCATATCGTCATCCCACCAGTTAATCACCGCCTCTCCTCCTTTTGTGGGAGCTAATGTGTTTTCATCCATTCGCCCAACGAGTTAGCTCTCCCATTGTTTGACAGTTACTAATATATTCTACCTGTTAATGAGGCACCAGGCTGGAGCAGCACAGGTGATGGACTTAATAAGTGTCTCTCTCTCCACAACAATCATTGTCGGGCCAGGCATTGCATGCCGCACGCCAGTTTGCTGTAGGCTCGTCCCCTCTTCTTTTAGGTATATTTAGACCCACACACTTGGCCTGATCCTCCTTTCACATGGGGTAAATCAGGAGTTGTGCTATTGAAACCAGCAGGGCTCCAAGACTGCTTCAAAACAGAAGAGGAGAATCAGGTCCACCGTCAGTTGTGTGTAAACTGGTGGTTAGGGCACAGGACTGCCAGTCAAGACTCCTGGATCCTATTCCTATTGACTTCTGTGTGAGCTTATCCAGTACCTACTGAGAGACAGATGCAGCTGCTGAGAGACAGATGCAGTTCACAATGCTAGCATATTACGTAGTTCTGCCTGAACATCCATTTACCGCACTAGCTCTTGAAGTTTTATGGGCATTGAGTAAAATACGGGGCTTAGGTTTATTCAGAGGCGCTATGCACTTACAGCTTCCATTGTCTTCAGTGGTAACTGCAGGCGCTCAGCGCATCTGACAATTAGGTCCCTCAGACATTTTTTTAATGTACTGCAGGACTCATAAGATTGCTAACCAGCTGACACTGGTCAACTGAACAAGAAGTGATATAATACAATCATAATAATTAATACTTGGATCATACAGTCTTTTTCATTTGAGGATCTCAAAGCACTCAAAATTAAGTAAATATTATCTCCATTTTATAGATGGTGACACCGAGGTACTCAGAAAATAAGTGACTTGCCTATGGCCACACACTGAGTCAGTGGCAAAGTTGGGACTAGAACTCATAAGCCCTGCTTCCCAGTCTCCTGCTGTAACAGTTGGGGGGAGGGATAGCTCAGTGGTTTGCACAGTGACCTGCTAAACACAGAGTTATGAGCTCAATCTTTGAGGGGCCACTTAGGGATCTGGGGCAAAATCAGTACTTGGTCCTGCTAGTGAAGGCAGGGGGCTGGACTCAATGACCTTTCAGGGTTCCTTCCAATTCTGTGAGATAGGTACATGTCCATATATTTGTTTTTAACATGTGGAGGGACTGGGTTTCCCACTCATGGGGATTTATTTGTTCTACTCATCTTCCATGCTAACATGTGCTAAGGTTGCCTCCACTGCTTTTCCGATAAACTTGGTTAAATCGCTTGAATGGATTCTTGACAGCAACAGTGTAACAGAAAGGGCAGCATCATTTCATAGGGCAGCTCCCCTGAGATCTTTCACTGGCTTAGAGCCTTTGAAATAAATGTTCCATTATCCAGAGCAAATCTCTCAATGAACTTCCCCCCAGCGATATATAGCACGGTGCATACCTACCTTGTCACCAGCAGCAAGGTGTGTGTGTACCAAAGTGATCGTTCCTACGTCTGCTCATCATCAACACCCAGGGAGGAACAGGACCATCACAGTCACATTCCGTAGAGTTGATTGGTCTCCATTGTCTAAGTGGAGAGGGGGCAATTCAGAGAGGGAAGAGAAGAGCAGAAGTCTCAATGACAGCTACCGTGAAAAACAAAGCACAAGGAATTGGATCTCTGGGGAGAAGTAATTGGCTGTGGAGTAGCCCAGGCCTAGGTTGCTGGTTTGAATCCAGTACAGGCTGGTAGAAAGTACAACTTCACATTGTTACCATGAACATAAGAACAGCCATATTGGCTCAGACTAAATGATCATCTAACCCAGTATCCTATCTTCCAACAGTGGCCAGTGCCAGGTACTTCAGAGGGAATGAACAGAACAGGTAATCATCAATTGATTTATCCCATGTTGCCCATTCCCAGCTTCTGGCAGGGACACTATCCCTGTCCATCCTGGCTATTAGCCATTGATGGAACTATCCTCCATGAATCTATCTAGTTCTTTGTTTAACCCTGTTATAGTCTTGGCCTTCACAACATCCTCTGGCAAGGAGTTCCACAGGTTGATTGTACATCGTGTGAAGAAATACTTCCTTTTGTTTGTTTTAAACCTTCTGCCTCTTAATTTCATTGGGTGACTCGTAGTTCTTGTGTTACAGGAAGTAAATAATTCTTCTGTATTTACTTTCTCCACACCAATCATGATTTTATAGACGTTTATTATATCACCCCTTAGTCATCTCTTTTCCAAGATGAAAAGTCCCAGTCATTAATCTCTTCTAATATGGAAGCTGTTCCATGCCCTAATAATTTTTGTTGCCATTTTCTGTACCTTTTCCCGTTCCAATATATCTTTTTTGAGATGGGGTGACCACATCTGCATGCCGTATTCAAGATGTGACCATACCGTGGATTTATGTTGAGGCAATATGATATTTTCTGTCTTATTACCTATCCCTTTCTTAATGACTCCCAACATTCTGTTCGCTTTGTTGACTGCCACTGTATATTGAAAGCATGTTTTCAGAGAACTGTCAACAATGACTCCAAGATCTCTTTCTTGAATGGTAACAGCTAATTTAGACCCCATCAGTTTATATGTATATTGGGATTATGTTTAACCAATGTGCATTACTTTGCATTTATCAACATTGAATTTCATCTGCCATTTGTTGTCCAGTCACCCAGTTTTGAGTGATCCTTTTGTTGCTCTTCACAGTCTGCTTTGGCTATAACTATCGTAAGTAGTTTTGTATCATCTGTACATTTTGCCACCTCATTGTTTACCCCTTTTTCCAGGTCATTTATGAGTATGTTAAACAGTTCTGGTCCCAGTACAGACCCCTGGACAATACCACTATTTACCTCTCTCCAATCTGAAAACTGACCATTTATTCCAACCCTTTGTTTCTTACCTTTTAACCAGTTACTGATCCATGAGAGGACCTTCCCTCTTATCCATGACAGCTTATTTTGCTTAAGAGTCTTTGGTGAAGGACCTTGTCAGAGGCTTTCTGTAAATCTAAGTACGCTACATGGCTGTTCAGTATTTTGTGTGAAGTGACTCAGTGGATCTCAGCCCATTCTATGAATACTGCTTCAACCACCACCATGGGCACTAGTTGTCCAGTCTCAGCCAAGAGGTCAAGGACTGCCACAGAGACTGATCTTCCCACTTACCCCCTAGAGGATGCTCCTCCAGCTCAGTGCTAAGCCACAGTGGAAGAATTTGCCCTGATGCTGCACATGCTGTAATAACTGTGGGATTAAAAAGAAGACCTCAGTCCCCAGAGCTGTCAAGCCACCATTAACAAAAATGTACAGATACTACCTGATCTGCCCATCTCCAACTTATCTGTGCAGGTGTCTATTATGGCAACATAGTTGACCTTGCCAGGAGACATGGCTGAGTGGCAGGAAATGCCAGGGAGAGCATGCTTAGCAGGAGGAGAACTTTTCACTTTGTTATTCATATCTCACTATATTTATTGCCAACATAAACAAAATTCACTTATTTCCTTGTGTTCATATCCTAAAGCTCCCCAATCTTCAAGCCAGGTTCACCTTAGGAAATAAGCATCGCTGTACTGCATCAGGGCTCCAGCTAGTCAAGTATCCTGGCTGTGACAGTGGACAGCTGCAGATGCTTCAGAAGGAGATGCAAGAAACCCTGCAGTGGATACTTATACAATAACATGCCTGCACATAGAGGATGTTTCTTCCTAACCATCACGTGTGAGCGGCTGGCTTACACCATGAAGTAAGAGGATTTATATTCCTTCTCATGTAATTGTTAATGTTGCTGTTGTCCATATTTTGGTCCAATCTTTCTTCCTTAATCCTGCTTAGTGCTTAGCCTCAGTGATATCTAGTGGTAATGAGTTCTGCAGAATAATTATACATTGTATAAGAAAAAGATTTCCTCAGACCAGTTTTTAATGTGTTGCTTTTCAGTTTAATTCATTGCCTCCTTATTATTCTATAATGAGAGGAAGTAAATAGGAGCACCCAATCTGCCCTCCCTACACCACTCATTATTTTGTATCTGACTATCACTTCCCCTCTTATTCGTCTCTATATAAACAAGGCCAGTCTTTTCAGTCTCTCTTCACTCAGAAATCTGTCCTGGCCTTTGATCATTCTTGTTACCTTTCTCCGAACCCCTATATTTCTGCTAGATCCTTTTTGAGATAGACTCTCTAGAGCTGCACACAGCATTCTAGGCGAGGACATGCCAGCCATTTATATAATGGCATTCTCATATTTTCCGTATTGCTTTTTATCCCATTTCTAATGGATCCTAACACTTTGCTTACTTTGTTTTACCATCACAACACATTACATATAGGGTTTCATTGAGCTTTTTCGTCAATTAAACAACACAGAAACGTGAATGAATAGTTTAAATGACTTTGTTCCTGGTTGATGATGGCCCCATAATCCTTTACAGACAATTTGCTTTGTTTAGGTTACTGATTTCCCATTTTGTGTCTCTCCATTTGCCTGTCAAATACAATTCCAAATTCCACTATTTCTGAGGATGTCTGAATTCCCCAGAAGCCCAGTCTGACCTCGTCAATCCCTTTCCATGCATACCCATACAAACTGGATACTTTGCTCCAGTTTGTATACACATACACGCCACCAGCAGCAGCTCGAAGCCAGGCCAGTTGGAGCATTCTTAGCTTTCCCCACTGTAATTTTCAGTAAATCCTCTGACGCAGGCTGGAGCTGCTGAAACCTAGTTTCTAAGCCAAACCCCCCTGCAGCCAGAGACACGCTGTTTGCTTCAGACCTAAAGACAAAATAAATCTCTCTCCCTCGAGAGAGGAACAATATTAGTGGGTGACATTCAGTCTCCTGCAGGGAGGAGGAATCAGTCAAATAGCCCAGCTGCTGCTGCCCTGGCAGCTTGAGCTGGTCAGGTTTCGCTTCAATGACTTGGACTGATAAAATCCAGAGGACAGTCTGCAAAGGCCACTGAACAAGCAGGGATAGCAGAAATATTGTTTGAGAGAGAGGGAGAGAGAGGACAGCAAGGTGTGTGCGTGGCTGGGGGAGGTGGCAAGGCAGGGAAGAGTGCTGACTCAGCAGCCCTGGGGTGACAGCACCGCAGAGAGCATTAGCACACTGCTCCTGGGGGATAGCCAGTCTAGAGAGATGTTCCGTAAATACGTTCCCTTCACCTCACGTAGTCTGTGTCTCTTGGCCCTCACGCCCTATGAGCTGCTCCTGGGCTGGGGTCAAGGGAATGGGGATAGGAGGATCAATATACTGGAGATGGGATGAGTTTAGGGGTGAATTGGCTGTTTTGTCAGGCAAGCACCTTGTTTCAGGGCTGCACTCCTGACTCTGTAGAATGGAAGAAATGTTGGGGTGTGAGTGGGGTGTGTAGAATTAGAGAACCCTGCTGGGGATAACTGGTGCCGTCCTTTTCCACATGTCAAGACTGATCTCAGTATCCCCAAACCACACTCTGACAGGCGGATGTAAGGTCTCAGCCTGCAATAGCCGCAGTGAGGGCAATTCTACAACTTCCAGAGCAACTTCTTCACCTGAAGCATTCAGAGATAGGTGGCTTTTCTTGGGCCCTTCCAGTACTAGAAATGAGTGCAGCACTGACTCCCACTGGAAAGCTGGTAATTTCTCCTTCCCGGTGGATACATATCCCTTTCCTAGCTTTACAGGAATGTGAGCTAACCGTCTTTAAAGCTCCAGGGCTTGATTCTCATTCAGTACCGGCACTAGATCAGTGGGGCCCTACTCAGGAATATATTGGGGGGCCTTCCACACAACACATACTAATAATTAATAGGGGGGTCCCTTGAGCTGCGCTAAGCAATTGCTTAGTTGGCTTATGCCTAGCGCCGGCTCTGTTCTCGTTTACACTAAGGTCCCTTTAAACGACCATGACAAAGTAAAGGGGCCTTTAAATAAGAGTAATTGATGTGACCTTTAAGGCCTCTTTACACGGTCAAAGTGGTGGAAAGGCAGCTTGGTGTAAATGAGAATCAATCTCATGACAATTATATACAGGACACCAGTTACTGGCTCGGCACAAATTCTAATCCACCCAAGGCCTTGAGCAGGGGTAATTTAAAGGAGAAGGAAAGGAGAAATTCCACATTTGGCAAAAAAAAGAAGGAAATATTACTCTGACAGGTTGATTTTAAAAATGCCACAAAAAACAGTGGCTGTTTGAAGCTGCTGAGGGGTTCGGAGTATTAGAAAAAGTCACAGGGAGAGAAATGGGTGAGCTGGTGATGTGGTTCTAGGTGAATGCTAAATTCCACCAGGGCATACCATAAAGGTATCACTTGGATACTGATTCCAGATATATGGCATATTTATAGGCCGATTTTTTTAGAAAATCTTTTTGAATTTGTATGAAGCAGCACAGAGACCCAGTCGATTACTGATCACTGAGAGTTATCCTTCCAGGATAAGATAATCAGATTCATAGACAGTGTAAGCAAATATGTCAAGCAATTACTTGGTACAGCCTGCTGTAGCAGTTGGTCACATTAGGGATTTATGTATTAACTGTGTTAGCTCAAACATCGGCTCAGTTTGGATAATGTGAGGAGTATGTATGTATTTATTTATTTTACTGCAAAAGCCTGTGCTGCAAGAAGGGCAAAGCTGTGAGCAGTGTTGTGGTTTTGCTACTTTAGGTTCCTGACAGGTACCCAAGGCACCAAACTGAACATCTAACCTGTCAGATCCAGAGATATCATTGTGTTGTGTGTATATGTGTGCGGGCTACACAACTTTCTGTCACCTACTCACTGTCACTGACAGCAACTCTTCTCTGATCTCCCCTCTTACGTGTGCAGGGGCAAATCAATAAATACAACTTTTGTGTTCGCAGGACTAGGTAGTGGATTCACCCAGTGCCATAGAGAAGCAGCTGTTCTCTAACAGGGCTTCTTGTGTGGCACACAGAACAATTCTGTAGCCTGCAGACTATAGATTTCTCTCCTTCTTTGCTCGTCAGTTGCCCCACTCTGTGGGCCTCTCAAAATGAAATTAATACAAATTGGGAGCAGTTTGTCACCAATTGTCTAATTTTTGAGGGGCAGGGATGGATCCTCAAAATACCAACCCAGATATACTAATGCTGACCAGAGTACAAGACTGTGATCTGTGCATGCTGTGTTGAACTGATCTATTCAGAGACACCACCAGTAAGTAGATGTCTCAGGTGCAGTGGTATGAGACTTTTCAAAAGATGAATGTGGGGAATGAGAAAAGAATTGCAGGAGGGAGAAGTTCACTTAGACCATTAGTGGTCACTTGCGCTGAGCATTCTCCACCCTACCATCTATCTCACTGGTGTCTCCAATGCTCCATTCAGCAGCACCTTTATCAGCAACAAAAGCAGCTGGGACACTATTGGATCAGCAAAGTGGTAGCATCACCTCATAATTAACTAAATCTTCTCTCACCTGTAGCCTTAGGAAAGGGTTGAGCGCGAGATGTGGCAGCTTGAGGTGAAATTCCAGATGCTAGGTAGGTGACTTTCTATGGCTTAGCACTCCACTCATTAGTGAGGGAAAGGAGATGGGAGTGGGGTGACCTCTAACAACGGAGGAAGGAGGATCTGCAGCATGATTCCCAGCCAAGCCCAGGACTTAGCTCCTGCTGGCTTAGGAGGGTGCCAGTGGGATTTTGGCTCATTGCAGAACTGCTGTTGCCTTTGGACCGAGGGCCTCAATTAGAATCTCAGCTGTGGTGAAGGGCAGGACAACAACTGGTTAGTAGTGGATTCCTTTGTGGTTAAGTCCTCTCTGTGTCGAGTCACCGTCAAACAGTGAGGAAGGAAAGGGGTTTGTAAATTCCACTATCTGGGTAATGGGGCATGAACCCACACAAACTGTCTCCTTCCCTGGCTTTCTGTCTCAAACAAACTAGCTGGGAGAGGAAGGGGCTTCAGGCTCCCTGTCAGCAAAGCTTCTTATCAGCTCTAGCCAATATTATTTGCTTTCTGTAAGGCCCCTGATCTGAAAGAACCCCAAAGCATTTTATAAACAATATACAGAAGTCTCTTCACTCATCATACAGTCATCTCTAGGGGTGGGGATTAGGTGTAGCAGCTGTTCAGGAACACATAGCAGCTTAAGATCAGAAACGAACAATGAAACTACCGGAAGAACGTAAGTACTAGAGTGAACTGCCTGAGTTAGAATTAGACTAGAATACCAATATCCGTAACTCTTAGGAGGAGTGCTTGGGGATCTTTAATAAACTGAAGAGGCCAGCTGGTTTTTTTCTCTCTTCTCCAGAAAATGCTGCCTTTAACAGCGCAGCACCCTCATGCTGTCATGCTGAGACATTAGTTTGGTAGTGACTCAAAAGGAAGAGCACACTTTTTTTGTAGTGGTCTCCTGACCAAGCACTCATGCTGACAAATGCTGCTTGGCTTGTGGGGTGGAATGAAAGCAGAGCCCAAAGGGGCATAGTTGCTATGACACAGATCATAGAGCACTCAGATGCTACCTTGGTGATCACCACAGAAATGTTGACAAGGAAATAGTCTGTCTTCTCTCCTATAGCCTTTTCACTTCCCAGCTGGCATGGGCCACAAGTATCTCCTGGTCCCTGGGCCTACCTGCCCCAAGCAGCCAGATCATTGCTCTTTAGCTGCAGTAGCCCTGATGACACTAAAACATTCTGCAAGTCAATTGATCCTATTCTAATTGTTCAAGAACTTGGAAAGGTCATCAGAAATGCACCAGTGAGGTAAGCCATCCAGAGTTCACACTTGAAAGGCCCCCTGGGCAAAAAGCTGAGGATGGATACCCATTATCCGGTTTCTTTCCCCAGCTGAGTTCTTCTCCAGTTTGGGAAACCTCTTTGCAGTTTCAGAGCTGCCACTTTGCTTTTGCTATTTCCCAAGTCATACCTGACTAGCTAAAAGTTTTATCAGCCACAGCCATAAATTACCATAACAGCTTCTAGAGACACTCAGCCCTTTCGTCTCCTGCTCATTTCCTCTCTGTCCCTCGCCATTGATCAAACCTGCAGGGTTTCAGACTGTTCAAAAGCAAGAACAAAGAGAACTCCAACCTGATCTAATTGAGACGTGGAAAATGTTAAGAAGCATTTGCAGCATGTGTACTCCCCGTAATTAAATCAGCTCCTTGATATTTCTGATAATTTTGCTGTCTTGTTTTCTTTTTAACCAGCATTATGATTAATGTCAGCAGTGGTGTGCTGCCATTTCAACACTGCAAATATCCCAAACCTCCCGTACAAGACTTAGGCTCAAGTTTCTGCTTGCAAGGAGCGAGAAGACCACAAGATGTACTATTAATCAAAGGGTAATTCAGTCAGTCTTTGGGGGGGATCTCAGAGCCTGGCTCACTGCAAATATGATATCCCCCATGGAATGTAATAAATATTTGTATTGTATATGCTTTGTACCTGAGAGCAGAGCAGAAAGACGGAGTGGGAGGAGGACAGAGGCCTGAAATGGTATCATTATACTGCCTGAAGGTCATTGAGCGTGTCTGATGAGGAAGAAAAGGCAATGAAAGCTCATGCTTTTCCGATGTGTGACTCAAGGGCTGTAACAGGCACTGAAAAGCTGATGCTGGAGAGCAGGAGTTGTGTTTCAACCCATTAAGCCCTTCCCTGACTTCCAATGTCAAAGAGGAGATGGATGATGCCTCGCATTCAGAGATTTCTGGGGAAAAAGTTCAGAGGCCTCTAGGTAAGCTTTGAACTGAAGGATTGTACTCTAATTGAGGCTTCCCTCCATAATAACAATAGTATCATACATTTCTGGAGTGCCTTTCATCCCAAAGGATGCCAAAGTCCTTTACAAATTTAATTATTGGAATCACTGCATTGAGCGAAGAAATGCAGCCACTTCTGGAGGGACACACTACAGCTGTTTAACACCCACGCTACACAGTTTAGGACAGAAGGTGAAGAAGAAGCCTATAATTCATTTGAAACCATAGGAAGAGTTGAGATAGGCAGAATGTAATTACCCATGTTATTAATTAGCAAGGACTCCAAGGCTAAATCCCGAACTCTTGTGAATGTTTGCCAAAGAGTCTCTAATTCCCGGGAGTGGTTAGGGCCTCAGTCTTGACTCTCATCTCTGCTGGGTCACTCGTTTCACAATTTATGAGATTAGACAAGGTCCCAGCCAGAGGTGGATAGAAGGGGGAGTCAGTATGAGTTAGCATGGTCCAGAGGAACAGCACTGGAAGTCAGGAATGCTGGGTTCCTTCCAGTCTCAGCTCAGCAAGTCACGTAGACCAACATTTCCAAAACTTAGTACCAAAACAAATGTAAGCATCTGACGCAGCGGCCTGATTGTCAGAAGTGCTGAGCACCTTCAGCACCTGTTAACCTCAATGGGACCAGAATAAGTCCCATTGTACTGAGACAACAGGACTGACAGAGACCTTTGCTGTCTTCAGGCTTCTATTCTTCATCAGCGGGGTCTAGTATCAGTAAAACAACGCAGCAAACTCTGGCCGCCCCACACAGGACAACAACAAGGCCAGATTAGCAGCTGCAAACACCACCTCCTGCATTGTCTGGGGACTTTGCTTCTGTTTGGTTGCTGGAGGTGAAGCTCCTGATCACAGCAACAGGAGGGAGTTCTCTGGGGAGATCACGCCACCTGCAATCACCCTGTCACTTAAATAAGCTAGGGATAAAAAGATGACTGCTTGGTCCGTTCAAAGAACACACACAGAACCCGTGCTTAGTCTGTGGAATAGTGCTGTCATTAGCTGTTGAAGAGACTAGGCTATGTGTGGTTTGGTACCATGAAAGTAACTGTTCTTGTCTGACTGGGAGTTTGAGGGTGGCAAAGCAATATGGCAAAACCCCAGCCTGCTCCCCACCCCTCCCTTTGTTCTCCCAGGCATCTCTAGACCTACACAGCAGAGAGAAAATAAACCCCTTGTTAGAAGACTATTGTTCAAACCTTCCAGCCTTCCCACCAGTCCCCCAAGACAAGACAAGCGAGTAATCTCTGGGTAACAGAACTAAAAAAACAAAACAACAGAGAAAAAAAAGCTGAATAAGTGTGTTGAATTGAACAGCCCTGATCTACTGCAATAAGGGACATAAGAATAGAAAGTCTTGCAGACGCCTAACACAAGAGTATTTTACCAGGCTCTACACATTGACCACAGGCAGTGCAGTGAAAAGGCTACACTTTGCCTCTTTTTGATTCAAAAAGTATTAAGGGCCAAAGGCTTAAGCTGAGTAAAGAGATTTAGAAATGAAACACAGCAGCCTGGGCAGCTCCATGCAAGGCAGCAGTTTCATCCTGCAACCCAAGTTGTTGTCCTCCCCCTCCGCAGAGCTTTGGGTTTTTTATCTGCTGTAATCTGGGCTTGCATGAACCAGCCCAGCCATAAAGTAACACAAGGGAGATAAAGAACAACATGGCATCTTTGTGCAGATAAAGCCTCGGTGGATTAGAAACACCTCTTCTCCGTGCTACCATGCTATGTAAAAGGGGAAATGGCAGGTGCCCTCCTTTCTCACACATACGCATCTCACGGTCTTCTCTAAAGGCTTTCCAGAAGTCACAGTACGCCTAGCCTGGCACTCAGCTGGATCCAGGAAAGCCATGCTGTGTCAACACTGTACTGCATAAAAACTGAGCTCCAGAATAGACTGTTCATGACATTTACTAAACCTTTTAGAAGTTTTCCCTCTTTCTGCACTAAATATCAGTTGTTTAAGATAATCTGTGAACCTGTAGAATGGCCATTAGGCACTCCCCAGTGACTGGGTTAATTCACAGTAAATTACAGTCACTGCCAAAGAGATTGCAGGGAGGCTAGGAGGAGATTGGAAGCGGCAGGCAGTAAAGCACTGTAGCATTTACCAAAATAAGAAAATAGAACAATAATCAAACCTGTCTTTCTTTTAAGGAGCAATGGAGCTGGAAACATGGTCATTTCCAAGCCCTAGGGCAGCAGTTCCCTAGAGGTCACTCCATCAGCAGATGGGCTCGCAGCAATCCCAAGTGTGCAGAGGACACTATTTTACAAAATGGCATCCTCTGCTTGGCATGACCTCCGACATAGGGTGCATGCAAGGTCACATCATGCAAAAGATGCCATTTTAAAATGGTGACCTTCATGCTGTCTGGGGTCAGGGGAGGCAACCCATCTGAAAATGGGGTCATGCAAGAGAAAAAATTAGGAACCGCTGCTGCAGGGGATGCTATTAAGAAAGGGGATCAGCTCACAGATCAGCATTCATGTTGCACTCTCTGACAGTACCTGGCCTAGGCTGGGGAAACTAATGATCCAACCAGTGGACCAAATTCAGTGATGAATCCTGGTCACGTGCTGAGGCACATTGCGCATATGCTAAAAAGGAGGGGATCAGCTTTGTGTACGTTCCTGAATGATAGTCCAGGGTTATCATGCAAATAAAAGAAATGTGAAAGGAGAGATACGCATCAGTTAGCCCCACTCTGACAACAACCTCCCTGGCATCTCCAATCCTTTTTTTTTCTCCCTTCTCTCATTCTTTCTACAACATCTTTTCTGCACTCCCTTTTCTTTCTTTTTCCCTTCATCTCTTGCCCTAATTTTCCCCATTTTTTCAACCTTTCATTCTTCATCAGGAAGGAAATGCAGCTTTTCAACTCTCAAACCATTGTCTTTCTGCCCAGCCAAAATTCCAGGCAAAGCCCAAGCTTGGTGGAATCTCAGGGGCCTGGGCCACAAAAACCTTTCACAAGGGTGTAACACTGCTCTGATGTGGTGCAGGTGAAAGAAAGCCTTGTGTCACCCCTTCAGTCCTGCCTTCTAGCCAGAAGTCCCTGGAAGTTCCCTGGAAACTGAATGAGGCCTTACAGGCTGGAACCATACACCAGATTGCATGGGGCCCACTGTGTTTGGTTGTGAAACCAGCCTCATGGCTGCAGGAGATATAGTGAATTCCTATCCGTGCAGTCAAAGGCGAGATGGATGCTGTACTAGATCAGCAGGGACCTGGGTAAGGGATACCTTACAGGGTATTGTAGGACCTGGGAGGGGACCATTACCAATTGGGTGGGGTACAAGCTTCTCCCAGGAAGCATAAAGGCATGCCAAAATTTGGGGTCTACTTTTAGGAAAATATTCTACAGCTTTCTTCATTAATGAGCCACATCCCCAGAGCTTACACTCAGGGTCTGGGGGTGTGACTGGTTCCTATAGTATCTTTATAAAGGCAGGTTTGTAAGGTTTCACTTGGCTACCAGGGAACTTCTAGGGGAAGGGGAAGGGATTCAGACCTAGGTGGTTGAGCTAGTACCCTAACCAACCCCATGGCAGGGAGTCACTGGGAGTGCTGTGGTGCACCAATACCTAAGAGGTTTGGTAGTGTACCAGGTGAACCACCAGCTTGGAGACAAGCGCTGCAGGCACTAGGTTCTTCAGGTTCTAGTCTGTTATATCCTTGGGGGCAGCTGGTTTAGGAAGAAATCACTTGAGGCCAGACAGCAGACAGCTAACAAAACTATCATTTATTTACAGACACAGAGCTCACCTAACTGGCCGAAGCTGGCTGGGCTATCCCCTAATAATCTAACTCAGTTGCCATAGGAACAAAAACCATGACAACTAAATACACAACATATTCCTCCCCCCCAGTAAAAACATCCCCTAAATAAAACACACACTAGACTAGAGAAGGAGGGTAGACTGCCTCCATTCCCGGCTAAACCCTGGGGATTATTTTGCCCCATAACCTGTGGTTTGCCCTAGCTAAAAGATCCAGCCGATGAGGAGCCTTCTGTCTCTAGGTGGATTAACGGTGAAACTTCTGTGTTGTTGCACCTGCGAAAGCCCATGGCTCAGGTCCGCAGCACACGAACAGGTGAGGAGGTGGTATCAGCTTGGCTAGGCAAAGGGGTATCTCAGCCGCCGGCAGTAAAGGAGGAGAACAGTCAGGAACAGGTGATTCGTGATTCTCGTGTGTCTCACCGGAAGAGGTTGAAGTCAGACCACTCAACTGCAGATGTGTCCTGAGGCACTGCGCATGACCTGGCAACAGCTGATCTACATGTCGCCGCCAGGTAACGATTCTCTGCGCAGTGTGGTAGGAAACAGGTCCTGTTTGAGTGATGATCGTGCAGGGACCCATTTAGCTCTGGAAGTATAAGTCCGAGCCAAAACTGGCTGTCCCGGGCTAAAGGTTTTGGTCTTTTGCTCAGGGTGCCCATCTGATGACTTGATATTGCTGCTGATGTTGCACACATTTGTAGGGGTTCAGAAGGTTTCAGCAGATCAAGCAAGTGCGCGGCTGTCGTCCCATCATTAGAAAGGCCGGGGATGCCTGGGTCGTAGCATGAGGTGTGTTTCTGTAGGAAAGTAAGAAGGTATCCAGACGCTTTTGAATGGAGTGTTGTCCCTGCTGATTTCAAAGTGTGTTTCATTGTCTGCACAAATCTTTCAGCTAATCCATTGGTGGATGGATGATATGGTGCTGACATGATGTGGTGTATCCCATTTACCTTCATAAAATTTTGAAACTCCTGAGAGACGAAACTGCAGTCCATTGTCGCTCACAAGTTGTTCTGGCAGACCGAAATGACTAACGAGTCCCCGTAGTTTTTTGGATAGTACTCTCTGCAGTAGTGGACTGCATTATAGAGACTTCTGGCCATTTAGAATGGGGGCATCTACTGCCACAAGAACATTGCTTCCTTCAAGGGGGCCAGTGAAGTCAATGTGAATATGTTGCCATTCAGGTTTTTCAGGCCCGTCCCATGGGTTGTAGGGGGTGCCCACTGGGGTGCATTCCTCACACCCTGACATGACATACAAGCTTTGCCTTCTCTTCAATAGCACTGTCCAATCCAGGGCCACCAAAAATAGCTTCGTGCAATTTCCTTCATGCACACTATTCCACAGTGACCAGAATGTAGCTGTTCTAAATCTGTGATCTCAGTTGGTGGTGAATAATGACACGTCTCTCCCCACAACAAACAACCAGATTGGACCGATAACTCCGTCCTCCTGGACATGTAGGTAACAAGGTCGGGTGAGACCGGAGAGGTTTGTCGAGATTTTCCATGCATCACCAGGTCCATAACTTGGGACAATACTGGGTCAATGTGAGTTGCCTTCTTTATCTGAGTAGCGTGATGGGTGCCTATTCTCTACCTTGTTCAAAAGTAAAGATTTCCTTTTGGGCGCTTATCTTGATGTTTGACCGGCAAAGGCAACCTTGAGAGGCCATCTGCATTGCCGTTGCAGAGTGGATTTCGAATATTTGATTTCATATGTGTGTGCTGAAAGTAACAATGCCAGCATTGCATACGACTAGCAGCTAATGGGGGAATGCCTGTGTAGGTCCAAAAATTGACATCAGAGGTCCCCCCGATGGTCTGTGAGAAGAGTAAAATTTCCATTGCCCAAACAGGTACTGATGAAACTTCCGAATTCCAAAAACAATTCCTAATGCCTCACGTTCGATTTGGGCATAGTTATTTTCTGCTTTGCTTAGAGTGCGTGAAGCAAAAGCAATAGGTCTCTCTTCTCCCGAAGGCATAATGTGTGACACGACTGCTCCCACTCCATAAGGGGGAGGCATCGCAGGCCAATTGTAGGGGTAAGGATGGATCAAAGTGCGTTAGAACTTCAGAATTTAGCAATGCATCCTTAGCTTTGTTAAATGCAACATCACAGGCTTCAGTCCACTTCCAGGCCTTGTTCTGCCCAAGGAGTTCATGAAGTGGGTTTTAGCAGTGTGGCTAACTGTGAGATGAACTTTCCATAATAGTTCAGTAGTCCGAGAAATGAAGAGCAGCTGGCTACATTTCGAGGTGGGGAGCCTCCACAATAGCTTAACTTTGCAGGGGCCTTATGAAGACCTGCAATCAATCATGATGAAATGTCCCAAATATTCAACAGAGGGCTGAAGAATTCACACTTGTCTTTGCGAACTCGTAGGCCATGCTCTTCCAGTCTTTGTAGGTAGCCTCTAAATTCTTTAAGTGATCCTCTTCATTCCTTCCCAGTGACCAGGATATCATCCAGATAGCACTGAACTCCTGACAAAGCCCACAAGATCTGGTCCATAGCCTTCTGGAACAGGGTGGGAGCAGACGTTATTCCGAAAGGGTAGGCGACAGTATCGATAAAGCCCCTTATGAGTCACAATAGTCAACAGCTCTTGGGACTTTTCATTTGACGTGCATCTGTAAATATGCTTGACTCAGATCAATCTTACTGAACTTTTGTCCCCCAGCCAGGCCTGCGAAGAGGTCATCGATGCAGGAAGTGGGTATTGCTCTGCACACAACACGTGGGTTGACAGTGACTTTAAAATCACTGCAAATCCGGAGAGAGCCATCTTTCCTACACTATAGGAATGATAGGAGTGGCCCATGGCTATGGGTAACTGGTATTAAATTGGCCTCCATTGGTGTGACCAGGCGGCTCCAGGTCTGCTTCAACTTTTTGCCTGATGGCATATGGCACAGTTCGGGCTTTCAGATATTTTGGTGGACTGTCAGGTTTAATGTTCAATGTCACAGTGATTCCCTTCATACTTCCAAATCATCTCCAAAAACAGCAGCATGTTTCCTTTAGTATAGGGTTAGACTGGTTTCTTCTTTAGTCATCCGGTGCACTTTCTGCCCAGTTCAGCTGAATCTTCCCCAAGCCAAGACCTACCCATTAAGGCTGGGTAGTTACCTCTCACCACAAACAGTGGCAATTTAGCAGCCTGTCCATTGAGCTCCACCTTAACACCAATAGTGCCCAACATGGGCACAGCTTCTCCCGTATATATCTTCAAACAGTTTTTTGTTGCCTTAAGCGGAAGATGCTGTAGCTTTTCTTTATACACAGTCTCGGAGACCAGCGAGACGGCTGCACCAGTGTCCAGTTCATGCGTATAGGTTTGCCATCCAACAACGGGTTACCCAGTATTCATGTGAGCCCACTGCCAAGAAAAAAACATGCAGTGGCACTTCCTCTTGCAATGAGGTGTCACCTTGATCATCCTGGGTCTGCTCTAGGGTATGCAGGGTTCCTCTTTTTTGTCGGCCAGACCACAGGCCTCTTTTTCTTTTGTTTACAGGCACACTCAATGTGTCCCTTTTTGCCACAGTGTCGACACACCAGGTCCTTACACCAGCATTCTGATGCCTGGTGACCTGGCTTACCACAGCGGTAACATTCTGACTCAGCACAGTTTTGTGGGTAGGTTCTTTGACACTTTTTGCACCCTAAGGGATGCACCGATGTATTGTGCCTCCCTTGTAGCCAGTTCCATGGAGACAGCAATATCAACAGCGTTCTGTAATGTAAGCTGAGCCTCTGCCAGTAGGCGCTTCCGTATAGCTTCACTGTAGAGGCCACACACTAACTGTCAATGCAGGGCATTCATTTAACATCTCTTTAAATTCACAGTGTTCTGCTAGCTTTTTTAAAATTTGCTACAAATTGTACAACTGTTTCATCTTCTTTTTGGTCTCTTTTGTGGAACCGATATCTTTCAGCAATTACCAGTGGTTTTGGGGGAAAAATGGGACTCCAGGATTTCCACAATGTCACTGTAAGATTTAGTCTCAGGCTTAACAGGGTGTAGTAAGCTGCGTAGCAGGGAGTAGGTTTTAGCCCCTACAACACGTAAGAATATTGGCACCTCTTCTCTTCTGTAATGTCATTTGCAATAACAAAAATCTCAAACGCTCAGTATATACATGCCACTGCACTATACTCTCATCAAAAGGTTCCAGTGGCCTGGTCAGAATAGCCATGATTTTTAGTTTCACTTTCACAGTCAGTGCAAACAAGCAGTTTTTTTGTTTGTTGTTCTTTACCTTGACTTCTACTTCCTTCTGTTACTGGAGCAGCACCGGAATCCCATCTATCGTCGCCACTTGTTAATATCCTTGGGGACAGGCCGGTTTAGGAAAAAATCACTTGAGGCCAGACAGCAGACAGCTAACAAAACTACCATTTATTTACAAGACACAGAGCTCACCTAACGGCTGAAGCTGGCGGGCCTATCCCCTAATAATCTAACTCAGTTGCCATAGGAACAAAAACCATGACAACCAAATACACAAACATAGTCCTCGGTGGGTTCTCACACACATAGAATGATAAAGAAGATCCCTTTACTCGGGCTGTCCGAAATAAATCCTGCAAAGCTCCTAGGCACACTTATATAATGGCCACTACAACCACACACAGAAAAGAGACAACCTTAGTAGGGAGTCCAGTCCAAACGCATGAAGGTAACAGCATCCTAGTGCAACCCTTCCGCACTATCCCCCTGCCAGCAGATTGCAACCCTGCATCCACATGCTGCTACTGGCTCCTTGCCTACACCTGGGTGCCCCCCATCCACTTCTCAGCCTTCCTATCCCAGCTCACAGGCTGCTCACTCGCTGCACAACCTTTCCCCCACAGCCAACTCCAAGGCTAATGGCTGCAGCCAGGTCCCCTCTGACCTCTGGATGTACTTTTTTTCCCTGTGCTGTGGAGGTTTCAGAGTCCTCTACTGGCTGGATGTTGAGCTGGGGGTTAACACACTGTTCAGTGATGACCTGCAACACATTCATTACAATCCTGTTAGACCAGTGATACCTTGACCTAAGTGGTTCAGGAGTCAAACTAGCAATCAACTTTTCCCAAAAGAGCCACAACAGTGTGAATGACAGGGAAAATATTTCATTTTTATATTATATATTATTCTCACAGCAAATAAGTTCTTAGTGCAAGTTGATAACAACTGGTAAATAACATAGTAAAAGCATCCTGATGGGTTAATAATTAAATCACACCATATTTTAATAGCATGAGCTGCAAAGAGCTGCAGGAGACACATTAAAGAGCCACTCGCAGCTCACGAGCCTCAGTCTGAGTTTCACTGTGTTAGATCCTCCGCAGAAGTTAAATACCTGCTGAATGCACATCTTAGACATCCATCCCAAGCAAGAGCATGAGCAGGCAACTACATAGAAGGGTAACCTCCTGACTCCTGCTCCATCGGAGAAATCAATGCAAGGCAATCACCTAGAATGTGGCCCCATGGAAATTCAGGCCCATCACCACCACCCAGCCTCTGGGCTGCCAGATGTTTTCATCTGAACTCTCTGTTCTGCAGCTACTAAAATTTAACTGCATCAAAAACTAATTTGTGCTGCCTTGTTTTCTTCCTGAAAATATACATGTTAACCTATTGGGAAGCCTTCCTTTCTGCTGCCAACTGGTATCAACAGTCAATCAGAATCTGTCAACATAGCAATTTTATCATCTCAGACTCGGGTAGCAATGCAATCACCATGGGAACCAAAATAGTAACTATGGAATAGCTACCTTAGTAACAACAACAAATATGTCAGTATAAAATGGCAGTTGTAGTAAATTTTGGTTAACACTTTAGAAATTAAACAGTAGCTATGTGAAACCTGGAGTTTATAAATTCAAGAGCCCTCTCTGGGGGCAAGAGACTTTTAAAGTATTGCAAAGTTCTAATTTTGATCTGACCAACCGTACTTTGGGCTTAAAGAGGCCGATGCAGAGAGAAATTGGTCTTTGCTTTAACAGTGGGTTCATTTGTTTTCTGTATAATATGTGCTTGTGGATGTATAGGCTCTATGCTGCCTAAAGAGGCAACTTGCCTTCCTTGCATATACATTTCAGTTATAATGTTTAAATGCAGGGAGGGTGAGGGGAGGCTATCTGTTTCAGAGAAATTAGCCACAACGCCTCCTTTAGTCTGTGTGAAGATCCAAATGAACTTGAACCCCTGGTGAACACCAGGAATGGAAACACATAAATTGCTATCCCAGAACAGGCCAATAGTCCATTTAGTCCAGTATTCTGTCTCAGGTAACAGCTCATACTTGATGCTTCACAGGAAGGAGTAACATCTCCCTCTCCCCACCCCCGTAATGCATCTCTCCAAATACGCAATGCTGTATTTTGGAGGAGAGGGATTTTTCCCTGACTTTGTTGGGTGATGACTTTGTTCCCCAAAGCAGGATAACAGAGTCCAAAAAGACCAGGGGTTTTTAAGAAAAGTGTTTAGTTTTTCATTGCAGGAGCATGGGCACACTCAAAATCTTTGTCCCCTCCACGCCTCTGGCCTCCATCCTGAAGCTCTGAAATTAAAAAACAAATAAATCCTGGGTTTTCCTAAACATGTGTGGTCTCTATGTTCTCTGCCAGTTCTCCTAATGCTGTTCAGCACAAGAGGAACGTGACCCCTATTACAGTAAGAGAAGATTAAATGGTTAATTTCCAGGACTCTTTTTTCAATACTGTGTAGAGGAGATGGCCTACTAAGTTAAGCATCAAGACTCCCTAGAGCTATAGGTTCAGACCCCAGCACGGTCCTCTCAGCCCTTCATCTTTCCAGTGTAATTAGAGTCACTAAGACACTTTGAAAATCAGGCCATGGGGTTATGCATGAGCATTGACGATCCCACGATACTTTTTGCCACTGTTGTGCTTGTGCCCCAGTTAGTTAGCTTCCGGCCTCCATGCCACGAATGGCTTCATTTCATTGCTGCTGTAGCGTTTATATCGGATTTGTGAAGCCCTCTGGATTAAAGGGGGCAACAATAGTGGTTAATATTATCACTGTTTCTTTCTTTCTAAAGTAAGAGGTGCGGCTGTCAATGATTCATGTGCCTCAAGATTAGGATCAGCTGAATTCAGCAGTTAGCAAACAAACACCAAATGTCATTTCCTAGAGCTGAGGTTACTGAGACAGTCAATTTGTGACAAAGGCCAGTGGACCAAACATCAACCTCCTGTCCTAATGAACGATCCCCCCAAGTAAAAAATAATCTTTTGGAGTAGTATAAACAATTTACGTGATCTTCACTATAGAAGAATTTGTTCTAGCAAATTGTGACCTAGAGAGAGAACATCTAGAGAAGTATAATGTTCAGGAAGACTGGAAAGATTTTCACTCCTCACACGTCCCAAATCTTGGTTATAAACCGAAATGTATATGGACCGTACTATTGCAACATACTTGGAAACTACAGCTAGTGCAGAATGTGGTCACCCCCCCGATTAATGGTGTTTGCTACAGGGAACAAATTAGATCAGCTCTCCGGCAACTGTCTGGCTCCTTATTCACAACTCAGCATGCTGCCTGTGTGATTTACAAAGCACTACATGGCGTTCATCCTTCCTCTCATTCTATGTATCACCATAGTAGATAAGATTCATGGAAGTTAAAGCTACCTATATTCACGTGTCTCGGGGTAGGGTGTTCTCAGTGGAGATCTCATGCCTGGAATCTGCTGTCCCTGTTGGTTCTGCAGAGCCTGAATGAATGATGAACAGGGAAAGGCCCATAGTAAAAGTTGCAAGTGTTAATTTTTGAGCATGTGTCTTGACACTTGTCCCTCTTGCCCATAAAAAACATTGCATAATATATGTATATATTTGCTCCATACATATTCTCCCTCCCACTCACAAGAAAAGCTACTCATTTGTGCTCACTCACCCAGCACAATGAGGTTCCAATGCTGTTTGGAGCCTCTGGACACTAGCATTATACAAACTGATGATAGAGGAGCATTTCTTGTTTCCTCCCAGGCGGCCACCTTTTCCCTAGTTTTTACCAGTTGAAGGTGACTGTTCTGAATGTTCTTTGCATGTGTGCCTCTTAAGACAGTTTGACATTAGATAGCCTAGTCACAAGGAATTGTAAAAGACTAATTAACTTCAGTCAGTGTTTTCCTTTTTTCTTATATATTTCCCCATGTAAATACACCACCACTTATTCAACCTCCCTAATCCCCTGCTAGGTTACATCTACAATTTTTAATTGTACTAAGGAAATTTCAGTTCGCCATCTTGGTTTCCTTGAGTTGTACTTCACCCTCCATATCACATTCCCCCTTCTTGTTCTCCCTCTGTCTATAATCTGCCTAGCAGCAGCACTTTGGCAGGAAGTATTGGCACCTTTTGTACATTTGGGCAGGAAAGGGTAAGGTGACCTAGAGAATCCTGCCCAGCAACTAAAGGTGATAAAAGGTTACAGTGCCCTGTGATGGCAGCTGCCCATCATAGAGGCAGCCCAGTACTAAGGTCCATTCCCTGCTGAGACGGCATGTCAAGTTGAGAAGGAAGATGATAGAAGAGTGCTTACCTGATCCTGTCCTGAGTATCCTGATGTTCGTGTTTATGGTTCCGGTCCCTTGATGTCCTGTGGTCCTGGTGGTGTCTTGAGTTCCAGTGTGTCCGGGGTGAAGAAGAACGGTGATGTGTTAATCCCTTTAATTTGTCTTACCCATCCTTGGTGTTGTATGGTTTTGGGGCCCTGGCTGAAAGCCTGTTTATATTGTTAACACCTGAGTGGTTTTCCTCTTTGCTTTCTGAGTATAGTTGTTAAGGGTCCTTTAATAAACTGTTATTTGTTTTGCACCTAATCCTGCCTCTTTGGTTTCTTAGGAACACATCATTAACCAATGATAGATGCGGGAGAAGGAGGAGAGGCTTGCAGTGTAGGGGGTTGGTCTTAATTAGGGTTTCCAGCTCCCTTTGTAGTTAACAAGAGTAAAGTGAAGTGAGAGATGGTTAGGGGGGCGGGGCTAAGCCTGATAATAAGAGGGGTGCTTTCCTACAGCCCATGTTCCTCTTACCTAATCCTAAAATTTCTTGCCTGCGCCACATCTACCTATATTTGAAAACTACATAGAGAGAGATTTGGGGAGGAAAAAAGACAGTGGTGGGTGGGAGAACATGCCATATAGCCCCCTTAAAATCTACTGAACTGGGGAAGGGCAGAGTGGGATGATATCTATTCAGGGAAAGGAATAGGACCCATTAGCCTTAACCAAGGGCAACTGGAGTGCAGAGTAACATAGCAGATAAGAAAGAGAGTCCATTTCTGTGTCAGGAAGGCCACACTGGCCATGGGAACTGGCAAGAAAAGGCTCAGGTCCATTCTGAAATGCTGGGAGCACCATGGGAAAGATGCATTCAGTAAGTGGCCGTTTACCTTTGACATCTCACGGAAAACATTTCTGAAGTCACATCCGGGTCTGTTACTTACTCCTGCAGTTATAGCACAGTGTTGTTTGTGACAAAAAAAAGTGACTAATTGTTGCTAATTTTTTCACTCTCACGACATCTGTTCAAAATAAAGAGCCAAATTAGAAAGACAACATATGCGTCAGTCTGGAAGCATTATACTGCATATGCTGACTGCAGTCAGTCAGCCCTGGGTGTTACTTGCTAATGCTTACCAGCTGCAGCTAGGTATTATGGACATTTGCCAGCTCTGCACAGAGGGTGAAGCTGGTTACAACCTGCTCCATGCTGGAATAGAGGACGGTGGCAGGCAGGCACCCTAATTCCACACTAGTGAGGGGCAGGGAGTGCTCGGCATACAACCCAGCCACATACAGGAGAGATGAGGGGGGCAGAAGTGTGCTTCAGCTGCATGCAGGTGGGCGCAAGGTGTGGCAGGCAAGTGACCTAGTGTCACAGATCAGGGTGTGGGTAGTCAGGCCAAGCAGTCAGAGCAGGGTGCTCAGATACCAGAAACAGCATCAAGAGGTCAGACCCAAGGGTCAGGCCCAGAACAGGGAACAAGGCAGATAGAGGAGCACTTGTAGCTGCAGGAATAAGTGTTGAGCTACTACTGCTGCTTAGCTTAAATGCAGACCTGTAGGCTCCTTGTACCCAATTACGTGATTCTGCTGCAGCCCCGCTGGGCTCATTAACCAGCCTGAGGCCTGAGCCAGCTAACCCCAGGCCCAGGCCAAGGAGTGCAGATCCAGAGTTCCTGCCACCCTGCCACACACAGATGGGAGGCAATGTTGTCTATATACCATACTGAAAAGCAGAGAAAATTTAGAGCTGCCAGTTTTGTGCAGTGCCATGTGCGACATTTTATGCATATTATATGATGAATTAATTTACATTTCTACAAACTAATTTATCCAGAACCATAAATTTCAGCTTTAAATAAATTGTGTGGATTTAGCGCTGGTGAAAGCATTTGCTTGACAGCCTTGATGAATGAAATTCTCTTTATTTATGAGACAGACGTAGGGCAGGCTCCACTGACACACTGCCCTGCCAGCATGTTGTAGTCTTGATCCGGTAGATAGAGGCACAACTTCTTCTAGGCGTACCAGGGATAGTTCAGTCGCCGTGACCCATGTAGTTCTTTGTCTCTCTATAGCTAATCGGTGCCGAGCATGATGGTAAGTTGGTGAAGAGGGAGCTGGAATTGAACCCCACCAAACTCACCATGCTTGAATTTAGCACAGTGAATAGATTGTCACAGAAGCTAGAAATGAAAGTCTTCATAAACATGACAACTAAGCAGCTGTGAACTGCAACAGAAGAATAGCTCCTAGCAGATGCACCTTCCCAGTGCCACGTACAGTGCCTACCAGCACATCTGTTATTTAGAGGGTCTCTGTAGAAGGTGTCCATTTCTGTTTACACATACAAAATTAAGACAAGGTCCTTGATTTGCTGTTTGAGTTTGAATCAATTGAACTGTCACTTTATGCTGAATTCTTGGAAGCTCCCCCTCACACACCACCCATCCGTGTCTCTCTCGTAAGTTCAGTACTGTAGGAGAATGGGGTGCATATATGCCTGTCCTCAGGTGGATGGAATCAGACATATTCAGCTTTGTGGCATAGGCTCCACACTGCTAATAGCTAATGGATGTTCTCCTTCTGCAAAAGGGATAGGGGCTCATGCTTTTGGAGGAGGGGGATCTGGGTCCTCTCCCTGCTGTGTTTGTGACGGTCTAGGAGGCCAGAGTGTGTAACCTAGAGACCCCCAGTGTCTTGGATTTGTTACAGGCACCGGAGTGGCAAATGAGAGATGAGCGATGGAAAGTTAATCAAAAGGAAGAGGATTTCAAGGTGTTATCTAAAAAAAAACTTATCCTACATAACCACACACCACCTACTAGAACACACTGAATTGTAGGTGCACCTGTGCAAGCCAGTTGGCTCTAGTCTGCTCTTATTATTCTATGCAACCTTTCAACATGACTCTTGACAGAAAAATTACCAACTTTAATGCACTTATGACTTACACAGTTCATTTGCACCTGTATCTAATTTCAGACTTGCTGGAATAACAGAGTAACTCTGTAATCAAAATATGAAAGGAAAAAAAAAACCAGAGCTGCCAGTCACCAGCAGCTGCAAAGGAAAAAAGCTTTACTTTACATTTCAGAGTAGCAGCCGTGTTAGTCTGTATCTGCAAAAAGAACAGGAGAACAGTGCCACAAGTACACCTGTCTTTTTTACTTTAGATTGTGAAACGTAGGGAAATCTTTCCAAGCTGGAGAGACAGTCGATTCCATAGGGTTGCAACAGGATGCAGTTATTTCTTTAGGAAGAGACGTAAACCTAAGATCATGGCCCTTTGTGCTCAGTGAAGATCCCATGGCACTTTTTCATCAGAGTTGGGATGGCAGTCCCATACTCCTGGCCAAGTTCCAGGCAGATAATTACTCCCTAAATGCCCCTGCAGATTCATTTGGAGAGGTTGTTCTAAACTGTCAGATAGAGTTGCTGTGCACTATTTAAAGGCTACTACTTTCATGCACCAAAGGTTGTGGCATTTAGATAATGGGTGAAGTGACCCCTAAAGAGTATATAAATCAGTTTATAGAGCATTTTGAGATTTTGGTATGAAAGATGCTATATAAATGTTAGCCTATCGTTATTCTCAATCTTAATAATGTGTGCCTGTGAGTCACAGAGGCATACAGTTAAGCAGAGGACTGAGAATCAGGAAGTCCTGCATTCTAATTTTGGCTTTGTCACCAACCCCCATCTCTGTAATCTTGGACATGTCGCTGAATGCCTTTGCCTCCATTTCCAGTGCGTAGAATGGGGATAATTCTTATTGACCTGCCTTACACAGCTATTGTAAGTTTTAATTAGTTAGTGCCTGTGGCTTGCTTTAAACATGACATCACATAAATGTTATGTATTATTCATATCTTCAGTACACACTGCTCTACAGCAGTGGATATGTACTGAAATAATGCTCCCTCAGTGAACCAAGCCTTGCTTCGTATAGTCTTGCATATCACTCATTTGGAAAGACTTGCTTTAGAAATCTGTTGGTGGGATGCCTGTCCATTACAACTGAAATGAAAAGATTAAGCCATGAAGCGGGAAAGGCCAGATTCCACCACTGGATGCTCATGCTGCCGAAAGGCAGCATATTCATTACGTGAAGGGTTGTCTCAATACTAGAGTGCAGTCCCAGGGGAGTGTTAGTCACTCACAGAAGAACATCGATGCAAAGGGTGATTGGTGGCCAACACTGATCTTCCCACCCTTGCTGAAATTTTCCCCCAGTGATATCCTGAAGCAAGAACATTTTGATTAGAGTAGTAGAGTCATGAGGAGGGCTGTGCACTTCAACTCTCAAAGCTAGTGCTGGAACCAACACCCTTGGAGTGACCCAGAGGTGGAACATCAGTGGGTGAACAGCTCTGAACAGAGTTTTGCACTATTTACACAGGAACTACTCAAGAGAGCAAGGTTCCAAAACAAGCTCAGGGTCCAACATGCTTCAGAGCACTGGCATTCTGCTGCCATCAATTAGCTCACCCAAACTTCAAAAGGAAATTCAAAAGGACTGGTTGACAACAGGGACCCACAGTACTTGAGCACTGACTCTGTTCTTCCTCATGGTCTCTATGCCAGATAGTCCTTATATATTCCTGACTTCACTAGAACAGGCAGATAGCACTGATATGAATCCCTCTGAGCTACTGTGGCTCACAGTTAGGCAATAATTACTTAAGGTCCATATTCCTGTGGGACAGCCATCCACATATCAGTTGGTGTTCATTGATCCTTGTCATGGAGTCTCACTCCAGAGCAAGCCCTCACTTGTGCTGCCCCAGGGCTGCCGCTCCAACACAACTCCTATTGTCTGGATGTGGCATTGCAGCACCTTTCTCTCTGTTTCCCTACCTTTTTGGCCTACTCTGGCCATATGAGTGTCCTGACCCTCCAGCCAGACCACATTGCAGAGTCCAGCCCCTCCTGTAGCCACAGAGTCTTTTATCAAAGTCCAACATAAATATACAAAAACCAAACCTGGAGCCCAGCTGAGCTCAGCAGGCTGCCTCTTCCTCACAGCCATACCTTGCCTGAGATGGTCTATTCCCCCTGCTGTGCCCCAGGCTCCTGTTTCAACAACCCACTGTCCAGGGGCTGGCACACTCCTCCCCTCACTCATGGGGTTTGGGGAGACTGCAGCTCCTCAGCGTTCCTGCCTCCAGTCAGACATCTAGCCCACCCTGGGAGTAGCTTGTCCACCTTTTTCCCCTTCTACTTCTCAACCTTCTTCCAGGCTGCGTCCTAGGGAGAGGGCACTTCCTGCCTCCTCTCCTCTGAGCCTCCCAAAGAGTCATAACTGCACTGTGCTCTTAGTTGCTCTCACAACAACACCTATTTTTGTTCCTTTTTACCTCTACTAACTTCCAAATGCTGTTCACCTCAGTAGGGATACTCTCATTTTGCTTTTTCCATGAGGTAAATTTCTTCCACTCCATAGTGCCCTCACTGGGTGTTTGCAGAGTCTCTTCCAACTCTCCAGTCAGCAAGGGCTTTTCCATTACTTTTTCTGTTCCACATTCTGAGCCTTGGTGACCTCTGTTTCTGCTGCAGCCCCCATTGTGCCACCCGTGGCCTGAGCTGACTGACATACCTTGGTGTCCAGGGCCAGTGCTTCCATTTAGGTGGCCTAGGCAATCGCCTAGGGCGCCAGGATTATTGGGGGCAGCATTTTGCCGGGGCGGCAGGCGGCTCCGGTGGACCTGCCGCAGTCGTGCCTGCAGAGGGTCCCCTGGTCCCGCGACTCTAGTGGAGCTGCCACAGGCATTCCTGCAGCAGTCCACTGCTCCCTCAGCTCCGGTGGACCTCCCGCAGGCACGGCTGCGGCAGGTCCACCAGAGCTGCGGGACCAGCGCGTGGGGTGGCAAAATGGCCATCCACCTCGGGAGCTAAAAACACTAGCGCCGGTCCTGTTGGTGTCCCATCATTTCTTCTTCTGAAATAGCCTTGCTCCCTCTTCCTGGCACACTTCCAGTTCATCCCCTGGGGATATCACATTCATTTCTAAGCCCTTCAGCTTTTCATCAGTCTCTGGGTTGTTTTTCATCTGAGGCTGGATTTTCAGCCGGTTCTAGAGCTTAGTTAGCTCCTTCTGTACCAAAGAGCACTGCTGCTACCCAGTCACCTTCTCCATTTTCATACGTCAGCTCCTGCTGTCATTGAATGGCTTGTGGCAGGATCCTTCCAAGTGGCAAGTGGATCTCCTCTAGCTCACACTGGCTCTCACTGATTTTGGTTTGTAGCATGAGGTTTTAGGCCTGGAAACTATCAAGAGAAGTGGCCTTCTCTTCTAATTCACCCAGGGTCAATCACTGTGTGGGTCTGCTGTGTAGCTGTACAGGCTACTTCCAATACTGCATTTATCTTGAGTCCCATCTCAGTGAGTGTACCTGGATACACAGCCTATTGTTGAATCACCAGCAATCCCATCAGAATGATCTTCCTGGAGATTTGAAGCGTTAGTCAGCTCACTTGTGTTGATACCAGCCACTCGTTATGGCTCTTCCATGCTCGCTATCTTATTGCATGTCTCCACAAATGTTCCAGTGCCCTGGCCACGCAATCCAATATGATTCTCCATAACCCAGCTTCTTCTACCAAGGGGCCCAGTGCTACTGCTTCATTGGATCACCCCTGGAGCTCACTGGCCTTAGTCTCCCTCTCTCTTTCCAGAGTAAGCCTGAGCTTCTCTAGTTCCTAAACTTTGGCTGCAACCCATTCCCACTTGTCCTTGTCATAGGAGTAGCAGTTCTTCTCCCAAACTAGTAGATACTCTGCCTCCTTTTTTCTGCCTCCTAGGAAGGCAATCTTATTCTCAACGCCTCGATTCAGTTTGACTCCTTCACATGCTGCTCTTTGACGTGGTTTTTCTCAGCCTCCACCTGCTCCGCAGCTTTAATTCCTGGTGCATCTCTTCTTGTAACACTCCTGTAGTCAGGCCTCAGGTCCATCACAGCATCAACAGGTGTAAAAGACTTGCTTTCCACCTGGTTCAGCCTTCCTGAGCTGCTGTTCAGACTGAGTGGCCGTTCTGTTACTTGACTCCATATGTGCAGAATGTTTTCATTGTCAAACAGAAGCTTCTTAAGTTCACTGGCCAGTATAGAATAGTCACTTTCCCATGCCTGCCATGCCCTTTCCAGATCTGCTTCTACCTGCTTTGTTCATTTGTGCTGTGCAGTCAATGCTTCCGGGAGTACTTGGGAGTGCTTTTCTTTAATTCCAGGATTTGCTCTTCCCGCACTTTTATCTGACCATCCAAGTTCTAAGTAGAAATCATTCATCTGGGCCTACAGTTTATGAAATTATTTGACAACACCAACCTTGTAGCGAGCAATTCCTTGGCTCCCTAGAAACCTGAAGTCAGTTTCCAGCTGGGTGCCCTCTGCCATATAACCCTGTTGTACTTTACACCTGGTTTCCGTAACAAGATAGTCAAAGTCCCTAAGTTCTTACCAACTGGGGCTGAGAATGGAGTCGGGGTTCCTTCCACAACCAACAGGGATGTTGAACCATCAGGACAACTTCCCCCATTTAAGTTTACACCCCAGGGTCCATTTCCTTGAGTTCTCGATATGGGCCTATCCCAGCAGACTCTAGTCTCCCCATCGCTTCAGTTCATCCACCCGAAAGACCAGCTTTTAGTAAGGAGAGATCTTTCTATGTGCCCCAGTTTCTCAAACCAAAACTGATTCCCTAGGGTCTCATGCTTTCTTGCCCCAAAATGGGTCCTCTCAATTGTTTGTTTAGACTGTAGTAGTCGGCTCAGGGTATGACACCACCAATAGCCAGAAACACCCCAGTTGTCTTAGTACTCTGGGCATCTGGGAAGTCCTCACAGCCATTGCTCCCATAGAGACAGACCTACTTTACATGCCCTGCCTGCTTGTAGTCAACACATGTGATCAGACGAGCCCCACTTCTTCCTCCTTGTTGTCTCATCCCCATTGCCTCAAAAAATTAGGAGGTTGCCCTCCCACAGCTGGCCCCTCTTATACAGATCTGGGAGGGAAATGTTTCACCACCAGGGAAGGTGTTTGTGTCTCAGTGCTCAGATATCCCTCCTTGAGGAAAGGAGGCCTGATAGCCCACCTCAGGTACCACTGTGGAGTCTCATCCCAAAACAATCCCCCAAATGTGGGAAAGTTACTGCTTCAACATACCCTCTACTAGCAGAATGTAATATTGCAGCATATTTTGCCTCAGTTTCCCCCACCTTGTTTTGACCTACTCTGACCACAGGAGTGTCCTGGCCCTCCAGCCAGACCACTTTGCAGAGTCCAGCCCCTTCTAAGGCCACTGAGTCCTGTATCAAAGTTCAACAGAAATATATAAAAAACAAACCTTTATCCCAGCTGGGCTCAGCAGGCTGCCTCTTCCTCACAGCTGCACCTTGACTGCTTTAGTCTATTCCCCATGCCTCATCCCATGCTCCCATGCCTCCAACAACCTCACTGTCCAGGGACTGGCACAATTGCCTTGCTGGGAGTCTCAACTGAGAGGCTAAGCACTGAATGGTCCATGGAGACTGAATGTCCCCTAATCACGAAAGGCAGTCCCTGCAGGGCACGGTTGAGTCACATTAATGATACAGAGTGTAGGAGGAGTTGCTTGTACCTCTGTAGCCAGGGCTAACAAACCAACATTACAGTTTGAGATGCAAAATCTTTAATTAGGTTTTGCAGCAGTTGCCACCACCATTGACAGAGGTGGCTGTGACTGTCACTCAAGATTTGTAGGATTTTTTCCCTTTAACTTCCCAAGCAATTAGTACCCTTGATGGAGCAGCATAGTTTCTGAAATCTGGAGGGGGGGGCATGTTGTTGTTTTGATTTTTTTGAGGGGAGGGGAGGTTGCCCTCCCACCTACTTTATCAAAAAAAAGTGATTTAGGGACCATTTTGCACACACACACACACACCCCACACCCTTTTGCGTCTCAGCTGACAACCTACATGCTTTTTTAATTAAAATTTTATTGGCTTTTCCATAAAAAATAAAATACTTACAATAAGTGAGCACAGTACAGTACGGATAACAAGCGGTTTGTTTAGTTATCTTGCAGGAGATTATTTCTGTTATCACTGGCAAGTTGATTATTGTAATTATTGAAAAAGAGAGGGCTGAGAAAAAGAGATCACGTGAAAGGAAAACAGGGGAATTAAAAGATAACAGCAAAAGATAATAATAGTCTCCTTTGTTCTTTTTTTTCCCTCTTGACAACCTACTGTACATGCTAAATCCCAGTTTAATGTTAGAGTCATCCCTTCCTGTTGCTAGCACACACCCCATCCCCCAATAACAGTAGGTCTTTAAATCTCTGGGTGCCTGTAATTAACTTTTATACTAAAGAACACCAGGAATTGTCTCTCCGGTTAATATTACAATCCTCTGAATATCACAGAATGTTTCCTTTCACCTCTTGATTCTGAGCCCACTTAAGATTTTTAAAGAGCTATAGAAAATCTGTAACTTATATGTACATAAAATTATATAGATATCTGAGAGAGAGGGAAAGACTATATACTGCATCGGGAAGCAAGGCTGCCATCACTTCCAGGGGCACCATTATCTAGTGACCAAAGTGTGAGACTGAGATCCAGGAAGTCCCAGGTTCTAATCTTGCTGTGTCATCTTGGTCAAGTCACAAGGGGTCTATTTTTCAGAAGTAATAAGCATCCACAATTCCAGTGAAGACAAGTGCTCTGTGGCTCTGGAAACAATGCCACTAACCTCCCAAGTGAGATTCTGTGCTCACAATCCAGGAAAAGACGGTGCCAAGGTGGCTGTATCACAGAGGCCCATTGGTGGTTCACTATTCTGAGTCAGCAACTCTTGTCAGTGCTGATGTACTCATTACACCTAACATACAGTTACCATGATATATACCTAAAAGATGGTATGTAGTAAATATATAATTGAAAAAACAGCAGCTCACTGATCATTAATATTCTTGTGTGATGTATGTATAGCGTGTGTGCAAAAAGATATGAATAGGTGCTAGAATTATGTTCTTAAAATGTTATTGGTAAGCAATGCATAAGCCCAGACTTCCTCAGACAAAGGAATGAGTATTTGTTTGTCTGACCAGCCTGGCTGTCAGCAGAGACAATGAAGGTGCATTTACATAAAAGGTAAACAAAACCATCAATGTAGCGAGGGGAGGAGGTAATTACTCAATTATCACCAATAGGGGAGGAACCAGCACGAAGTCTTCACCACCATATAGCATCTCTTCCTAGGAGAAAAGGATCTCTGTCTGAGACTACATTTCAATGGTTTACTGGACTATAAAGACACATTTATCACAAATGATCAATAAGTGAATCAACTGGTTGTATACAATAGTTACATATTATAAAAGTGTATAAAGTAAGGTCTTTTATGAAAGCCTATGACACACTGGTGATTAATATCATTGTGAAATGTGTGCATTAACACTATATGAGGCATTATGGATACTCGCTGATATTATGCTTTAAAGTCTGTGACCAAACACAGGGAGAAACAGGCAGCCATCTATCTTTTTCCTATGTGAAGTAAGCATTGTGGAATTAGAACAACGAAAGCACCATTTATTGAGCAGCAGAAGGAGGGGAAGTCAACAGGAAGGAAAGAACAGCATGAGGCCATTCTGCTTCTTAAATAAACTCAATGAACTCAGAGAGAGAGATAAGGGAAGACAGAGCCATTTGGGCATCATTCACCTAGGAAGACAAGGGAAACCAGCAGCTCGTACTTCTGCAGAAGGTCCTGACTGACAGAAAATCAGACATGGCTGGAGAGAAAAAAATGGTAATAAATCTACTTTGAACCAAGACCACAGACTGTTAAATCTTAGCCCCTAGAAGCACATTTTACTTTTATTTGCTTGTAACCATTTTGTCTTTATTTCTTCTAGTTGAACTCATTTCAAACTCCTCTTTTTGCTAATAAATTTCTTTTAATTTTAATGCAAACTAACCCAGTGCTGTATTTGAATTGAAGTGATTGTCAAGTCCCGTTAAAGTGACAAGCTGTGCTTTTGTCTCTTTAAAGGAGCAAATGAACCTTATTACTTCTCTGCATGTTCCAAAAGAGGACTGGTCACTTCAGGGCAGATGGTTTGGGGGAAATTCAGGACTAGGGGTGTGTTGGGGTTACCGTGCAAGTAGTAACCAAGACTAGAGAAGATTAAGGTGACGCTGTTGTGGTGTAGGTAGGCTGCTGGGATCAGAGTGCTGAACCAGGGCTGCACTGCATATAGACCCTCAGAGAACAGCATGCTTATCTGCTGGCTGTTGGTTTCTGGGCTATAAGCTACAGGAGCCCAGCATTTAAAGCACCCAAGGTTACAGGAAGGCATTAGCACAGCATCTCACGGGACTGGATTGAACCCCAAAACATCACAGTGGCTTTAAGGCATCTTTGAATCCTCCTGATCCTGGTCTGTTCTGGGAGCTGGTGAGGCTCTGGGTGTAACTGAGACAGTAGCCTCACGGAACTGCCCAGGGTGTCACAACACTGCCTGGAATTTCTGTAGTGTTATGTCCTTCCCCCAGCTCCACTCCTGACAAGCTTCTTCCTCCCCCCACCAGCTTCGCCCCTGGCATGCCCCCTACGCCAGACAATGTCTTCACTGAGGGGGATCCTTGCACATCTGCTCTGAGCCTTTTATGAGAAGTAAAAGGGCCAGAGTGGGTTTGAGGAGCTCACCTCTTATGTTTCAGTTTCCATATCAGTACAGTGGGAATAATACTCATCTACCTGACAGGTGTGAGGCTTAATTAGTTAATGTTTATCCTATGCTGGGAAGATGGAATGTGCAACAGATAGTGTGTTTGGTATTTTAGTATGTGCCTGAATTGTGGTTCCAGTGGAATAAACAAAAGCCTATTTATCTGGAAAAAAACTATTATCCTTCATAAACTATTGGGTTTTCATGTTTATTTTTGCTTTTTAATATCCTCACACTAGCCTGTCCTATTCTATATAAGTTCTTCTACAACATATCACCATACTATCTGAGCACTTTCCTGTAGAGCTGTAAGCAATGTAACTAACCTCTGCCACGTGTGGTTTGTTCTCTCATCCTCTCCCTTGGGGCAGATTTGGAGGTACAGTGGAGTGTTTTGTTTTGGTTAGGCCTTTTTATTATTATTATGTACATGTTCTTTGGCTTGGAGAAAGCAAATCCAAGAAGTACCCCTGGCATTTGCAGTAAAAGATGGCAAAGTTTGTGATGCCCCTTGCCTCCTGTGGGTGTTTTTTCCACAGTCTCGACTGGCCCCTGAGAAAGTTCTGTCTCCCACACGGACGACCTTCACCCTTATTGTAAAAATTTTCACTGTGCCAGAGGAACAGAATTGTTGATCACGTTCTTCACCCTAGAGCTTTAGATGGTATTTTAGATATCCTGGGCCAAGACCACTGAGTGTTTTGAAGATAAGAACTGAGATCTTAAACTTGACTGGCTGTTCTATGGGAATTGGGAAATCAATGTTAGGAGCAGAAGACAGATTCAGTGTGCTCACAGTAACCCTTGTGGGTGAGGAGATGCGCTGCAGCATTCTGTACTAGTTGGAATTTCCTAAGGGGTAATGGCTTCATGCCAGGTCTATTGCACTGATGTGCAGAAAAGAGGTTACAAATGCATGCATAACTGAGGCCAGCCCATCATCCACCAGGATGGGATGGAGTTTCCTAGCCAATCGGAGAGGATAGAGAATGTTACTCACGGATGCTGCTACATGAGAGCTTGACAGCAGCGAGAAATCCAGGAGCATACCTAAACTGCAGACCGAATTGATCAATTGTGAGTGTGTACCTTCAACCAAAAGAGACTGGACTGTGGCTGCAAGCCTTTCACATGCCTTTGCCCACCAGCATCACCTGTCTTGCACAGTTTCTGCTTCAGCCAACTGTTTTTCATCGTCATTCATTCATCTCATTTAATCACTAAGCCATCTTGATAGTAGTAATGTGCTCATGTGCAATGAGGGATAGGTGGATCTGTGTCTCATCTGCATATTGCTGGCACTTGAGTCCATGTCATCTTATCAGTTAACCTAGAGGCTGAATGTAGATATTGAATAGGACCAGCAAAAAAACTGATTCTTGAAGGACTCCCATAAGTGACAGGTCTAGTGGTAAAGACACATTTTCCCCATTACTACTCAATGGGTGTGTCCCTTCAGACAGGGGCCGGCGCTTCCATTTAGGCGACCTAGGCGGTCGCCTAGGGCACCAGAATTTGGGAGGACGGCATTTTGCGGCCCTTGGCGGCAATTCGGCGGCGGGGGGTCCTTCCACGCTCCATGTCTTCGGCGGCAATTCGGCGGCGGGGGGTCCTGCCACGCTCCAGGTCTTCAGCGGCAATTCTGCGGCGGGTCCTTCGCTTACTCCGGGACCCGCCACTGAAGTGACCCAAAGACTGGGAACACGGAAGGCCCCCCACGGCCGCAGAATTGCCACCGACCAGGAGTGCGGAACGACTCCTGCCTTGGGCGCCAAAATCCCTGGCGTCGCTCCTGACTCAGACATTCTATTGTATTACCCTGGACCCCTGCCACTTTTTTCAGATAAGACAGCAGTATCTCATGGCTGACAATGTCAAATACTGCAGAATGGATGTCTTCTCTCTATCCATTGACAGCAGAGCCTCATCCATCAGTACCAATACAGCAGTTTCAGTTCCATGTCCTGGCCAGATTCCAGATTGAGCCTTCGTATTATTCCAGGAATACTGGTGAGAGGCAAACCTCAAATAGGTCCAAGGGACATTTCAAAAGCATCTAGACAGGCAGATGCGTCTCTGAAAATTCTCCCAACAGTCCAAACCTCAAGAAGCTGACCCACAGAGCAAAAACAAGAAATCAATGCTGTGCCCTTTACTGCTCCATTGTGGTAGATAAATACAGCACTGCAGACCTTGCTCCCAAATAAAAGGGGTTTTTCCTGCATTTATATTCACCCACGTTGGAATATTTGACCTTTGCTTCCCTCTCATTGCTGAATGACCTGAATAGCGATGTCGTACAAAGCTCTAAACTGAGCTGCAACCTTCCATTCCTTCCAATGGAAAGCGAATCTAACAATCTACATCCCCTCAACTACCTGAGCTCCAGAGAGAAAATGCTACAGCCCAGTTACAGCCTTTTATGACATCATTATTCGTGTCCTCCAAAGTTCTCGCCAAGGACTTCCAGCTAAGAGAGGAAAGTGAAAATTTCACATTTCTAGCATAAAAACAAAACAGACAAACACAAGAAAAGTTCTTTTTAGAGGAAAAACCAACACTTTAAGCTAATTTTTATGCATAATAAAGCAGACACCAAAGCAATTTGTTCTTGTTTTGGTGATGGAAATCTGGTAAAACTGGAGTTTCTTGTGAGACTTAGGGTACTTTCTGCTTCAGATCAGGATGGGACTAGCACAAGAAATAATCCTTCTCACATTATTTCATTGTGCTTCTGCTTCTGGTCCCAGCCTGAAGCCAGACACACAGAAATGAGAGAAAATGGAAAATGTTGCAAAGCTCAAAAAAAATTTTTTTTTGAAGTTCAACTCATGCTTTGGATGCATGTTCATGTCACTTTTTATTTTTGTGAACTGATTTGCTTGTGTGTTTCTTGCCATTTTTATATTTCGCCCATGAAAATATTGTAAAAACAAACTAATAAGAGTGAAAAATAGTAAGTTTTATGTGTATTGCAGGAACTTGTATATGATGCAATTTGTTAGGATCTTTGTCATTCCCGCAGCAGCGTGTCTGGTTCATCTTCCACTCAGTCATCGAGTTACAGTTTTATGGCCCCGATTTATAGTGTTGTAAGTTTAATATAGTGGTGTATTGTAAAAGGGCTTTTTTTTTAATTAATATTTTAGACCCCAGAAAAATCCCACAAAGGCACATGGCAGAAGGCGTGATATAATTTATGGGGTACTTAGAATATGGTCTGTGGAGTCCATTCCCAGTGAGGATTCTGGAGGTGATCATGGCCCCATCTGCCATTGGCACCATCCACACAGACAGGGACTGAGCATCAGCAGCCCAAGCAAAAGAAGGGGATACAGCAAATCAAAATAAATGCTTTTGAGGAATATGGAGAGAAAGCACAGTCCATATGGGAATCATTCCTTCCTCTGGGACTCTGCTAAGGCCTCTCAATTCCAATTTGCAGCAACCCTGCTATTTCAGTCCTGGGTCCCAATCTGGCTTTGACAGTGAACCTCAATCTGCACCTCTACCAGTTCCTGCTATCCTAGTCCGTGCTCAGCTAGTACAACACCTTAATCTTGACTCACAGCACAGCACACCTTGCTATTCCAGTCCGGCCCCCAACCCCAGTTTTGCTAATACATCTAATCTCTGATCTGCAGCACCTGCTGCTACTTTAGCTTTGCCTCCTCATTAAATCTGTCATTGCTCCTAAGTCTTGTCCTACAACACAGCCTCCCCTTCGCTATTCCAGTCCTCGGTTCCCCGCACACAGCTGACTATCTCAGTGCTATTCGAGCCCCTAAGACTAGCTGGCCAAGCATACTGAACCGTGCTGAATTATGCAGTGGTTATGTGATAGGGGCAAACGTCCGCTAGGGACTTATCAGAGGCAATTTCTTTCAAATCCAAAGTTATGTAGGATAAATCCGGTTATTCTACGGCCTCTCTCCTTCACCTTCACCAGCACAGCACACTAGAGGGGATGCTAGGGGGTATGATATGTTCTGCATACACTAGAAGGCGCCTGTGGCTAATTGTAGTCCTAAAGGGACTGCAAATCATATTAAAAAAAAGAAGTGATGTGGAAAATAGATAAACAGTACATTAACCTTAAGGATCTAATTTATACCGACAGCAGTGAGTTACCCTGCCCTTAATTCTTTGTTTGCATAGACACTGAGGGAGTCTCACAACAGTAAAGAATTTTCATACCAGAAGAACTTCAATGCCTAGGCACGTAAGAGTAAGGTTGTAATGAAGTGACTGGTGTATGTGAGTGGCACTATCCTCTGCTGGCTGCAATCTGTCCGACTGGCTCAAGTTTACAAAGGCTGTCTGCACTGCCTGAACTGCTTCTTTCACTTGCCAGGTAGAGGGGCGAGCTGTCATGGGTGCGGTAGCCCCTGATGCCTTCTTGGATTGGCTGATGGCTGGGGCGTTTGCATGTGTGTGGCCACATGCTGACTCACACTGAACCTCAAAATACTCTATGCTGATCACAAGCTCTGCTTGAGCTGGCGGGGGGAGTGTCATGGTATAATTCCCAAATCTGGACCTTAGCGTCCCAAAGATTGGGTACCAGCATGAAAGCCTCTAAGCTTAATTACTAGCTTAGCTCTGATAGGCTGCCACCAACCAGGAATTTCAGTGCCTGGTACACTTGGGTCCCCCAAAACTTCCCTGTGGGACCCCAAGACTCAGATGCCCTGAGTCTCCTAACAAAGGGAAATAAACCATTCCCCCCACCTTTCTCCCACCCAGAATTTCCTCTCTGGGCTAACCTGAGAGTTACGGATGCAACCTCTTTACATCACAATACCAAGAAGCATGTCTCCTCTCTTTCACAAAGAGACAAACCCAAAGACAAGGAAACAGAAAAGATTCTCTCTCTCTTCCCCCTTAGCTTCTTCCCGCCCTGGGACACTAGGAGAGTTAAACACAGAGAGCAGTTTTTCCCCTCCCCCCCGTCTTTCCTTTCTCCCACCAGTTTCCTGGTGGGTCAACTAGAAAAAAAAATCAACAGGTCTTAAAAAGCAAAACTTTTAATAAAAAAAGAAAGAAGGAATAGAATAACAGTTCTCTGTAATCTAGATGGTAAGATACAGGGTTTTCAACTTATAGAAAATGAATAAACAATAGAAAAGGGATAAACAGCCTTATCCAAAACTATACAATTTAAAGTTCTTATAGTCAAATACACATAAAGACTCCACCAGCCAGATACACAGATGCAAATACAGCAAAACAATTTAAAAGACTATACTTTTGCTAACTTTGTACTTACAACTGGGAAACAGAAGATTAGAAGGACTGGAAATAGACCCTCTCATAGCTGAGAGAGCACAGAACAGACAAAGACCCAAGACCAAGAAACACCCACAAATTCCCTCCCTTAAGCTTTGAAAAATCCGGTTTCCTGATTGGTCCTCTTGTCAGGTGTTTGGTTCCCTTTGTTAACCCTTTACAGGTAAAAGAAACATTAACCCTTAGCTATCTGTTTATGACTGGGAGGCCCTGTAACGCAGTGGTATGGGTATGTGCACCCCAGACCTCTTCCCTCTGCTGGCTGTGCTAGCTGAGATGCTCACTGGGTAATAATCCATCTTGTGAGAACAGAAGACCCTGCCGTCCCATCCTGATTCCATATACCAAATATCAGGGATCACAGGTGATGCTCACACATTTGGCAGCACCTGTCACGCCTGCCCATATCTGTATTATATTCATCCACTTTGGAAGGATGCAAGGATTGAAGAATCAAGGTCTGAAGGGGGTAGAGGAAGGACAGAATGGGGAAGGCTCCCCTAGCTAGGTTGCTCCAGTCTCTGGGCCCTTCAAAAAAGTCACACCCCCAGATTCTACTTGTCCAAACCCCAGGATCCCTCAACACTTCATCCTCTCTGGCACCCTACCCCTAGAAACTGGCAGCGCCAGGCAACCTACTGACTCCACCAGCCTCCAGAGTCACCATTGCTTCTACACATTTCCTGCTTCTGGGGCACATAAAAGCTAGTCTCCTGCCTTCCCCCACATCTTCTCCTACTACTTAGGAAAACCCTGAGGGAGTAGGCAGACATTTTTTTCTCACCAGTAAGAACTGAAGCTACGCAAGAGCTGGCAGATGTTCATGAGGCTAACTAATGACTATGGTGTCTGCATAGCCATTGGATGAAGCCCCCTATCGCTTGCCAATTAGAAAAGCACCCTGGGCTTCATCTTAGTGTGGGCTGAAATTTGGCATTTCTGCATTTAATTTACTGTTTTCTAACTGTAGCAAAAAAAGTCATAAATAAATGGAAAAAATAGAAGTGCACACCCCTGGGCTCTGGTAATAAAACTGCATTCGTTAGCTGGTAAGGGATCTCCTGCACATATCTGGGACATATCTGGCACACCCTGGACACATCTAGAATTGCTGTACACACCTGGTACACGTCTGTGACTCCAGAGCCCACCTGGTCTGGGACTCACCTCAGACTTTGGAGTTCTGCCAGGACTCACCTGAGACACCCAAGAATATCTACAAAACTCTGGAAACATCTGCAACATTTCCAGTGCTTTCAGCCTTCTGATTTTCTATTCTCTGACTCATTTTTCCCACAGCCTTTCAGGATCTGACAATGCTGCCAAAACTTGCCTGACATTGGAGATGGTGTCACAGAAGCAAATTGTAAAAACAAACCATTAGGAAAGTGCATCAGGGACAGGGAAAGAAGTAAAGTTTTGCACAACAATACGCTCCCTTGATTCATTCTGAACACCTGCTCACTCAAACAGTAGCCCACCATGTCAATACACCAGCCATTTCTCCCTCATTGAATTCCGCTCCAGCCCTACTCTCAGTACCTCTCTGTCAGCTTTATCTCCTTGCCTCGCAGACCAATTTGTCTGACTGCTTGTAATGAACTGTTGATTATTGTGCAAAGCACCAGCAAGAAAGTCCAAAGTGGATCATTAAAAACAGTTAGACCAACAGCAATGGAAAACAGCCTGTTGCCGGAGCAGGGAAATCCATGTGTGGCAGGCACATGATCTTTGTTTAATGAGGACTGAGGAAGGTTGTTCACTACCAGCAGGGGGCGCCCTGCACTGGCAGTAGAGTCTGACCTAAAAAGGTTTGATGATTGTGAGTGGCACTTTTAACAGTCTAGGGAAGAAAGACACCCAAGAGTTAATTCTCCAGTTGGATAAAGCTAATGAGAGTTACATAGCTAAAATGGTGTGTGATAGCTTGGGAACAGGAGTGGGGACTTAGGTTCAGAATTTAGACATTCACCATGAAACAGGAGAAGACCCCGGTTTTCAGTGCAGACTATCAACATACCTCATCCTCACCACTGTCTTTCTACGAAGAATTCTAATAAGCCTGGGAATGATCCACTGCTTTATAATTTCCAAGCACTGTGCAGAGAAGAGATTCAAGATAGCTGTTGCCATCCCATCATTTTAAAGGTAGGCTGATCAGGTGAACTTCTTTACCTGGGCAAAGTCCCATGAATGAAAATATAAGCAAGAGCTGAGCAAGCTCCAAGTCAGGTCTTTAGCTGACAGCACAGTATGCGACTGTGTCTGGACAACAACTCTGAGAACAAAATGGCAGCTCTTTCTGCATACAGGTGGCTGCTACACCACCTCCTCTTAGCTACCAGCACTAGAGGTGTGACCAGGGAGAGAGGGTATGGGCCAAGCATGTCAGGATCCAGCTAATCCCTGGGGGCCATGCAGGTAGATTTAAGCAGGATGCTCTAATTAACAACAAGGACTGGACTGGTACCCAGACAGGCCCAGGACTGGGATGGAAGGAAGTGAGAAAAGCAAAGTTAAAGCCACTTTTTCCCCACTGGCACCGATTGCTCTTCAGTCCAACTGGGGAAATGGGGCCTATAACTGTTTTTTCAGTGCAATGGCAGCTCATAGGCTGCGCATACTGGTGCCAGTGATGGTGTTGCCACTAGTACCCTACATCCCTATTCTCACGGCCCTTCAAATCTCATTCTACCATTTCCCAGTAACTTTGCTGAATGCATTTAAGAAATCCAGCTTTTTGCCTTTGATAAAAATAGCCACCTCAGTGTCTCTTTTTAGACAAATTGTCAGTGGAAACCTTTTAAGAAACCATCTTGCTGTGAAATACACTTCTCTTGCTTGAAATAAAGTGTCTAGGCAAAAGCTGGAGCGGATAATACAAAGTGCCTCCTCAGTTCTTTGTCAACACAGATCATTTTTACACCATACCAATAGACAACACAGGGTGTGGGGCAGGAAGGGAAGAAAGCCTAAACAGAAACAAACTACTTACAATAAATGTGAACCTTGGAGACCAAAACACAGGAGACAGGGGTTTTGTTCTCCCTGGTAACACAAAAAGAATCGGCGAGCTCAGGATTTTTCATGCTATGAATTTGGCTCTGTCCTCAGACTTCCAAGTGGCTGGGAGCTCATGTCATGGAGGGGCTTTCGGTTGCATCAAGGCTGGGTACCAGTGGGAGAGTGACAACATCAGACTGAAAACAAGTTTCTATCTGTCCCTAGTATCAAGTGGAAAATAAGGAAAATAATTTTTCCTCTTCAAAAAAAGAACCATTTAACATGAACAGTCTGGTAGTTAACGCCTTCACTACCAAGCTTGCTCCATGGGAGGTCACGAGGGCAGAACTAGGACAAGCCAGGGTTCCAAAGGAATGCTGGTGAGGCACCAGGATGCCCTATGGCACTAGGGTTGCCAATTCTCCAAGAATTAAGGATTAATCTTTAATTAAAAACTGTCATGTGATGAAACCTCCAGGAATACATCCAGCCAAAATTGGCAACCCTATGCGGCACTTGAGGCAGCAATGAAATTTCATTTGGCCTCACATCCCTTGGCTGACACAGCAGCAAAATGCATAAACTCCCATTAACTCTGGATAGAAACCAAAGTACAGTTCTTCACATTTGGCCACTGCGTAAATCAGCCGCAGATGAGTCAGAAATGTCCTTTTTAACTAGAGATTTTTGTCAAAGTTGTCCAGCACTGGACGGGGAGGAGAGCCACACAATGGCAGGAACCCCTGAAGATATGGAGCTTGGTTCTAGTCTCACTACACTGGTTTTACACCATTGTATCTCCACTGACTTAACTGGCATTACCCCTGTTTTCCACTAGTGTCAGTGAGAGATTAAAAGCAAAAAGTTGGATTGTTTCTCTAAATCTCTTTGGCCTAGAAATAGAGCAGGAAATCTCATGAGAGCAAAGGCAGGCACATTAGGAAGAGGAAATCTCATGATGAAATATATTCACTGTGATCCTGAGCTGGGGGACACTATTGGATTATTAAAGGATCCTCAGTGCCCATGGCAGGGAGGCAGATCCTGGCAATGGGACAGAGATGGGAAGAGAAGGAGCAGGCAGCGTGCTTAGTAGCGGATTACTGCTGCCTGCTGCTAATAGACCCTAAATTAATTTAGTCCCAAGTGAGTGTCATGCTCCTCCCTTCTCAAAACTGCCACTTTGTGAGGGAAGTGGGGTGATGTCTCACACCTGATTGCTACTGTTAAATTTGGAATTCAAATCGATTCCCATATAAAAGACTCGCCAGCTGCAGCTCAGTAATACCACCCTTCTCCATTGTGTTTCTACTGAAAATGCAGTCATCAAATGCCTGCTGCCATTCCATAACCTTCTTAGGAAGACTGATACTCCTGCTATGCACAGCTACACAGAATGCCAAGATGTAACAGCTGCCAGCCACTTACTGGATCCTGCAGAAGAGTCAAGAAAAGGAGCCACACATGAGAGCCGAGGCAATTCAGGTGATCTACGAGCAACCAGAGGAGAGGATGACAAGCTATGGCAGCTGGCCAGTCCTCATATGTATCTGCAGCAAGGTCACTGTGCTGAGCATGCTGCCAGCCACAAACATGAAGCCCCAAGCGCTGGGGGAGAGTGGACTGAACAGTTGAAGACATCACTTTGGAGCAGTAAAGATAGCTCCAGGACCACAGAGAGGGCCAGGAACAGGTAGTGGCAGAAAAATAATAGGTTTAGGGGTTGATGTTCTGGGGATCACCCAGTCCACCTGCCTTTTAAATTTGGGTGCCTTAATCCTATGCTGCGGTGGCTCAGAGCTCTGACACCAGTAGCACTCATGCATCCTGGCTTCTACCAGCCTAGCTACCCCTTGTAGGATGACAACAGCCATTCCAGTCCAAAGCCTTCCCAAATCCATCTACCCAGAGTTCTTACTTACCAGGAACTCAGATTTTTCCCCTCTGGCTCATCACCTCCAAAGGAGTGAAACCAGCTCCCCAGTTATCAGTTCACTTTGGGGGACATAAACACTCAACACAGTTTGCACAACAGAGACCCGCTTGAGGTAAAACTAAACAAAAGGATTATTTAATAGAAAAACCCCAGACTCAAAGATGAAATGGTAAGGGAAAATGAACACACACAAGTTACACAAAAAATAAGCACAGGCACAACTTCAGGTTTACACTTCTACATTAGCTAAATTCCCTTTTCTAATATAAGTTACCTATTGCCTTCCCAGCATATCCCCGTCATAGAGTGGAGTCCAGCATTTCATAGACAACACCCCGCCTAGATGTAGCTAGATGCCGACTCTCAGTTTCTGGCTAGTCTTCTTTTCAAACCGTTTTTCTTTTAACAGGGTTTGGGGTTGGGAGTGTTCCTTCTCTCAAACTCTGGTGATTCATGATGGTGGAAAATTCTCTCCTTTCTTAGTCTTCAAAGATTGGAATTTTCTTTACAATTTCAAGTTATTTTGGTGTTTTCCCATTAAATTTAATGGCCCATCATTTGTCTTTTCCTGGGTGGTGCAATGCTAGGTGCTTGGAGCTAGTCTCATCTGCCTGGGAGACAGCCCCTCCCTGTCTAACCGACCACCTCCCTGTTGTGAGATTTGGATGTTGCAGCCAAATTATGAGCATAGTGTTATATCTCCACAGATACATAAATTCATAACCACGGTCTGTACACATATCTCAGAGTGGCCATCAAGTTCAGAACATTACAAGCTTTCACAAAAGACCTTATGTACAATAACATTGTTTACAACCAGTTGGAAAAACCTGAAATGTGTCCTGGACTGAACTCTGATGATGTTTTTAAAGGTACATTGATAGAATTCCACAGCTTGAAGACATGATGCTAGATGCCACAGGAAAATAGCTGTCCCATGAAGCCTATTGCTTTGAAGGAAGCAAAGCTTAAAATCACATTAGATGTTTGTTTAAGGACTAATGCATTTAGCAATTGTAAAACCTAACTGTAATGTCTTGTTGTTTGTCCACTAAATCACATTAGGCTCTAGCAGTGGGATGTCCTTTCTGCTTTCCCCTGCTGTTTCTGCTTCATAACGTTGAGTTTCTCACACATCTTTGCCTCTAGCTTTATACAGTTTGCATTTTAGACCTTGTATTGTCTGGGTCTGGTGTGGGGGACCTGAAAGATATCTTTGAAAGATCTGTTCACCATTAGTCACTCAGGAGCAAAAAAGGCAGGGTATGGATTAAGGTAGATCAGGAAAGGAGAACAGTTTTTCCCAAGTTAAAATTAAAAAGGCAAAGTGGAATAATAAAAATTCACAAGCATGAAAAATCCATGGATTCCAAGCATCTTCCTGTGCATTATTATTTATTATGTGTATCAAGGTAGTGCCCCAAAGGCTCTAATCAGGGTTCGGGGCCCCCACCATCTAGGCGCTGTCTGTAAAGAAAATACATGGTTTGCCCCAAAGAGCTCATGGTTTCAGTTATGTTGTAGTCTCTTGAATCACCCTGTCCCTGGGGGTAAAGAGGACTGTTAGCCTTTTTGTGTAAATTGATCCCTGACAGTGAAAACTGATGGATAGCTTGCTTATGGAGTCTGTTCTAGGGTGGCCAGAGGTAGGAGCTCCCATAAGTTATTATAGTGTGACATTATGCCTCATATTCTTCATAGAAATATTGTTATGATATTAATATGGCATAACTAAGATATGTTTTATTCAAGGTGGGTCATGTGAGGTATTGTTGGAAAGGTTATGATTTACTGAATGTGATTATCCAATTTGTATGCATGAATCATTTCTGTATCTGAAGTTAGGAATATTGACTATGTAACAATGACAACTATGTGTGTACTTGGAGAACGCCCACCAGACAGTATGCAATCAGCTTGGATCAGCCATTAGGAAGGACAATAGAAATTTGAAGATATTAATCTCCCTCCTTCCTGATAAGTTTCCTGGGATGCTGCTTTGACACTACAGGGTCATGTGATCATGTCACCTGGTACAGAATACCATCTTGAAATGCTGTTTTTTTTCCACAGGAAGGGGTTGAGGGTCAAAACTGGGAAGCAAAAGATTCTCGCCATATGCAAATCCTATTTAAGACTGGGGAGTGAATTAATCTTGGCTCTTCTCCACCACCTCCCCACCCAAGAAGGAAAACTGCTGAAAACACCGGAAGAAACAAAGGAACTAAGCTGGGGGAAGTAGGGGCTGAGCTCAAGCAAGATAGATCAGCCTGTAAAAGGAATCCCTGGAGATTTAAGCTGCAAGCAATGCAGTTTACCTTCAAGAAACTCTGCAACCTGCTTGAAACAAAATGTAGGGTGAGAAATTATTATTTTTGTAGCCAGTATTCTTTAATGTATCAAACTTAGTTTGTGTGTTTTGTTTTATTTGCTCGGTAATCTTCTTGGTTCTGTTTGCTATCCGTTATGATCACTTAAAATTTACCTTTTGTAGTTAATAAACTTTTTTTTTTTTTTTAATATAGAACCCAGTTTGTGCAACTCATAACTAGGGGGTGGATGGGTGGGAGGGGAAGCTGTGCATATCTTTCTCCACATTGAGAGAGGGAGCGAATTTCATGAGCTTACGCTGTATAAACTTCTATACAACACAAGACAATATAAATTTGGGTTTCCACACAAAAGGATGTGTGCACGAAAGTGCTGGGCAATTCACCAAGCTGAGTCCTCCCACACACAGCTGATTGTAGACTCTGTGTGATTCCACAGTTGTGTGTTCCTACCTCTGTGTGTGCTGAAAGGTGGCCTGAGAGCCTGTCACAGCAGCACAGAGTAAGGCGAACCCAGGTTGGTGGGACAGGTGGGCTCAGTGGGACCCCAGCACATCAGGTGGCACCCCGGAAGTGGGAGGTCTAACCCATCACACATAGTACTGGTAAAATGGGTAAGAATGACATCCTGACGACTCAAAACCTCTTATTTATCTTCAGGGCAAGCTTCCCAAACACACGACTGCCTGTCAACTTGCCTTAACCCTCCCCTGAAGCAGCCACTTCTAATGGGGAGAGAGTGATTCTCTCTTCATGACTCAGGTAGGTAGCCTTTAGCCCGTCTGCTAAGCGTGGCAACCAGATGGCAATTGTGAGGCAGTTTCTGTTTTGTGGCCATGTCTAGTAGGAACTGGCCTGAAAACTCCAGATGGACCATTCCTAGTATTCAAAAATCACAAGACTGGTCCCCAGAAATCACAAGACTGGCTTAAAAATTGTGTTGTTTTTTTTAATTCATTCAGGGTTCTTTTTATTGGCCTTCTGATTTTATTTGCCTAGAGTGATATTTGCTCCACCAATAGGAAGGCTAGAAATTTACTTTTTAGAAAGACAGAATGGATAAAGTAAGTCATTCTCTCATAATTACCTAACTTTAAGAAAGACACATGATAAAATCATGAGAGCTGACAACCCTCCAACTCACATAGGTCACTAAAGATCTCACAGGGGATGTCAAATTTCAGACATGATCAAAATGGGGCAAATACAAGCTTTTTTATGTATTTACTGGACCTGGAAGAATCTGGCTCCCAACGCCTAACCTTTATCTCAAAGGGAAAAGATATTTAACTTTGAAGTCTACTGACAACCTCTCAAATGCCATTGTTAACCATTTCACTGCTAATCACCATATTCAGAACATCCAGCTAATGCATTTACCCAGGGCAACTAATGCCTGGCTTTAAATGAGAGTCAGGCCAAGCAGAAGAGAAGAGAAGAAAAATACCAATAGAAATTCCACAAGTTTGGGGTCTCCTCACTGCACCTGCTGATTTGAAATAAATGCTTCAGAGATCCAAGGTAGAAGCTCTCTACAGGTATCTCCAAATCCCCCACTGATTTCAGCTGCCTTCTATAATATATTTGAATGACATGGGGGATCTGACAGATTCCCCATCACGAAGCATCCAACATTTGACTAACGAGTAGCATCAGAAAGCATGCCCTTGGCCAGGGAAAGAGCTTCCCGGGGTCTTTTTTGGAAAATCCTGCCTGCCAGCTGTTAATGGACAGGGTTGAATTACTCGATGACTGTTAATGAGCCTGTTATAAAGAGCACTTCATCATGTGACAAAGGTGTATTTAATAGTGTTGAAAGGTTTCCCAGAGTAAATTTTAAAAGGTCCTAATAGTGCAATGAAGACTCCATTAGTGCATTAATTACAATGCATCCAGATTTCAGCTCTGCTGCTTCAGGAATGCAGGGTTCAAAACTCCCAGCAAAGACAGAGGGTGAGACAGAAATCACCAAGAGTCTGAAGAGGACAGGGATGTAAGCATTCATACCAGGAGGCAAGTGCTCCTTGGGGCTAGATAAAGAGGCTGGGCTATATAAAGGGGCTGCTGAGGCACATCATGGCCTCCCAAACTGGGATTGGAGTACTATGGCAGAGCAGACTAGACATGGTACTTAAGTTTTCTCTGTCCTGTTCTGAAGAAATTATAGAGTTTCGGGCCAGAAGGGACCATTAGATCATCTTGCCTGGCATCCTGCATAACCAGAGCATTACATCTCCCCCCAGCTTACTGTGTTCTGCCAATAACTCCAGCCTGGGCACCACCTTGATTTTCTTCCTTCACATCTGCCACCTATGTGTCTTCTTCCTAGCTGCCCTCTGTGCATGGAAAAATCCTCTCTCCCTACTTTCTGAGGCACAGCCCACGCCTCATTCAAATCATTCCTCAAACCTCACTTCTGCCCTGGCATCTAGAGGTCATGAATTCATCCACAACAGACTGAGATATCTAACAGAACCCTCATGGGCCAAATATACCCAGGGCCGAGGAACCATGTGCTGCTATTGCTGTAAGCCTTGTACTTCTTCACCCAGTGCCACCCTACTGTTCATTGACCTCACTTGTGGCATCAAGTCTAAAATGAGACTGCTGCAAGCTCTTTGGGGCAGGAACCTTGTCTTTGAACTTAGATCCCTGTAAAAATAATAATTGCTGCTCAATACCACGTTTCAATTTTCTCAGTGAGAACAGGCAGAAAGAGGTTGGAGAGTCACCACCCCCTGTAAATGACTTTTTGGGTGCCAGTCTCTCCTACCACTCCCTGCACTGCTTGCTGTGGGAAAGGGAAGTGATGGTTTGCACAAGATGTTATTGTACAAGTCAAGATGGTTACTAGCCATTGTTAAGCAGTGGAGGAGCAGGGGGTCTGTTTAGGGAAGAGAGGGGAATTGACCCCTTTAGCCTCACCCAGGCTCTCAGCTGGGATGCAGTTATCTTCACAGCCTCTAATAATTGCAAGGAGTGCCATTCACATTCTAAATAACAAATACAATACTTCTGCTTCCCTATAGCACCTTCCAGCAAAGCACTTGGCAAACTTCCCAAATCAATCCTCAGAACTCCTCATTGTCACCTTTTTGCAACTGGGGAAACGGAGGTGCAGGAAGGTGAAGAGACTTGCCTCCAGCTATACAACAAGTCAATGGCAAAGATGGAAATCCATCTCATTGGTCCTGACTCCTTTCTTTTCTCTAACAGCGGATCACACTTCACCAGCGATCAGCTATCCTGCATAAACAGAGCACTGAGTGTATCCCTATTCTGCAAGCCCTGTTTCCTGGTGGGTGTCTCTCATGACAGATTGCAAATCCCCCCTCCCCCCAATCTACAGAAAGTTAACTCTGGATCCAGAATTCCAATAGCTACTAGTTGGCATTCTATCAAATGGGAGGGAAAAGCAGATTCATCCCAGCTCTGCTTTACAGTGAATGGAGAACTGCCCTGAACACAGGCACAGCCCCACTCAGGTCCTTTTGGCTCAATCCCTGAACAGAGTCACATAGAGTGAACCCCAAGCACCAGTGAACACCAGAGCAACAGTTCTCAAACTGTAGGTTGGGATCCCAAAGTGGGTTGCAACCCCATGTTGATGGGGTCACCAGGGCTGGCTTAGACATGCTGGGGCCTGGGGCTGAAGCTGAAGCCCAAGGGCTTTAGCCCTGGGTGTCGGGACTCAGATTACAGGCCCCTGCCAGGAACTGAATCCCTTGGGCTTCGGCTTCGGCTTTGCCTCCTTCCCCGGCCCTAGGGCTCAGGCTGGCTCAGGCTTCAGTCTTCCCTCTTGGGGTCATGTAGTAACTTTTATTTTTGAAAGGGGGATCACGGTGCAATGAAGTTTGAGAACCCCTGCACTACAGAAAGAGGTCCCAGTCAACCAAAAACTCCACCCACTTGTGTCTAACAGCAGGCCTATGACAGCTGCAGGCACCTTCGTTTTATACACAGGTTCCATGTGTAAATCATGGGAACCTTGACAGATTTCATGGGGGAAACAATAAGCTTCCTGCTGTTTGTCATGGGTGACCAGAGAAGCACATAAAACCACAAATAAAGCCATTTGTATTGCTAAAGGAGTCTTGAGCAGGGCGGTTTTTCAACAAAATATAAATAATAGAAATTAATTTGTCAGTCTGCATATGGGGCCAAGCCTGCTCCATGGCAAAACGCTGAGGAAACCTGGTTGAAATAATTATTCTTGACTTAAGCAATCATTCTTTTTCTTTCTGAAGGCTAATGGAGTGAAAATGCGGCTTTTCAGACCTTTGTTAATGACAGAGTCAGAAATAATGATCGGGCACCCTTATGTTCCTCTCATAATGAGGAAAGCAACATGAAATGATAGGGATTTGAGCCCTGAACAATCGCTCGCTCTTTATTTAAAAGGCAAATGGAGCATTCAGATGAGTTCTTTAGGTTAATGGAGCCACAAATAGGGTTTTGGGGCATGGATTTTTCATAGATAATGCAGCATGGGCAATATCTTCTCTGGAGGACAGAAATATTTACAGATGTTGGGATTTCACTGACACGGAGAGCAAAGGTAATAATAGAAACTGGAATGAATTCTTCATTTTCTTCTCACTTCCCCAGCATGGGCCCACACACTGTCACATGGCACAGAGCCACTAAGACAGTCTGTTGTGCCTGCCTGTCACGCTACAAAACAGTGGGAAGACAGGGCATGTGCAATCCACAAAATATTATCTACAGCTGTGCTAAGCATGCCAGTGAGAGACAGTCACAGACAGAAGAAACACTGTTTGGGAGGTATAGCAGGGGATAGCACAAGCACAGCTCTCCACAACGCCCTTTATTTAACATATACTGTAAGCAGGGCTGGTGCAACCATTTAGGCAAACTAGGCGGCCGCCTAGGGCACCTAGTGGTTGGGGGCGCCTAAAAGTCCCCTCAAGCGAGGAGATGGAGTGGAGGTGAGCTGGGTGGGAGGGCGCGTGGGGGGGGGCGCGTGGGGAGGGCTGCCTGCAGTAACGGGGGACGGGGGCACAGAGGAACAGCTCCCTGCCCCAGCTTACCTCCACTCTACCTCCTCCTCTGAGCACACAGCCCAGTTCTAAGTCCCCTCCAATCAGCGCCGCAAGCCTGGGCTGGGAGAAGAATTAGAGTGACGTGGGTGTGCTCAGTGGAGGAGACAGAGCCGAGGTGAGCTGGGGCAGGCTACCCAGGCAGGGTTAGCTGCCATGGCGGGGGGTGGGGCGGAGAGGGGGAAAGTCTCCCCAGGCAGAGTTAGCTGCCGTGGCATGGGGGGAGAGGAAGTCTCCCTGGTTGGGGTTAGTTGCCAATGAAGGGATGAGGGGGAGACCGGGTTAGGTCACGTGGGCCGGTGTAGCTGCTGCGGGGGGGGGTCCATGTCAGGGTCTGAGTTAGCTGCCGTGGGGGGGGCGGGGTTAGTTGGGTGGGGGGTGCAAGGTGGAAGTTTTGCCTAGGGTGCGAAACTTCCTTGCACCGGCCCTGACTGTAAGCCATTCAGGTGAGGGGGAGAGGAAGTGTGGGTCTGGGAAACCTCTCACCCTTCATCTTCCCTTTTACAAAAAGGGGGCTCATATCTGTTACCTTGTAGGTATAGAAGGAAGCTGGATACTGGCTCTTTAGTAAGACTCGTACAGATGCACTGTTCTGGTGCACATTTCATACACTGTTCTTTTCATGACCCACGGTTCTCATGTCAGGTGGACTTCAAATAACATATCCTGGGGCTGCATGTCTGCACTTGTCCGAGAGAGCGGGCCCAACTCAAGCTTTACACTGGTTTAACTATTGATTTCAATGGAGTTACTTCTGATTTACAAGGGTGTAAGCAAGAGGATAATCAGGCTCAGGGGCAGTCTCAGCCACACAATCCTGACTCAGTACTGTATGTATGTGTGTGCTAAGGGAGATCAATGCCATATCCTTATCTCCCTACAATGACAGAGTCATTACAAATTACTTCACATTACGATTCCTTAATTTCAAATGCTTTAGTAGAGTGTTAAAAAATCCAAACACCAGTACATCCATTTAATTGATTATTCAAAAGTAGGAGACAGTAAATAATCCTTTTAACAAATTCTGAAAGAGACATAATTAGTACAATTAACAATCTCAGGCAATATATTATTCCATTCAATACTAGACCACAGGAGTTAAAAAGAATGCTTTAAACAACCAGTGGGCTATTTGTAACTCGATATGTGTCATGATCTGATCTCCTGGAAAGAAACAGATAATGGTTCAAAGATATATTTAGTTTTATCAAAGCCAGTTTGGTGTTTATATAAGAAAAAGGAAATTTAATTCCATTGATCTATCTGGGTTAATGCCATGAGAAACAAATTTGAGAAATTGGTTCAGTTCTAGGGTATCTATTTTAATAAAGCTAACTGCTTTCCTTGCACTGGGATCTCATCAGCCTTCAAAAGCTCAGCAGCATGGGTCTTATAGAATCATAGAAATGTAGGGCTAGAGGAACCTCGAGAGGTCATCAAGTCCAGCCACCTTTTCTGAGGCAGGACCAAGTAAACCTAAACCATCCCTGACAGGTGTTTTCCAATCTGTTCTTAAAAACCTCCAATGATGGGAATTCCACAGCCTCTCTTGGGAGCCTATTCCAGAGCTCAACTACCCTTGTATTTAGAAAGTTTTTCCTAATAACTAACCTAAAGCTCGCTTGCTGCAGATTAAGCGCATTACTTCTTGTCCTATCTTCAAGTGACATGGAGAACAATTGATCACAGTCCTCTTTATAACAGCCCTTAACATATCTGAAGACTTATCAGGTCCCCCACTCAGTCGTCTTTTCTCAAGACTAAACATGCCCAGTTTTTTTAACCTTTCCTCACAGGTTTTGTCAGTGAATGGATGGGAGATCACTAAGGCACATATACACTTAATACCCTCATGTCATACGTATTGCAGGAACCAGCACAATGTTAAAACTACCGTGGATAAGTGTCAACCAAGCCAGTGTGATTCCTTGCTCCTAGATGTATGTCTGACCTTATTCTGGACTGTATTAAAACATGTTTGTTTGAATGGGCCTTTGATGGCACCTCCTGCTGGCCATTGTGACGAAGTGGGACTGTTCTTAATGTTTCCTCTAAATACTGTGTGGGTGCCTTAGTTTCCCCTATGCATTTCCTAAGTCTCCAGTGTGCAAAATTTGCTGACACTTTGTATCCTAGCAACAAATGGCTGGGGCCCTTCCCCCCATGAGGGAATAGCTAAAGGTGAACAAAGAGATCAGGTGACCTCCTGGCCCGGGAAAGAGATAAAGGCCAGAGAGGACGGGCTGGAGGGGGTTTCAGTTTGGAGCTGGCTGGGGACTGGAAGTGAGGGCAGACGGGGTGGTCTGCCTCGCTGGGCCCAGAATGGACCCGGCTGAGGGGTCCCGTTCTCTGTACCTACAAGTTCTGTTTTAGACCCTGTTCCTGTCATCGAATAAACCTCTGTTTTACTGGCTGGCTAAGAGTCATGTCTGACTGCGAAGTAGGGGTGCAGGACCCTCTGGCTTCCCCAGGACCCTACCTGGGCAGATTTGCTGTGGGAAGCGCACAGAGGGGCATATGCTGAATGCTCCAAAGTCAGACCAGGAAGTGAAGCTCTGTGAGCTTGCCCTGAAGACAGTCTGCTCCAAGGGAGAGGAGGCTCCCCAAAGTCCTGACTGGCTTTGTGGGGAGCAGTTCGAGAGCATCACCCGGGGGCTCTGTGACAGCTGTCATGGGGATTAGCACTGCCAGCCAGTGCATCCTCTTCTGGTGGTGCCTTTCCTGTCATCTTCTCCACCTGCAGGCCCGTCTCAGCTCAAGTACCGCAACGTCTTCTTCATGACTTAGCCCTCTGGCTGTGCCACAGTCTGAGTTTCCCCTTTCTGGAGGTAGGTACCACTGTCTACCAGTGGCAAATGGGCAGGGGGGAGGGAATCCAGGCCTGCCCACTACTTTTGGTGCCAACGCAGGGACCGTGTCGATAGCAGCCTCCTTCATTTCTCTGGGCTACTTCCCTATGGCCCCAGCACCTTCTTTGCCCTGTTCTCAGGGCATTCAGCCAGCAAGTGCCAGCCACCAGCCAGGAGCTCCCTCTTGCTCCCCCGGTCCCTGTCAGCAACCGCTCTGTTTGAGGTGCTACCCTTGCTGCAGCCTGTTAGGAACACAGTCCTCACTCCTTGACCTCCCCACAGCAATGGACCCTGCTCTGCCCTGCTTCTCCTTTTGTACTAAACCTCTAGGGCCTGACTGGCTGCTTTGTGCAGCTTCTTTCCAATTGATTGCTTCCTGCACAGCCTCCCCAGGCTGCAAGGATGACTTTTTTACACACACACACACACACACACACACTCCTACCTACCTTTCTGGGTTGGAGTGTGGCAGGCCCCCAAGGTCTCCATTAATCACTTCCACTTGGGTGTGGGGTGAACATCTTATCACAAGGCCCAACTCACTCAGCAATCCAGATGACTATGTATGTCTACCCTGACTTCATCATTATGTACCATTGTGCTAATCTTTGTGTCATCCGCAATTTTTTTTTTTAATCAGCAGTGATTTTATATTTACTTTGAACAGCATCAGGCCTAATACTGATTGTTGTGGAATCCCACTTGAAACTTCCCCACTCAGTGATGACTCCCCACTGACAATTATTTTGCGAGATCAGTCAGCCAGTTCTTAATCCATGTAACGTGTATTTTGTTGTTCTGCTGGTATTGTAATCAGGACATTGTGAAGTACTATGTCTTACAAAGCCTTACAAAAATATATCACACGTACACAGTCATTTTATCAACCAAATCTGTAATCTCATAAAAAAAATGAAATCAAGTTTCTTTGACAAGACCTATTTTCCATAAAACTGTGTTAACTGGCATTAATTATATTCCCATTCTTTATTGACTGAATATATCAATTTTTTCTTTATTTTGCTCGTAACTTATATCATGCTAATTGGCCTATAATTAGAAAAGTCATCCCACTTGCCTTGTTTTAATTTTGGCAAAGCATTAGCACTCTTCCAATCTTCTGAAATTTCCCGATATTCCAAGATTTATTAAAAAATTAATATCAGCAGGCCAGAGTCTCCTCAGGCAACTCGTTTAGGACTGTTGGGTAAAAGTTATCTAGACCTGATGATTTTAAAATGTTTATACCTAGTAGACGTTAGCTAACATGCTCCTTAGTTACTAATGGGCTGGGTTGTAGTTCATCATCCTCATTTGAACTGAGTAGATCATCCTGCTTCTTTCAAACTACAGAACAGAAATACCTTCTAAACACTGCTCCCTTTTCTGCATCATTATTAACTTTACCATCTCCATCTAGTAATGGGTCTATGCCATTTTATTCCAGATATACTTTAAAAACTCCTTGTTGCTGTCCTTGATCCTGTCAGAGCTTGGCTTTTTCCCTTTAGCTTTCCTTTTACTATCAGATTCAACCTCTCCTTCACCCTCAAACAAACAAAAAAGCTGCAGAGAAATTTGCAAATAATGTTATGCTGCCTTCCCCTTCACAGACAGAACCCCTTCCCCCAAGGGGGTGGGCACAGCACAAAACCTGTGGGAAGGAGAGTCCAGGAAATAGGGCAGAGGTAGAGATCTCCCAACCAGTGTCCTCAGATCTACAAGATTTTTGCTGCTCTCAGCACATCTATGGGTTAAGAGGGTCCCAGAGAGAAGGGGCAAACTGCAGCAGGAGAAAAATTCATAAGTTTCAACTCTCACAGTTCCATGGCCAGTTCTCACAGTTCCCTCCCATACACAGGGGAAAATTCAGGCTAGAGAGGTGAAGGGACTTGCTGAAGGTCACACAATAAGCCAATGATAGAGGCAGGACCAGACCCCACAGCTCCTAACTATCACTCCTGTGCCTTACTTACAAGTTGTCCTCCCTTCCTTCCTGTTCCTCATTCCAGGCCACCTACTCTATCTAGTCTGCATCTCCACGCTTGCATCCAAATTAAAAGCCTTCCAGCACTTAAAATAAGTATCTGCTATGAGAAGAAGCTTGTTATAGTAATAACATATTCACTGCACACTCACCACATCCTAATAACTAGAGTCGCACAGAGAAATCCTCTTAAACCAAAAAAATACTACAAGGAGTAATGAGAATGTTCAACAAAACCCTCTGTAGCAAACAGAGAAATAGAAAGATTGCTTGACCTTTAAATACTGTAAATACATCTACGGTGCCCAAGGAACTGCTACATCCCAGAGCCTCCTGAGCAAATAGCTGATCCCGCAATAAAGCTATCATCCTACATGTCTCTGTGTAACAGTTCCATGGCAGAACTCAGCTCCTGCCAATGAGAGAGATGCGGTTAGTTGGAGTAGTGGTCTCCAACCTTTTTGAGTATTTGTGCTAAGTCACTAAGCTAAGTCCTCAGCTGGAGCAGCCCATCTCCTTCACCTCTGATTCTGCAGTGGTCATTAGCCTGCGATGAAGGTTCATCTGTTCCACAACTCAAGCTTGAGCTCCATGACGGGTTAGCATATGTATGGAGCAATGGGATAGAGAGTGGCTGTGTGCCAGGGCCCAGCACACTAAAGCAAGAAATGGGAGCGTGGCTGACCAGTCACAAAAGAAGAACTAGCCCTATTACATGGTTAGAAACCACTCATTGAAAGGTGAAAAGAGTTAATGTCTTAACGACTGAGGTCCCACACTCTGAGCCAACAGATACTGGGAGTACTACAGAAGTGTTCTGATGATCACACTGCGGAAAGGTACCAGGCAGTGCACTCCAACATTTACCCCACAAGAAGCAGGGGTCACCCAATGAAGTAAACAGATAGCAAATTTAAAACAAACAAAAGTGGAATTTGTCGCCAGGGGATGTTGTGGAGGCCAAAAGTATAACTGGGTTCAAAAAAGAATTAGATAAGTTCATAGAGGATAGGTTCATCAATGGACCAAGATGGTCTGGGATGCAAACCCATATGCTAGATGTCCCTAACCTCTGACTACCAGAAGCTGGGACTAGATGACAGTGGATGAATCACTCAATAACTGCCCTGTTCTGAAGCCCTCTGAAACCCACTGAAGCATCTGGCATTGGCCTCTGTGGGAAGACAGGATACTGAGCTGGATGGACAGTTGGTCTGGCCCAGTATGGCCATTCTTATGTTCTTAATATCTCCTTGTGGTTGATGCTGGGACCATCATTCACAGATTTTAGGCTTTACCACAGGAGTTAAAGATTTATACTCTGTGGTAGTATTATGGCAAATATATACTCTTTCCAAGACTCCTGCATCCTCCGTTCAGCAGATGGCAATGACGAACATGGTTGTTCAATCAATGTCAATCTTTTCTTCAGGCCAGCAGGCCCTAAGTGGGCTGTGGAGGCAACATGTTCAGCACTGGGGCAGAAGTGAAAGGGTGCTCGGAGTCAGCAGTTCCACCCGTGGCCAATTTTAGGAGCCATTTGGCTAGGCTGAAAACATTTCAGTCCAGTAGTCCTTAAAAACAGAACAGCAAAACACCTGAAAGATCATAGTCTGAGCAAGTCTAACCAACACTATTTCTGCAAAGGAAAATTGTATTTTACTAATTTCTTAGAATTTTTTAAACATGTCTGTAAAACAGTGGATAAAGGAGAACCAGTTTACATAATTAAGACTTCCAAAAGGCCTTAGACAATGTCCTGGACAAGAAGCTACTAAAGCAGTGGTTCTCAGCCAGGAGTATATTTACCCTTGGGGATATGCAGAGGTCTTCCAGGTACAGCAACTCATCTAGGTATTTGTCTAGTTTTACAATAGGCTACAGAAAAAGCACTAGCAAAGTTAGTACAAACTAAAATTTCAGACAATGACTTGTTTATACTGCTCTATAACTATACACTGAAATGTAAGCACAATATTTATATTCCAATTGATTTATTTTATAATTATATGGTAAACATAAGAAAGTAAGACATTTTTCAGCCATAGTGTGCTGGGACACTTTTGTATTTTTCTATCTGATTTCGTAAGCAAGTAGTTTTTAAGTGAGGTGAAACTTGGGTACACAAGACAAATCAGACTCCTGCAAGGGGTACAGTAGTCTGGAAAGGTTGAGAGCCACTGAAGCTAAGTCACCATGTGGTGAGAGGCAAAGTATTGTCTGGATCAAACCCTGAGTAGGAGACAGAATGTAAAGCGGTCAAATTTTCATCATGGCAAAAGGTGATTAGTAAGTGCAGCAAGGTTCCATCTTAGATCCTGTGTCATTTAATATGTTCATTAATAATTTGGGAAGGGGGCGTGGGTAATGAAACAGCAACATTTGCAGATAACACAAAGTTATTGAGGTGAGTCGGGATCTGAAAGACCCATGAGAAACTTCACAGGGTCCTAAACAGACTAGGTGAATGGGCAACATAACCGCAAATGAAATGCAATGTTGATAAATGCAGAATAATGCACATTGGAGGGAAAACTTTAAACTAGCAGAACACTTTACAAGTAGAGGTGGACAGACATTTTGCAATACAAAATACTGATTGGACGAGATCACAGCATGTCATGGGGGACAAACACATAAACGCACACACAAATAGCCTAGTAGTCAGGGCACTCCCTTACAATACAAAAGATCCAGGTTTAAGTCTAGTGTCTACCTCCTTCAAGTGTCTTGGTTCTGCCCCGTTGCAGAACAGAACATTTTTTTGAAATCTCAAAGTTTTTTGGAATGGGAAAACCATTTCCAGCCCTGTGCTACTTACAGGGTTCTAAATTAACTGTATCAGCTCCAGAGATGAACCTGGGCATCACTGTAGACAGCTCAATGTGCAGCTGAGGTACAAAAAAAAAAAAGCCTAACAAGGGATCAGGATTCAAGAATGAAATAGTGAACCATATGCCTTTATATAAATCAGTGGTGGAGCCTCATCTGAAACATTGCAGGCAGTGCTTGTCATACATCTCAAAAGACATATTGCAGAACTAGAGGCATCTCAGAGAAGGGCAACAAGAATGATCAAGGACCTGGAAAAACTCTTATATGACAAAAGGTTGAAAAGATTGGGCTTGTTCCTTTACCCAAAGGAGATTAATAAAAGGGGACATGATAAAAGCAGATAAAATAATGAATGGTCTAGAGAAGATAGATCAGGAGCTCCTGTTCTCCCTGCCTCATAATACCAGCGAACATGCAAGGAAATTAAAAGGTGGAAAACTCAAAACTGATAAAAAGAAATTTTCACACAACTTGTAATTAGAACATGGAATTAGTTGCCATGGGAAGTTGTTGAGGCCTGAACTTAGCATGATTCAGAAAAGGACTGGATATTTATATGGAGATCAAGAACTCCAGAGCTGCCATAATTAATTTTAACAAACATTGCAGAAGGGACATAAAACCTCATACTTCAGAATTTAAGCCAATCTCCAATTACTAGAGACCATGATAAGACTTAAGGTGGGATCATCTGCTCCCCACATCTGCCTATTGTGGAAGCCTAACACCTTCCTTTGAAGCATCTGGAGCTGGCCATTGTCAGAGACAGGGTATTGGACTAAATGAACCTCAGGACTGATCCAGCTGCTTATGTTCCTTCTTGGCTGCAAGTTTTGTGGCAGTGAGGCAGAGAATTGAGTGTGTGTTCATCTGTATAATCCTTCCATCGCCTTGAGGAACAGCACAAACTGAGCAACTAAACTATCTAGGGAAAGAAGCTTACCTGAAGCTCTGAGTAAACCCAGCTGCCAAACCTCTGGCACAAATTGTATCTGTTTCCTCTTACAAACAGTCTAAGGTTTGGGTGCCTTTGTTCCCAGCACTGTATCTGAAAGATAAAAGAATTAGCAGGACTTCTGTAATCTCTGTGTTCTCTCAGATAAGTATATTAGAGGAATTTGATAGGGTATGAAAATATTTATTTTGTATTAAACTGAAAGCGCATCACACAGTGTATTCCTGTATCATAGCAGGGACAAGACTAACCCACACTGTCCCCTGCACCTGACTGCAGGGATAAGTGTGTCATTCACTGTGTTCAACTTCGGTAAATGTAACAAAGACACTGGCCTGTGCTTTAAGAACAGTTTATGTCAGTTGTTCTATAGAATACGAGAGGTCTGAAAACTCCCCATAGAGCTGTGATTAATTTCCAAAGTCCTTTCAGGAACTGGCCTGCAATTCAGCATGCAGGGGACCCGCATTCAAATTCTGAGTGCTACCCTGCTACTGATAGCAGCATACCTAGCTGCTGATGGAGGGGTCAGATCTTTGCAATGCTCCAGACACCCCTTCTAATGAGTGCCAGATTTTGTCTCAATGGGCTTTTCTTCAGCCAGCTCCAGCCTCCGCTCCCTCTCAACTGGAAGGAAGGTTGCATGGTATCTGAGGCAGAAGGGAGTGAAAAAGTGTGGGGTAAAGGGCTGCAGGGTGGGGATGAGTTATTTCCAAATTCAGATAAAACATGGGCAAGAGTTGGGATCAGTGCACATCTCCACTGCAGGCAATGTGGCTACTGTGGGCTAAGAAGCTTCCTCCCTAAAAGCTGAATAGAGTTTCCAGTTTCTCTTCCATGGGACCCCTTGTAAAGATCTAAGTGCCAGTTGTACCCACAGCCAAAGTACCAGGTAAATACACATGGACTACCTCTGCCCAAAGCAAATAGACTTCCAGAGAAGGAGGCTGCCAATCCTGAAAGGAGTCTCTGCATGGACTATTCTGATGACTAAGCAGAGGTGGAAGAAGCAGTTTGTGTTCTTCACATCTCAGCAGCAGGGGTTTTCTGTGTTCACCACTCCCCTGTGCAAGGGGTGGAGCATGTCAGCCCACCTAAAGAGCAACTACAGTATCAGGGCCAAATTCTTTCCTCAGCTACACCTGCACAATCCCATTGACTTCAGTTAAGTGACCCCACTGTAAGGGAGAGGATATTTTGGCCCAATCAGGATTTAGGGGATTGAAATGACATTAAGCCAATTGTTTCAAGAACTATGTTTAAACACTGTTTATAGAAGGGACTGGCATATTTTCAGATCCTAGTGTAGGGCATCTCTTGTGCCTCAGTTTCCCCCCTCACCTTTTAGACCATATGCTCTTTGGAGAAAGAACGGTCTCTTACTACAGGTTTGTACAGTGGCCAGCATGAGCTTTCGTAGGTGAATACCCACTTCGTCGGATGCATGACGGAGAATGGAGCTTCCCACTGAGTCGCTTCCAGAGAGATCTGCACTAGAGTGAAAAAGCTGCATTGGCCAAAGCAGCCATCCTCCTAGAGGTCGCCATTCAACCTGTCCCTCCAGACTTCCATAGTCCTGCCACCCTATGGGAGGAAACACCACCCTAAAGTACGGGCATCCTATCAATTTGATGATGGGGACAGAGGGCTACATCAGTTTGGACAAAAACACTGATCTCAAGCCAAGCTTTAAAGGTGGGTTATTGAATTAACTTCCTCCCACCATTTGTCAATCACTTTTGCTTGTCTCTGCGCTCCCTGGTTACAAGGGTGTATAAGCAGGTTATCTAGCCCTAGAAACCTCTGGCTGGTAAGCCCTCCCAGTGATTGAACAGCACACGCCCTGCCAAGGCACCTTCATCAACTGATTTTTATTATCATTTCTTGCCTTATACTTCAAGTACAACACAGCAGAGAACAGGAAGAACAGCCTCGCTCCCTGGCTCAGCCTTTTATACTGCTTGCTTTCTTCTCCCAGATGTTCAGTTGGTCAGCTAATTACTTGACTAGCTCATCGGCCTCTCTACGGGTGCCAACAATCCCCACTAAATATCCAAACCCAATCAGACTATCTAACTCCCTCCTTCTCTAACTATACCCAGTGCCCTGTGAATTCTTCTAAGTGGCTCCCAAAGGTGGCTGTATGTGTAGCTGCTAATAGCACGCCCTGTTACAGGATGTAGCATCTCAACAGAGATCAGGAAAAAAGACAAGAGATAGAACATAAAGGGATCTAAATTCTTACAAGCAGAAAGGGAGTAAGGCCCAGCCTGAAGCAACAGCAGTCAAAGGCAAAATGACCACTATAGGGTGGTGCTTGGTTGTCCCTCTTAGATTTAAAGTATCAGCTACCAGGAGAACCTGGTTGGAAAGTCTCTGCTCAAAGAGTAAATTCGAAGAGGGAGTTCAGTAACGGTCAGAAGTCAGGAAGCAGGAAATTCTTAGGGAACAAAAGAGGGGTCAGTTCCCACCTTCTGAAGGCCACTGATCTGAGCAAAGACAGCCAGAGGTTTCCAGGACCAGAGTCCAGTGAGTCAGTTCAGTTTTTCTTTCATTTTGCTATGATAGTGTTGCCAGCTCTTGTGATTTCATCACAGGTCCCACAAGAGCTGGTGTTTTTTGTAAAGCCCCACCTCCTGGAGACAAAAAATTATGCAACAATCTCAGCTTTTTTTTTAAAATTATTAAATGCTATTTCTTGTGGTTATGAAGAAAAGTTTGAAAACAAGACCTGAGTGCAGACAAAAGGCTCAGAAACCAGGACGCAAAGAAAAAGAGCCCAACATTATTATTGAATTTAAATCTTATGATTTTTGCCACAATGCCTTTATTTTTGAGGCCTGACTTCTGTTATTTGAACCGCTGGGATTGGTCACGCTATGACACGCTGCTAGAGTAAATATGCAGACCCCTTTTGGGCACCAGCTGCATTCTTTACTTGAGGTTGCCCACCGTATCATCGCTCCAGTATTAGCCAGGAACAAAGGCAGAAGAGCCATAATACCAGCAAGAAAAACTATTCCCAGCTTTGCTGAAAACTTGGTAAAAGCATCTTTTTGGGTGTGAACAATTTGGGGGGGTCACCCATACTGGACCAATGAACAGGTGAAGTTCATATGTCAACAACTGAAACCCCATCTCCAGGTGATTACCCACTGTCATGTTGTCTGGAGTGGCTCATGACTGTGAGTGCCAACCTCAAGACAGACTGTCAAGAAGCAGAGCAGAGACCTCAAACTGGTTGTATGTTCTATAATTAGATTTCACCAACATAGTAACAAATGTGAACTCCTGAAGCACTATAATAGTCTTACCATGGAGTCACAGACAGCAGGGCCAGTGCAAGGATATTTTATGCCCAAGGCAAAACTTCCACCTTGCGCCTTCCCTCTCCCCGGAGCATCGCTTATTATAAACTTTCAAAAATGAATACTGCATAATGTGGCATTGTTCATTAGAATTAATACACATTCGGCTTGAAAATTTATTAATTTCATTATTTAGTCTACATATTTAATAAAATAAATGGCCTTGTGTCTCCTGCACGTGGCTAGAGTCCCTCCTGCCCCTGCCCCCATGGATCTGGAAAGGGCTGTTTTGGGGATCAGAGCACAGAGCTGGGAGTCAGGATCTGGCCTCTATTCTCCACCCTGGCACCAACTCACTGGATGATTTCGGGCAAGTTACTTCCCCGTTCTGGGCTTCAGCTCTCCCCAGCGCTAAGGTGTGAAATGTTCCTTGCTCCTGGGCTAGAAAGTGCAATGCAGGTAGGAGGGAGTGTCTGAAGGCCTTTCTTTCCCACAGGTGTGAGGCGAGGACATGACCATCCTGGTTGCTTTACTCTGCCCCATGCCAATCGCTGCTGAAGCCCCTTACTCAGAGAGCTCTGGCCCAGGGAGTCAGTATCATTCTGGGCCTGATTTTCAGAGATGCTGAGCACCTGAAGTTCCCCCGATGTCTGCGGAAACTCCAGGATTCAATACTTCTGAAACTCGAGGCAATTTATTTTGAATGCTGGGCCAGGACTGAGCCTGCAAAGGCAGGTCCATATACACCCCTCAATCCACAGCAGATCTCCCATCAATAACAATACAAGCAATCAGGAGAATGATGAGGGGCCCAGTTGGCCCAATGCTGGGAGTGGGGAGGATATGGCCCTAATGTGATCACTAAACTTCTACCTAATAAAGTTACTGGTGCATCTGCTGTCATTCAGTGGGAGAACAAAAATCACTTGGGTGCTGCAGCCTGCCAAGGGTTCAGCTGCACTTAACCTGAGTTGCTCGCACACTTGCAGTGGTTGTGTGCCACGCAACTGGTCACCCATGTTACATGAAAATCTGGCTCTGACGGTGTCGTAATAAGACTTAACAGTTACTGCCGCATTTCCTAGAGCTGATGCCCCACGCTGGCTGCAGACTCAGGCAGACAGAACTGTGTCAGCTAGACGTCTATCACCTTTGGAAGATTTTCTTTGAGGCCATAAGGGCTCGAGACAGCCATATTTCATCACTGAAAACTTGCAGTGTGCTGCCCCTGAATCCCAGATTAAAACCTTGTGTGGGCAGGTGCAGAGCTCAGGGCTTGAAGGTCTCTAGTCTAGTGGTCTGAGCCAGCGAAGAACTAGGAGCCTCGATCTCCTGTGTTCAAAGCAGGACTCCAATAATGACTCCCCGGGTAACCTTGGGCAAGTCATGTCCCTGTTCTCTGCCTCAGCTTCCCCAAAAATGGGGCACTATTTAGCTGCTCCACAGGACTGCAGGTATAGATGGGAATGAACCCTTGGAAGGTGGCATGTGCTGAGGACGGTTACACTTTTGCAGCTCTTTAACCCTGTATCCTCTGGCAGGGCCATGATCCACCCCTGCAGGTGGACTGGTGGCCACAGTCTCCTCCTTTCTCCCACCCCCATCCCACCCTACCCTCCCACTGCTGCATTGCTGTCAGGAGGGCCAGCTGCAGGCGGACTGATGTCACCTGCTCCAATCTGCAGCCGGCAGCCCTTGGGCAGAAGCCGCTGCTGCAGCAGGGGGTCCGGGACTGCCAGAGCCGGAGGGAGTGGGCTAGGGAGCGATGCGGCAGCCCGGGGGCTCTGGGAGGAGGCGGCTCCAGGCTGGCAGGGGGGGCATGTGTGGGCAGTGATGTGTGGCATGGCAGAGGGAGGCGGCAGGGACCGCGGTTGCAGAGGATGCCCACAGAGGTAGGTGCTAAAGTGGCCATGCGTGGCCCATCCCCACGCTGGGAGCAATAGTGTAAAAAAAAAATTGGGGGGCACCGCTTTTTGGCATCCCCAAATCTTGACACCCTAGGCAGCTGCCTAGTTTGCCTAGTGATTACACCGGCCCTGATGAACAGTCCTCATTGGGCATTTCAGTCTATCTTGCCTCCCAGGCAAGCTGGACTTAGTGATAGTTGGTTGCTATACACCAAAGATCACAAAATATTCAGGTCGCTTTTAGTCCTAAGAGACCAGTCACTTACCCCAGGTCAATTTATACCTTAGATCTCTCACTAAAGACAACTAGTCTTGTAATACACCAACTGAAGATTTATTAATTAGGAAAAAGAAGTGAAAGAAGGTTAAAGCAGGCAAACATATATACATAAATGAGTTACAGGCTATGGTTTTAAAGGGTGACAGAGTTGTAGTAATCTGTCAGCTCTGAATATCTTTTAGGGCTTACCCAAGTTGACTCTGGGGATCTCAGCTTCTGTTTCATACCTCTGACCCTGTGAGAGTCCAAAGAGTAAGAGAGAGATGAAAAATTTTCTTGTCAGCTATTTTTATTTCCTTCTCCCAGAAATCAATGTGATAGGTCGAGCCTTCAGTGTGAAAGGGCAATTAATAAAGTCTTTGTATTGTGATGTCTCACAATAGCCCATTTAGTTTTGATAGGCCTTCTTCTTGATAAGCAACAGATGAATGCTCCTGATTGAGTTCACAGTTTCAGACCAAACATTTATGAAGCAAAAACCTAAATATTATCTTATAGCAGTGATAAAGATGTTATAAGTGAGCTAAACGCCTGGAGCAACTTACAAGTATTTGATAACCTCTAACCAATAAACACATTGTTATAAGTTTAATACCCATCTTCACCATCCTAACACACAGGTGAAACAGACTAGTGTCCAGCAATGATTTTGTCAGTGCTGAGCTGAGGCCTAAAGCCTGGCCGTTAGCTGGCACTCAGGGTCTGCCAGCATCACACCCACCTTCAAAGCATGTGGGTTTGTCTCATTGGCCAGAACTCCACCTGCAGCCTCTTGAGTTCTGTTCAGCCTGAGCTGGGTTGGGTTTCCTTTAACAAATCGACCCTTCTTGCCTCTGGTTCAGAATTAATTGATTGGAGATGCTTTTAACTGTTCCTTTTGGGTGTATTAATTTTTTACAGATCAGGTTTAGTTTGATGAGGCAGGAAACCCGAAACTGTTCCTGGCATCTCTTATGTACTTAGAATAACGGCTCTAATGCATCCAGAGGAGCACACAGCAGCAGGACTGGTAATGGATAGGGCTTGGGAGGGGGAGAATTGGTGGAAGAGGAAAGGGGGGGGGCATTGGTGATCACCTATCCATTTCCAAAAAAGACAGCAGTAAGTGATTGCTTACCTGCGTCGTCTTTTATATTAAACAATTTTCCCAGCAATGCGGGCTTTTCGATCAGGCCGGGCTGCTGGCATTAACAGATATTAAATACACTCAGGAGAAATATGATCAAATGTTTGAAGTGTCTAGTAAATGTGCTGTTAGCCATCCTTCCAGGGAGGCTTAGAGCAAGCTATTGTGTTTTGCTGAATGAGAGAAAGGCTGGAATATTAGGCAGGGAATCCAAAGGCAATTTTATAGGCAGTGTTACGAAGGTCTGGAACACATTGTTAAAGGACTGGAACCATTTCTATTAGAGCCACCAAATTACTTGCTATTCTTAAACATTGAAATGGTATTTTACATTTTAAATCCTCCTGGCTGGTACCTGCAGAGAATAAGAGGCAAATGTTCCATCCTTGGTGACAAAAACGTCCCCACCCCTCTTCAGAGTTGAACTGTGGCCTGCTATTAGATCAGGCAAAGGATTCACGTTCACTTCACGCTCAGAGAGACGCAGCGGATATGTTAGGCCCAAATCCTCTCTCAGACATAACTCTATTGAAGTCGGTGGAGTTACACCAGGATGAGATTGGATGATTGTCAATCCTCTCATGCTCTCAGGGAGATGGCCTGAATCATCTAATGGTCCTTTTCCTTCTGTGATTTGTTCCTTCAATAGGATTTGCCACCTTTTTAGTTCTGGAATTGATGGACCACCAGCAAACCACCATCATCAAAATAAAACTACTCTATGGGAAGGCAATCAGTAGAAGAGAAGCAGGATAGGCTGGAGTGAAAATGAAGTGAAAGGATGTCAAAAAAAAGAAAAAGACAGAGAAGCTACCCACTGAAGGTGTTTGGACTTACTGTGTCTGTTTCACATCCCTTCTGCAGCTCTAAGGTCTATGAGAAGGAATCTGGTGCCTCTTCCTCTTGTTGATACACCAGGAGGGATCTATGTCTGGGCTTTTGGAAATGTTTGTACTGGGCAATTTAGAAATGCCCTCATTGAAGCATTCACATCTTACAAATTGCCTCTCAATCCCTTCAGAGCTGTTCTACTGAGTCATCAAAACTAAACAAAGAAAAAATAAAAAGGTCATTTTGGGGGGAGGAAAGTTTCCAAATTTCGCTGGGGGAGGATGGCTGTTGTTTACACAAGAGATCCCTTGTATCAGTAACAAATATTTTACTTTTCTGTAGTGTATTTTTTTTATCTTGAAGGAGCCCAAACTTCTTTATAAACTATTCCGTATACAAGAATCAATTCACTCAAGAGCAGCCACCACAGGGCTGGACATAGCAGCTATTTAACAGAGCACAGCATTGCCGTGGAGTTTTTCAGGACTGGAATTGAACAATTTTATGCCAAGCTGAACCTGCATGTGGAGTTTAGAGTTTAAATTGCTCAGGTTGGAATTTTACCTGAACACTGGCCTAGCACACATCTACTTTGGGGGAGGGGAAGTATCCAGAGCTAGCACCCTTTCTTTGATAGGAGGATAAAGTATATGTCTTCAATGGCCACAAGTCAGACCCTCAGTTTTGTGTCTGACTTAAAGGATTTAGGGCCTCCTATAGATTACACCAGTTTTACACCAATGACTCCACTGATTTCAGTGAAGTTACTTCTCCTTTATGCCAGTGTGAGAGCAAAAATAGGGAGGAAGGATGATGTAGTCTTTAAATCATTGGTTTGATACTCAAGTAATCTGGGCTCAGTTCCCTATTCTGTGCATGATTTCCAGTGTGACCTTGGATAAGCCACTCAATTGCTCTAGATCCCCATGTGTAAAATGGGAATAATGATAATTACCAATCTCACAGGGGGTTGTGAAGATAGATTCATTAATGTATCCAAGATGCTCAGCTACTATCATGACGGGGCTATATAAGTATCTAAAGTAAAGAGATATATAGAATCCAGCCCTGGGAGTACAGCACCATTATTCTCCATTGCCTTATGCCAATATAAAATGCTACCAAATCCAAATTATTCATTCCCTTATGCCAGTGGTAGCATTTTACATACTCACTGCGTCGGGTCTGTGCTGAGCGCAGCTCTACCCTACCACATACACAATTGGTCAGGTGCATTGTGGAGGGTTTTAAACCACTGCCAGAAGCAGGATATCCAAGTAGGTGGACAATTGTCTAATCCAGCCAGCAAACCATATGGCCCCGTGTTTATTAGAGTGTTAGTGGCTGTTCTAATTGCAAACCCACATCCATTCTCAACCTCTTTTCCTTCACTCAGAATGTGACAGATCTAGATAGATTTGAATCATAGGCGCTGAATCCATGGGTGTTCTGGGGCTGGAGCACCCATGGGAAAAAAAATAGTGGGTGCTCAGCACCCACTGGCAGCCCCACCTCCCCGATCAGCTCCTCCCCCAGCATCTCCCACCTGCCAGCATGTCCTGTGGATCAGCTCCTCCCCCTCCTCACCCAGCACCTCCCACCCCCGGTGATCAGCTATTCAGTGGCGTGCAGGAGGCACTGGGGGGAGAAGGGGGTGGAGCGTGGGCTAGGTGCACTTGGAAGAGGGGGTGGAACGAAAGAGGTGAGGCTGGGTAGAGCGGGGGCGCGAAGAGGTGGGGCGGGGGTGGGGGATTGAGGAAAGGGGTGGAATGGAGGCAAGGCCTGGGGCAGAGCAGGGATCAAGCACACACACACCCCCAGCAACTCAGAGAGATGACACCTCTGGATTTGAATTAGGGGCTGTGATGGAATGTAATCCCAGCACTGGCCCAGAGAGGGTAAATTAGGCCCAATTAACTACCTAGGCTGCACCTGGAGGAGGAGCGAGGGAGCAGGAATTGATTAATTAAACATGAGGACCAGCTGGGCAGGGATAGGCATGGCCTTTATAAACCAGGAAGCTGGTAACAGAAGGGGGCTGCAGGAAAATAGGCTAGAGTCACTTCCTGGGAGGCTAACAAACCCAAATTGGTGGGGACTAGGAAGGTAGGAGAAGGCTCAGGGAAATGGCAACAAGTAATAGCAGTACAGGCCTTAGCTACTAACCAGAGGACCCCTGTACGGGATCCTGGAGTAGAGGGCAGGCCTGGGTTCCCCTACTGGCTACTGGGGAAGTGGCACCAGCAGGGCAGTGAATTGGAAGACTACCTGGATCACTGTGGGAGTGGCAGAGACTTTGAATGACTATACCCCAGAAAGGAGGGGAACATGTAGGATGACCTGGCTGGAGGGCTGAGTCAAGAAAAGGAGGCTTGCTGAAGCAAGAAGGGCTGCAAGGTGAGACAGGACAGGAGAGACACCACCGGGGAGGGTGCAATGCCTGACTAGAGCTAATCCCCAGGACAGCCAGCAGGAGGTGGCCACTAGCATTGCATGAACCCTGTGACAGCTGCCTATCTTACATATTTTCATGACTTATCTCCTACAGCAAGTGTACTTGGGTCTGATGATCTCCATACAAATGACAGCAAAGGGGTTTTAAGTTCTTATATCACTTAGGCACTCTTGAAAATTTTACTCACCCCTCCTGTTGGGCTTTCATTTCTAGAGCTGGGCAGGAAACTGTTTTCCTGTCCAGCGGAGTTTTGAGAGTTTGACATTTTCTTCCTCCACCTCCTTAAACTGGGATAAAAAATCAGTCTTGAAGTTTCCATGAACTGAAGAAAAAGTTAAACATTCACTTTGGATCAATCAAAATGTTTGTTTCAATTTTGCCCTTTTTTTAAAAAAAAAAAGCCTTTTAGTTAGTCTTAGATTTCAAAGCTTAGAGTTAAAAAAGTCATTTCAAACTGGAAAATCAGAATTTTTCACTCTGAAAATGTGGTCATAAAGAAAACATGCTGAATTAAAAAAAAAAAGTCTAAATATTTCAAGTTGGGAGATTTGTGGAAATCAATCCTAATTGGTGAACTGTTTCTGTTTTGACTAATTGGCATTTCTTATCAAAAATTGTTTCATTGAAAAATTCCTGACCAGCTCTATTTGTATCTCTTTACTCCTCTCCCTGTTACATTTTTATGTCTCTCTGTGCTGCTTATGCTTACCTCAAACCCTGTGAGACCAACCAGCATAGAGCGTTTAGGGAAGCAAGGATCATGAATGCCTAACACATAGTACCCTGAGCAGTAGACAAGGAGAGAGGGAATGTCATGAAACAGAAACCATGTAGGTCTTGCAGCCCTGGGGAGAGACAGCACAGAAACCTGGGAGTGGAATATAGGCATCTGAGTCACTTCAATACTTGCTGTTTTCTTAACAATGATTTTCTGACAGGACCACATCATGCAGGCAGACAGTACAATGGCTCATTTCTCAACAGCCAGCTCCCAGGAGTCTTTGTTGCAAGCATCTTCCTCTTAATAACTAAACCCTAATGCTATCTTAGACATTTCCCATACCCTCTGGGGGAATTCCTGAGTGGCCTCTTATCCAAATGGAAGAAGCCTTGATGGTCTGGAAACTAGCTATTCCCATAGACCCATCCAGCTGAGCAGACAAAATACTACCACCTTAAATGGAGTAAGTGGCTTGGTTTGGCATGGTTCATCCAGGAGTTTAACTTTATAGTTTGAAAAAGAAATTGGAGGAGAGGGAAAAATGCTTTGGAAACCTCTTGTGATCCGGGAAAAGAGGCACTGGAGCAGGGAGAACCAAATCTTCTCTGCGAGACTTACTGCAATGCCATGTTTCCATTGCAGTGAAATGGAGGGCAGCCCCTTCAAGACTGGACAGGTCAAATCCATTCCAAAAATCGGGGCTGCTCTGGAGAAACCAGGATAAGCAGCAGCATTGTGCAGCTTGAGGTGCCATCCCTCAGATCAGAGGTAAAACCAAGGCCTGACCCCCTTGGTAAAGATCACATGGCACTTTCTGCAAGACACAGGGTGTTAGACCATGGGATTCTAGCTAAATCCCCAATGAAATCTAACAATAAGCCAAAGCAGAGCAATTAATAAAAGAATTAGCTCTCCTCAGAAACAAGACTAACAGACTAAAATTAAGCAGCACATTGCAGGCAGCTAAAAAGATCTTACTTCCTCCACATTCCTCCCCTGCTTTCAGATGTTAGGGCATCCAAAACCCTGCTGAACAGCTCATAAAATGAAGGAGAGTGTTCGATTAGAAACCTTTGCAAGGTTAGAGAAAACACCTTTCCCTTTAATGAAGAATGGTCTCCATCTGTTTAGCATCCCTCTCATGTGTCTGTAACAGATATAAGCAGAATTGATTTTCTTCCCTTCAGAGCTGCTAATTGAAGGCCTGGTCTGATGTAATGGTACCAGTAAAATTTCCACTCGTCATCTCTGTTTTTCCCCATTGGTGCATGCTGCTCCAGTACAGTGCGGGAGAAAAAGGGGAAAAAAAATTTGAGGGAGGCCAAGGGGAGAAGTAATGAGAAGCAGGGCTGGCTCCAAGGTTTTTACAGCCCCAAGCAGCAAAAAATGGGGGGGGGGGGGAGAGGCGCGATCATTTTTCCCCCCCTTTTTGCTGCTTGGGGTGGCAAAAACCTTGGCTCCGTCCCTGCACACAATGGGATTATTGGGCAAATTCCCAGCTGGCTGAGGTAGCTGTTACTCCCCACCTCCATTATCCCACTGCTTCAGCCTTCGGCGACAATTCAGCAGCAGCTTCTTCGCTCCAAGAGGGAGTGAGGGACCCGCCGCCCAAGAGCCAGACATGCCGCCCCAAGCACCTGCTTGCTGGGCTGGTGCCTGGAACTGGCCCTGGTGAGAAGGGCTGATTAGTCAAAAATAATCAGTACAAAGAAACAATATCTAAGGTCATACTGCGGGCAGGCATTTAACAGCCTGACAAACAGCTCAGTAAGTAGTGTTTCTAGGAGTCCCTGCCATCTTGAGCTGCGGTCCTATCAGAACACATAAGCAAAGCAGCACTGGCTTTGCTCAGAATGTGGGTGGAAGATTCCCAAGGAAAACCTAGGGTGCTGCAGAAAGTGGTGCAATACTTTGAGATGCAAGTTGCTAGAGAAATACAAGATATGATTATCAGCCTGATCTGGTTCAGAATGGTGTTTGGTGGGCTGTGCAGGTAATATGGTCACCAGCTAGCAAGTCTGAAATCAAAATGGAGTGAGGTGTAATAGGTGCCTATATAAGACAAAGCCTCAAATATAGGGCCTATCCTTATAAAATCGGGACATCTGGTCACCTTAGCTGAGAAAGAAAGGACTGCACTGTGAATACTCCTGAAAGGGTAGCAGTGTAGACTTGTAACACATTTACTGTTCAGGCCTGGTCTACACTTAAAACTTAGGTCAACATAGCTACAGTGCTCAGGGGTGTGAAAAATCCATACTCAAGAGCTACATTGGTATGCCGACCTAATCGCTGGGGTAGGCACAGCTAGGTCAACAGAGCATTCTTCCATCAACCTAGCTACCATTGCTCAGGGAGGTGACATCCCTCTAGCAACGGAAACTCTCTTTCTGTCACTGTCTCTGCACCAGGAGGTTTCAATGTCCTAGCTATGGCAGCATAGATATGCCACTACCACACCCATAGCATAGACAAGGCCTAAATCTTCAACTAAAGAACATGTAGTAATGAGATCAACGACAAAGCACCTCAAGAGCAAGACCCAGTCTTAGACAAAAACTGTTGGGGTTCCCTGTCGCACCTACAGGCCTGAATCTGCAGACACTTCTACTGAGCGTCATTAGGGGTCTCATTGGACTCAATGGGGATGCTTACATGAGTAAAGTTACTCCCGTGTGCAAGTATTTGCAGGACTGAGCCCTTTGAGTAAGACCATTCCTGGGAGATTCTGAGCCCCTGCTACTCCTGGTGAAGTTACTGGGAGTTGCAGGTGCTCTCTCAGGATTCGCCCCCTCTCTTTATAAAAACAGAATTTCTGAAGTCTTTAGAAAATTGCACTGATGCTTCCCATGCAGAAGCTCCAGTGTGGGGAATGTTGAGATAGGACTCCAAGAATGGGGAACCCCTTTGAGCGCACAGGGAGAGCTGAGATTTTTTCAAAGCTGCTGTAAAATAAATTAAGCTTGTTAGTTAAAACTAATTAAGTTAGCTGAGAATGTTGAAAAAGCAATAACTTCTGTTTTTCTATGCATTCATATAGCAGCTGCCATCTCAGTGCTGTCCTACACTGCACCCAGGCTATTAAGGCAGCAATTTTCTAGCTAAGTTGTTTGGGTTTTTGAACATTTTTTAAACTTTGTGATTCATTCTTTGGAGCTAGCTGTAGTGATTAGACTAACCAGTTACAGTGGTTAGGGAGAATTGCACCATATCACACTGGTGTTTCTCCCTCCTCCCCTTTATATGAGTAATTACAGCACTAACCAGGCTTAAGGCTAAAATGTTCAGTACTGAAGTTCCCAAGCCTTTAAAATCAACTCTTCTGGGTCACTCACCTGTTAACTACATAGTGCTAGGCTCAGAAGTGCAATATAAATAAATAAAAGATGATGTAAGTAATTCAATTCCAATTCAAGCAAAATAAATGTGAAAGAAATGAGATTTTCTTGTCAAAATCATTCCACTTTTCAAGCCCTCATTTTCCTAACAATGCTTTAATAACTGTGTGTTATGGGAATGACTAGCTTAGCAGGAGATATTAGAACTTGTCAAGGTTTTAGGGCAGGAGGGAAATGAGGTGGAGTGAGTGCACATTGTGGCCATGCCGGGCTTTACACCAGTGAAAATAACAATGTATCAATTTGAGACCATTCCCCCCTCCCCCAACCCTATTTACTGGAAAGGAACAATGAAGACTGCTGGCAAATTAATCTTGCTGGAAGTCTGTCTATAGGGCTTTGACAGAGCAGAGGCTCCTAGCGCTGCCTCCTGTACATCTTTGACCATTAAGTGTCAATGCTATTGACCCTGGGGAGCACTTAATGGTGCCATTTATTTTAATTTCATATCACTTTGCACCAGTTCCTTAGAAATACAATTGCAGGAATTGCTTTATGTTGAGTCAATACTAGCTAGACAGCTTGAAGGCACCACACAGGTTTCTTAAAGACACCATGTCCAAAATGTGGGGCAAATCTTATTTTTTAGATCATATTGGTTTGCAAACTCTGTGGAATTTTTTATGGGCTTTTTCCTCAAATAAATGTTTCAAGGCTGCTATTTCCTTTTTTTAAAATTAATTGATGCCCATTAATCAATATCAGACTTACTATGTAACATTTATACAATGCCTACATCCAGCTAGCCCAAGGCTAATGGACTTTCACCAGCACTAAAGTTCAAGTTGGTTTACAAATAGAAAATCATAGAAAAAGGAGGCCTCTGCAAACTGCTGTGCTCACCTGGAGTAGTATCTCAAGATATTGCATTCGATTATGAGCATCTCCAGTCCAGAATATGTCTGCTTGTTTAAATTCCTAATTCTGGAAGACCTGCAGGTACCTAAATACCTTTAAGCATCTGGGCCAAACTGCAAATATCTTTGAGGATCTGGGGCCTAAGGCACCATGATGATCGGGGCATAGAATAACCAAACAGAAGATGGGAGAGATGTTGACAAACTGAAGGGAATCTAGAAAAAACATTAAAAGTGACTAAAGGCAATGGCTTTTGTGGGAGCATAGTGAGGCTCGTGTGTGTGTTTGTGCGCGTGCGTGCGCACCACTGCCCTCTAATGGGTGAAATCAGAACAGCACAACTATATGTCAGCTGGGCATATCTATAATAAATAATTTACTCAGTGAATTTCACTTTTTTTCTGTTTGTAAATAGCACATGCACAATTTTTTTCTCAAAGTATTTTAAATTTGCCAAAAAGTTCTTGGTCTGTAGTTCATTTACAAGCAGTCGGTTGTGAAAATTGAGTATCCAACATTTCAGCTGCTTTGATTGCCCCCATAGGTGATGCAGTATGTTTGTTTTCTCTGACTGGATGAATATAATTCTTAGTATCAGATTTCCAGGGCAAATACATTTACAAATTCAAAATTCACCTTCTGTTACTATTCCACAATATACAGTTAAAATTCCTGCCAGTGAACTCATTCCGTTGAATCTTATCTACCAATGCCCAGAGGAGGGATATAAAGTTAACAGAGACACAAAGAAGGACACACCAGTGTTATTTCTGCTGGAGATGCACTGCTGTGGGAGTCATTCCTGTAGTGTAAACACCTCGGTCTACAACTGCACTTTCATGGATCTATGTTTCTAATGTTAAGGCATTTTCAACAGTAGAAGAAAGGGACACCACATTTGTGTAGAATGCAGATAGTTTTGAGATCAAGTGAGTGATGCGTCTCAAATATTTCTGAGTGATGCCTAGGATATTTGTGGAGAGCCAAACCAACAAGGGTGCAAACAGAGTGCAACCTACTATACTCTGGGGAAGCATCTTGTAACCCCCATATTCCTCATTTTTATATAATTGTGATCTTGCCTTACAAGGCATGCTTTATATGTATCAGGGGAAAGGTTATGATCTTCTGAAAGTCATTTCTCCATCCATATATGTATATCATTAACGCATATGAAGTTATGAGAATTGTGTTGTATGGTTGTCACTAAAATATGCTGTAAGTTGGTGACTCAGCCAGATATTAGCTCCCCAGATGCAATAGCAGGGAAAGTGACCAACCCCCTGGGCAGGGTGTTAAACAACCCATCGACAACCATTGTCCAGCAAGGGAGCTGCAATTCAATGACTCACCTGCATGAGGCCGCACCACAGGAATTGTTCAACCTTGCCTGGAGACTCAGCAATGCCCCCAGACCTGCCTGGACTTGTGCTCCCCAAGCACATAGGACTGAGGTTATAAAACAGACTCGGTGGCCACATGCTGGGCCTTTCTCCTTCACCCACCTACCCTGAAAGCAACAAGGACACTCTGAAGACTCCAACTGAGGGGACTGGCCCAGATTCCAAGGGCGAAACCTGTGTACTATGAACTGCGATATCCTGCAGGGTGAGAAAAACTGCTTAGTCTAGCTGTTGCCCAGTCTAATAGGGTTGAGAGTTTAGACTGGGTGCTTATATTTTATTTCTATTGGTAACTAACTCTGACTTTTTGCCTATCACAGATTTTAAGTGATATTAAATCTTTTGTAGTTAATAAATTTGTTTTACTGGTTATCTTTACCAATGAGTTCATATGAAGTGTGCATCAAAAGTGTTCAGGTTTTACAAAGGCAGGTGTACATTCACTTTCCATTGATTAAGCGGTGAACCAATTAATACAGCTTCATTGCTCATCTTGAGCAGTGCAAGATGGTACATTCCTAGGGTACAGAGCTGGGGGATTTGGCTGGTGCCTTTCCTTGTGTGGTTCATGAGTGGCTCTGGGAACATTCATGCTATCTAGCTGGATGTTGGGTCTCCACATGTGGTTGTGCTGAGTGATAACAGCAGCTAGAGGGGTTTGCTGCTGGTCACTAGCAAGGCATTGTGAGAGACAGCTGGAGAGAGTTCAGGGGCCACAGTGGTCCCACAGTCCCAGGCTGCACCTGGGGGGATCCCATCACACAGAGTTCCAGCAAATTCATTTAAAAATGCAAACAAATATTGGTGGTAACTTGGTTACAGTAGCCTTCCTAGTCACAGGCTCTACTGGACTAGCAGCTAAGGACAATTCTCCTGTAGCTTAAGTGGTAGGGGCCTAGTTTTCCCAGCAGGGGCATCTGGTTTCCATTCCTGCTGATGCTGTGGAATTCTGAATGCCCATGCCGCACAGCACAGGAATAATCATTCAGTTCAATCTGGTGACCACAGATTGGCTACAGTATGTAGCACTGAGCTGTCTACAAATATTTGAAGGAGAGGGATTGTGTAGGAAGGCACAGGGATATATAGCTAAGGCCTTCTGCACTAGTGAAACAACTGAATCAAGGGACCTAGTTGCAACACATTTAGGGGCCATTCACAGTATTCATTTTAACTAAGTTTTAAATGGATTCCCCTATTCATCTGCTTTTGAAGTGTTAATGGGCTCTAATAATAAAGAGATGAAATTGTACAAAGGATATTTTAGGCTGAATATCAAGAAAAATAACTCTCTAATGGTGAGATCTGTCAAGCTGTGGAACAGACTCCCAAGGGAAGGGTTGGAAGCTCCCACACTGTAAAGTAAATGGGACAAAACTTGAGGAAGAGAGGGATGGATGGATAGAGGCCCTAGTAAATCATTTCCCTCTGTTATCTGTGATTTTTGTTTACAGCACCTAGTGCAGTTGTAGAAGATGCATCTTCTCTCCTCAAAGTGAGGAAATATACAGCTGCCCCTTTCCATTCCGTTACACCACTGCCTCCAGCCATATATGGTGAGCTGTGGAACCCACACCTGTCTCCACCCCTCTTAGAAAACATCCTCCAACCACCCTAACCACTCTGTGTTGAGCGACTTGTTTCAGCAACCCCCAGTGCTCACCATTTGCAATGATGATCCTATCTCTACACCCCTCGTCTAACTATAGTTAGAGCATCAGCCTGGAGGTCTCCACAGAACTGCAAACCCACAAAAGGATCGTTGACACAAATTAAAAAATTTTAATGAAAATCTGCTCTTCCTCCTCACTGGAAAAAAACAAACCTTGTCATATCAGAAGGATGGCTTCGTACTATACTCCTAAATGGGAGATGATTGAGTCTTAATCCCACTGAGTGAAACTTGACTTGTTCCTATTAATAGTTTATTATCTCTGATAGTGTCCTCTCATCCAAATCCTTTGTACATTATTTATATGGGACTGTTAAGTGGCAAAGCAAAACCCACTTGAAGAGGCATTTTCCCATTTTAATAACATTTTCACACACTTCCACTAAGCCAGTCACTGATGCCAACACAGTGTTCTTATTGTGCACCAATCAAAATTAAAGAGCAGCTGATCTTCAGGGGATGTTGCAGACTGAACCAAACACAGCAGTCACCTATGGTGGACACCAAAGCTCCTGGCTAATCACTGCCATTCACTTATCAATGTGCTTTGTTGTAATTTAATATCAGATCATTATGCAAGTGACAGGATCTGAGTATAACTATTACTGCTAGTTGTGTTTACAAGTCACAAAGCAATCCTTCCTTGGACTTAAGAACATAAGAATGGCCATACGGTCAGACCAATGGTCCATCTAGCCCAGTGTCCTGTCTTCTGATGGTGGCCAGTGTCCTATGCTTCAGAGGGTGTGGCATGCTGTTCTTCAAAGTAGCATCCTGGAACCCCTATATTCCCCACTGTCATATGATTATATGTTTTGTACAATGCATTCACATCATAGCAAGGATCTTTCTAGTAGCTAGAAGAAAGTATAAAAGTCAGTGACATCATCACTTGGCCTCACACACACCCTCCATCTCAACACGTGGAAGACTGTATGGAAGACAAAGACCTTGAACTAGGGAGATTGGTCCCAGGCTGGAAGGGGGTCCAGACTACGTAATTAGGAGCTGTAAGTTGCTTGTACTATCTGTTAGGGTGAGAGACTGTTTGATTCAAATCTTGCTTAGTCTGTTTAAGTTAGAATTTAGAATGAAAATTTATTTTTATTTCTTAGGTAACCAACTTTGATCTCTATGCCTGATACTTATAATAATTTAAAATCTCTTTTCTGTAATTAATAAATCTTTTATATTTTATCTAATACAGTCTGCTTTTGGTTGAAATGCTTAGGGAATCTCAGCTCAGGTTAACAAGGGCTGTTGTACATCCACTACCCTTTGAGTGGCAAATTAAATTTTGGACTTACACTGATCAGGCTTCTAACCAGTATAAGATGGTGTAGTTCTTACACTGATGTAGGGCTGGAACTGAGGGGAATTGGCTAGAGCCTCTCTGTTGTGGGTTTATGAGTGGCTGGGAGATCATTCATGTAACTCAGTTGGGTGTGTCCCTGCCTGTGGGTGACTGTGTAAGTGCAAGGCCTGTCAGAGGCTTGTAGCTTGACATCAGCATCAAAAGGTGAGGGGCAGCCCAGGCTGGTGGGTTTGCAGGGCTCAGTGTCCCACAGTCCAGATTGCACCCCGGGGACCCTTCGCAGAGGGAATGAACAGAAAAGGGCAATTTATTGAGTGATCCATCCCCTGCCATCCTGTCCCAGCTTCTGACAGTCAGAGGTTTAGAGACACCCATAGCATGTGATTGTGTCCCCGACCATCTTAGCTAATAGCCATTGATGAACCGATCCTCTATGAACTTATCTAATTCTTTTTTAAACTCAGTTAAACTTTTGGCCTTCACAACACCCCATGGCAAAAAGGGCCATAGTTTGACTGAGTATGAAGAACTTTGTGCTTAGGTTTATTTTAATCCTGCTGCCTATTAATTTCATTGGGTGACTCCTGGTTCTTGTGTTATATGAAGGGATAAATTACACTTCCTCATTCACTTTCTCCATGCCATTCATGATTGCTGCCCTTCTCTGAACTTTTTCCAATTCCAGTGTACCTTTTTTGAGATGACATGACCAGAACTGTTCACAATATTCAAGGTGTGGGTGTACCATGGATTTATATAGTGACATTACAATATTTTCTGTCTTATTTTCTATCTATTTCCTAATGGTTCATAACATTGTTAGCTTTTTTGACTGCCACTGTATATTGAGCAGAAGTTTTCAGAGAGCAATCTACAATGACTCCATGATCTCCTAGTAGTTGGAGCAGCTACTTTAGACCACATTTTATATGCGTACTTGGGATTATGTTTTCCAATTTGTATTACTCTGCATTTATCAACACTGAATTTCACTTGCCATTGTGTTGCCCGTTCACCCAGTTTTTTGAGATTCCTTTGTAACTCTTCACTCTGCTGCTTTGACTTAACTGTCTTGAATAATTTTGTATCATCTGCAACTTTGCCACTTCATTATTCACCCTCTTTTCCATATCATTTATGAATACATAGAACAGCACTGATCCCAGTACAGGTCCTTGGGGGACCCCACTATTTACCTCTCTCCACTGCGAAAACTGACCATTTATTCCTACCATTTGTTTCCCATCTTTAACCAGTTACTGCTCCATGATAGGACCTTTCCTCTTATTCCAGGACTCCTTATTTTGCTTAAGAACCTTTGGTGAGGGACCTGGTTAAAGGCTTTCTGAAACTCTATATCTACTGGATCACCCTTGTCCACATGTTTGATTGGTAAGGCATGATTTCCCTTTACAAAAGCCCTGGTGACGCTTCCTCAACATATCATGTTCATCTATGCATCCAACAATTATGTTCTTTACTATAGTTTCAAACAGTTTGCATGGTACTTAAGTTAGACTTACTGGCCTGTAACTGCCAGGATCACCTCTGGAGTGTTTTTTCAAAATTGCCATTACATTAGCTATCCGCCTGTCATCTGGAAGAGAGACTGATTTAAACAATAGGTTACATATCGCAGTTAGTATTTCTACAATTTCATATTTTAGTTCCTTCAGAACTTTTGGGTGAATATCTTCTGATCTTGATGACTTACTACCATTTAATTTATCAGTTTATTTCAAAACCTCATAGACTTTAAGGCCTGAAGGGACCATCATGATCAACTAGTCTGACCTCCTGCACATTTCAGGCCACAGGATCTCTCTCATCCACTCCTTTAATAGACCCATAGCCTCTGGCTGAGTTACTGAAGTCCTCAAATCATGATTTAAAGACTTCAGGTTACAGAGAATCAACCATTTCAACTAGTTTAAACCAGGAAGTGACCCATGCCCCATGCTGCAGAGGAAGGCAAAAAAAAATCCCAGGGTCTTTGCCAACCTGACTCAGGAAAAATTCCTTCCTGATCCCAAATATGGCAAACCATTAGATCCTGAGAATGTGGGCAGGACCCAACAGCCAGACAGCTGGGAAAGAATTCCTGTAGTATCTCTCAGCCCCTCCTCCCCCACAGCTAGCATCCCATCACTGGCCATTGGAGATATTTGCTGCTAGCAGTCACAAGTGAGCTACAGTATATGCCATTGTAGGCAGCCTCATCATATCATCCCTCCCATTAGCTTATCAAACTCAGTCCTGAGGCCACTTAGGTTGTTTCCCCCCACTGCTCCCCTTGGAAGGCTGTTCCAGAACTTCACTCCTCTGATGGTTACAAACCTTCATCTAATTTCAAGCCTAAACTTGTTGAGGGCCAGTTTATATCCATTTGTTCTTGTGTCAACATTGGCACCTAAACTTGAATAACTCCTCTTTCTCCCTGGTATTTATCCCTCTAATGTATTTATAGAAAGCAATCCCATCTCCCCTTTGTTTGGTAAACAAGCCAACTCTTTGAGTCTCCTCAGAGGTTTTCCATTCCTCTGATCATCCTTGTAACCCTTCTCTGTACCTGTTCCACTTTGAATTCATCTTCCTTAAACATGGGAGACCAGAACTGCACACAGTATTCCAAATGAGGTCTTGCCAGTGCCTTGTATAATAGTACTAACACTTCCCTATCTTTACTGGAAATATCTTGCCTGATGCATTCTAGGATTGCATTAGCCTTTTCTACAGCCACATCACATTGGCAGCTCATAGTCAACCTCTGGTCAGCCAAAATACCCAGGTCTTTCTCCTCCTCTGTCACTTCCAACTGATAAGTCCCAAGCTTATAGCAAAAAGCCTTGTTATTAGTCCCTAAGTGCACTTTGCACTATTAAATTTTATCCCATTTCTATTACTCCCGTTTTCAATATCATCCAGATCTTCCAATCTTCCTCTGTAGTGGCAATACCTCCCAACATTGTAACAACCACAAATTTCATTAGCCTCCTCTATCGACATCTCTATCCAGGACAATTCCTCAGATTTCTCATCTAAAAAGAATGGCTTAGGTGTCGGAATCACCTTCATATCCTCTGCAGTGAAGATGGATGCAAAGAATTAATTTACCTTCTCTGCAATGGCTTTGTCTTCCTTGAATGGTCCTTTAGTTGACTATCCAATGGCCCCATCAATTGTTTGTTTGGCAGGCTTCCTGCTTCTGGTATATTTTAAAAAATGTTTACTTCCTCATCGCTCACCCATTTCTCTGTTCAGATGAGAGCAGCTACAGCTGAAACACCAGGCTTAGGTGAAGGTCTGGCTCTAAAGTTGACAACCCATGAGTGAGTCAGAGATGAGAGAGCCTGAAGAACAGGTAAATTTCAACACTTCTCTGCAGGCTTTGTTGTTATTGTGGACAAGATCATCCAAACAGCTTCTGTTTCTCAGATGGTAGAAGACTATGCCTCAGCTTGTAAACACAGATATATATCTATTGTGAGGAACAACCAGGGATTAATGGATTTAAAGACTGATTAGTTCTCTTTAACATCCCCAACGGGGTAGGTGGTTTGGTGGAGCCCTCATTCCTGATGCTAAAGAAACGAACTTTATACACAACTTTTCCAACACCCCTAAAATTAATAATAAAATAAAATACATCATTAAATACCTCTCTCTAAATTTATTATAAAATATCCTTTCCATCTGAGAATAACATAATGAGTTCAATTGAATTTATATTTATCAGGCTAATGTCACATAAACAAATAGTTCTGGATTCTCCACCCCATCCATGCAAATTTCATCTACAGTGGAGAGCCAAAATCAACTCCCTAATCTACTGCTGGTCAAACCTGGTAGAAGTTAGGGAACTTACACTAGTGGAGAACTGGCATAGCAGAGCTCTACTCTGCTCTGTCATTCTTCCCACCCACCCACCACTTCACTCCCCTGAGACACCTCATCTACAGGGTAGGAGTACAGGTTCTGCCTTGTCCATCTACACCAGCCTTACACTATGAGAGTGTTTCCTATGCTACCCAACTAACAAAAGCTGAACTCCTCTTCAGGAGAACAAAACCTATTGTACCCCCCTTGAACTTCACCATGTGTTGCTGAAGGCTCACACATCTTAATGTATTCACCTTCTCCCCACTCCCATTAGCCTTTTGTCCTTCCCCAAGGAGGCAACCCACACTTTGGGAAGCACTGCCCTATACAACGGGAATTCTTTACTGACTATTTCTGCCTTGAACCTGTAGACTTTGCACCGTGTGAGCAGCAAGTAATCCATTCCATAATCTCAACAGAAATCCTATCTGTCTAATAAAGTGGAAGGCAAACTCCTTTTATACAACTATAGGTCCTCCAGTGAACAGACTTTATTAGTGACAATTGACTAAGCCTGTACACCAGCCAAAAGGCTTCAGTAAAGGAAGTGTTGACTAATGGATGCTGACTAGCATATAAATAGATATATTAATATGTATTATCTGCACCCTGTATATAAGTATGCATTAAGCACCAAAAACATTAAGCACAAATATTGTAACAGTGATATAGCCTAAACTGGCCTATATCGTAATCCTGTTCACTTATGCTAAGTATCCCATAACACCGTGCATCTGCTTAAGCAAGCATTTGGCACAAGCAGAGAGGAAACTTGACAAAATCAAGACACTGTCATTCTATGTTTTAATACAAGCTAGGGAAGTACCTTCACAGACCAGTACATGGAATGCTAGTATCCAAAACAAAGATAAGGAAGGAATAGAACAACATTAGAGAATTGGAACAAACTGATGGGTTGGATTTTAGTGATGTGTAAAGAAATGCGTAACCTGTAAAATCAGATAAATAATCCCAGCTGAAATGTGTAACTTGGGGACACACTTTCTGCATAAGGGAAATGGAACATCGCTGCATGGAACTGCTCTGCAGAGACTGATATCATATAGAACTTTTTCCATATTAATAAACCTGACTGGTTAATTTGTCTCTTGAGTATATTTCATAATGAACCATAAGTGTGGTCAAGCAGTTGACTATACAATTTATCAGCAGAAGGTCAAATCAGTCCTAAGTTTAAGGCCACTAACATTTGAGCTGCTCTTCCAGTCAAGACTCTGGTTCCATTTGTTATATATAACTGATCCAGCTTCCTCATCATCACACCCACAATAGGGTTTCTGGGCAAGGGGTCACTGGAGTGGTAGCGGACATCCTTGGGAAGAGACAGAAGTACAACACCTACCTTCTCTGGGTCCATACATCATAAGGCAGAGAAAGAAGTCAATGGGCAAGGGAAAGAAAGGCTCAGAGAAGGAAGTGCCCTTGCCCTCTTAACGCCCTCTGTGAACTTCAGAGGAACTTCCTCAATCTGAGATACAGTTCATACAGAGGTGCAAGCTACCCCCTGCTGCCTTCTATTTGACACTTCTGTGATGAGCTGAAGGGGGAGCAAGAGAAGTTGACCCACAAGAGTCATGCACTCTGTGTAGTAATCAGGATCAGCACAGCACTTGGCATCCATGACTTTTGCTCTTTTCAAAGACCCATTAGGGACACTATTGGCATCAACCAGCCCTCTGCCTCTGTGTGCCTAGGATACTTCCCAAATGCTGTGAGCTGCAGAGTTACAGACCACATTCTCTTTCCTATAGGCACATGCAGCATCAAGTTGTTCCGGAACCCTATTCCATGGAGAACATCCCATCTATACTGGGCATTATAGAGGGCACATACATACTCCTCTGAGTGGCCCAACGGAGTTTATGCAGTCTTTGAAAATAGGAAATAGACCTATTCCATGAATACAATGGCTGTAGGTGAAGCAAACACGGTATTCACAGCTGTGGTGGCTAGACACCCAAAATCCTGCCACAACTCCTACATCCTGCCATTCCCCCACATACCATTTACCCAATTTACAGTCTGAGCCCTCAGCCTCTACAGTTCGATGGCACTGAGGGGGAAGAGGGGTCCCTTATGTAACTAAGGTGTCGATTACTATTTCATAGGATCCTACACAATTTAGAAATGGAATACTTAGGGCTGTTTGTTTATTGAAAGTATTTCTCTCTGTCTGAAACATAAAAAGAAAGTAAAGATCTAGCCTTGGATATAAAAAGCCTTTTAATTGTAGGCGCATATAAAAGTGTTTTGTCTCTATATTGCACTGGTATGTAGTTGATTGAAGGACATAAGAACATTATTGAGGAAACAGTCTTGCAGGTTATAATCCCTTTATGGGCTCAGGTTTTTAAAAAATTTTATTTCTGTTTGCAGGCTGAAATTGAGCAAATCCTCAGAAGACAATGTTTTAGATTTAGTAGCTTTCTTGGTTTATGCCAGTTTTGCAGGGTGAGGGTTATACTCAGATTGTTTTTAGCAATATCAGGTAATTCTTGTTTTAGACAGGAGGCTAAAGAAATCAGGCTCATAGGAGACATTCTATTCTGTTCACGCATTTGCAGAGTTAACACTTGTCAGCTGGAATTGTAGGGCCTGATCCTCCTTTGCCTTGTACCTTGTGTAGTCATTTGCACCTATACAGACAGGATATTAAATGCTGCTATTTGGAGCTGGCAGCCACTTAGCACAAGGCATAAATTGTAACACATGGTGCAAGCAAGTGGAGAATCAGGCCCATTTTAACAGCATATTTTGCCATAGCTCAGAGTGCTTCAATGTCTTTCTAATACCACTGCAGTTTTTAAAAGTGGAAGAATAGTAGTTGAGGGCACTCAGTACCTTGCAGGTTTCACTCCTTGGCTTTCTACTCTAGAGAACATGAAAAAGATCTAAAGTGAATGAAATTCCCAGGACACAGAACAGTGATTCTTTTGGAAAGACTCCCATGGTTGCACTTAACAGGCCATCACCTGACCACAGGAAGCGGGAGGGGGAGTACATTCCTCTTTTTTTGTCCCTCTCAGTGGCAAATACTGTTTTTGCCATAGTCCCCACAGAATCATTACCTCATTACAAGGAAAGAAATCCTGCCATGATGAGAGTGATCCCTCAATCCCTGCTAGACACATTTTCCTGTCCCCAGGAGGAATATTGCCTTCTTGTACATTTTGAACCAAATGTACTGAAATGACAAGCAATGGAATAATTGCTAGAGCTGTCCAAAGGATAACATAGCCTATTTTACAGCAACTTTGGGGGGGTTGAAAACTATTTTTGTTCAGCACTGGAATAAAACCAAAGACAATGTGAGAGTAATAGACTCAGCCATAGAGTTACCTTTAAACTTCATTTGTCTGGTACTGAATTTTAGCAATTCCAGAAGCTAGAGTGTGAATTCACTGGCACAATGGAGGTTGCACTGAGGGTCAGTGGTTCCAGTGTGGCAAGATCAATGGGTCCTTCCCTTTTTTGAATGATATAATGCAGCGCTCTTTACTCTCACACACATTGTAAAAGTTCAACAATCAAAAAAGAGGGGAGAGACCTGCCCTAGCCCCGCCCCCATCCACTCCCTCCCACTTCCCACCCCGACTGCCCCCGTCAGAACCCCCAACCCCCGCTCCTTGTCCCCTGACTGCCCCCTCCTGAGACCCCCCCGAACTGCCTCCCTATTGGTATGGTATACCCCATACTACCTGTCCCCTGACTGCCCCAACCCTTATCCACATCCCCGCCCACAGACAGACCCCCGGGACTCCCATGCCCCATCCAACCTCTCCCCGCCCCCTGACAAGACCCCCAGAACTCCCAACCCATCCAACCCTCCCCCTGCTTCCTGACTGCACCCCAGGACTCCCCTTACCATGCCAATGCCAGTCAAATACTGGGACCACGTGGAGGCAAAGCATATTGCCGGGCTGCTGTGCACACAGCCTGTCCCCCACAGAGTACTGAGGCAGCGGGAGGGCGGAGCTGCGGGAGGGGCAGCGGCGGTGGCGGCTCACACTTCTGGGACCCACAGCACCTGAGCACAGTGAAGGGGGAGCTCGGGGGTGCACCTGCCCTGGCTGTGGCCCAGTGCCCCCCCCCCGGGGGAGGCTTCTGCAGTGGATGCATGTGGGCGGCAGTCCCCATGTGCCCCTCAGCTTCCCCCTCACCATGCTTGGGCTCTGCAGCTCCCAGAAGTGTAAGCCACCACTGCCACTCCTCCCGCAGCAGGCTCAGGGCCCTGCGCCCCGGCGGCTCACACTCCCAGGAGCCACAGGACCTGAGCACAGTGAGGGGAGAGCCGTGGGGTGTGCCTGCTGCCGATCTGAGGTCCCAGCCACCAGCTCCGCTCAGCCTCCTGCCGGCCTGGGGTTCCGTTCACTCAGCTGGCAACAGGCTGAGCAGGGCTGGTGTCTGGGACCCCGGCTGGCAGCCACGTGTCAGGCAAAATAGGCCCGCATGCCACCTTTGGCACATGTGCCGTAGGTTGCCGACCTCTGGTCTGTGCCAACAGTAGAGGCGGTAGCTATGTCAAGGGAGAAGCTCTCCACCAACTTAGCACTGTTTACACCAGGGGGTAAGTTGGTATAAACTACATCACTCAGGGACGTGGATTTTTCACACGTAGTTATACCTCTGTAAGGCCATGTCTACACTAGTGAGCTTACAGCAGCACAGCTGTACCAATGCAACTGTGCCACTGTAAAAATCACTCGTGTAGCCGCTCTATGCTGACAGGAGAGAGTTTTCTGGTCAGCATCATAAAACCACTTCCACAAGCAGTGGTAGCTATGGCAGCAGGAGAAGCTCTCCCACCAACATAGCGCTGTGCACACCGGCACTTCTGTTGGTGTAACTTATAGAGCTTGGGGGTGGGTTTTTTTTACACCCCTGAGTGAAATAAGTTATACTGACAAAAATGGTAGTGTAGACAAGCGCTTAGTCTGCACTGTAGACCTCAGACTACCTGACGAAATTCTGGTTCTTTATGGAGGTTTAAGTGTATCTCCACACAATTTGGTATAATTGGCATTCTCCACTTAGAGGACTCCCAGGAATGGAATAAGGGATTTTGCTGGATAGGATTAAGCTGGAACATCAGCTCTCTGTAGCATGTATCTGCAGGAACCTGTAGACAATGCTGTGAATCTCTTGCTTCCTTGAGTACCAATTATTCTTAAAAATGTAGGGGGGAGGAATTAACATCTTATCCTTTTATTGCGTAACAGCAATTGCAAAGACACCTGCTGAAATAAAAGGACTAGACTGAGATCTAACAAACTCGTTGCCATGAACAAATTCTGTTCTCTGAAGGTGCAAACATAGCAATTTGGATGTAACATTTTCTCTTGAGTTAGAAAGAAATATTGAGGTTCCTTGGACCCAGTACCCTGAATTACACTGTTACAATGAACTCATGCAGCATTTGGGTGGCTCATTGGAACCTGCACAGGTCCTTTATATAATGTAAGATTCCTTGAAGAACACAGGAGATTAAATTGACCTTAATCGCAATGCTTCAATTCCTCATCTGCAAAACAGGTACAATATGACTTCTTTATCTCACTGGGGTGTTGTGGGGATAACTCTCAATGTCTGGAAGGTGCTCAGATACTATGGTGTTGGGTACTGTGATGGGGCAAGGCCAGATGACTACAGTAAAGTACTGAGAAACAGGTATGTTAACCCCAGGCTAAACAAATCCCTAGTACCCTGGTAACCAAATGGCAGTTGCTCCAGGTTAATCAAGGCACCTGGAGCCAATTAAGATCTTTCTAGAAGGCAGTAGAGATAGCTACTTTAATTAGAACACCTGCAGCCAATCAAGGCAGGCTAATCAGGGCTTAAAAAGGACCTGGGTTAAAAAGGAGCTCACCCAGTCAGGCAAGGAATAGCAGAGGAAGAGGCGTTGTGAGGACTCGGTGAGCAACTGCAAGGAGTGAGAAGTGTACTGCTGGAGGATGAGGAGGAACAAGCATTATCAAACCACAGGAGAAGGTCCTGGGAGATAAGAAGGTGTTTGGAAGCAGGCCATGGGAAGTAGCCCAGGGAGTTGTGCTGTCATGCGCTGTTACAGGGACTATAGACGAAGCTGCGATCCACAGGGCCCTGGGCTAGAACCGGAGTAGAAGGCGAGGCCCGGGTCTCCAAACCTCCCAACTCTGATCAGACACAGGAGGAGCTGACCCAGACGTGGTTTTCCACAGAAGGGAAGATCACTGAGGTGAACAAATCCGCCAATAAGCGCAGGACCACCAAGCAGAGGAGGACTTTGTCACAGACTGGTGTCAGGGGGGATCTTTCGTGTGCCAGCATGGGGGGGAAAAAAGAGAGGGTGATTTAAAAAAAAAAAAGGAGAGAGTTTATTTATTTTTTTTCACACAATGGATGACGTAGTGCGGGGACTGATACAAGCCACAGCAGCGCAGCAGGAGGATACCCGTGTCCAGGCGCCGCCCAACAGGAGACAGTGTGGCTGCAGCAAGAACTAATCGCTCTGCTATGGACCAGCTCTCAAGACGAGCTATGTTGCGAGAACTGGTAGACCAGGTAAAGACCCTAAGAGCTGAACCGTGGCCATGATGGACGCGGCTCATACGGGCCAGCCACTGGCTGCAGAAAATGACGGGGAGGATATGTAGAGGCATACCTTCTGGCCTTGAGAGGCAGGCCCTACGGGGGCCTGGCCTAGAATCAGTGGCTGTACCTTGCCCATGCCTGTGTGGAGCCCAGAAGGCCACCATGATCTGCTACTAGAGGCTGCAGCACACCCCCAGCTGAAAGCAGAGATGCCTGGCCAGATCCGGTAGACAACTGCAGTGCGGGCTCCAGCGGTACTGAAGCGATGGAGGTACCAGGAAGACAAACCCACGGTCCCAACTGTAAGACTCATAACATCTGCACGAAAGTGGTTGCAAACAGAGTCCGGAGTCCGAAGAGAACTAGAGTTCTGGTCATCAACGGGTACATGAGGGCACTGCCACCAGATCTCCGCAAATGGTAGGTCAAAACGATCCGTCCACCTTAGATGAATGATCACGCTGGTAGAAAGACGCATGACAGCCAGGAATGACCCCGACTACCCAAGGAAACCCCGTCGAGCAAACACCCACCCCCCCAGCCTGGAAGGTGGCCCTGCCAAACCCTGGGGAATCTTAGGTTAGAGGAAGAGGGGGGCTGAAAACGCAGGAGACCCAGAAGGAAAGGATTGGCCGGAGTGGGGGAAACCCGGACAAACCCCCTAACCCATGATAGGGAATGATTAGAAACATTATAGATGTTATGCATGTGGGAAGTGGGGACACATAGCAGCACAGTGTCCCAGCACCGAGGAGCCAATGCAATGCAACTGGGGACTGGCAAAGTCCCATGCTCCCTTATCCACCTGCGGGCGTCCATTAGCCCCGCAAACTACCCAGGCGGTGAAGATAAATGGAGTAGAGACTACAGCACTTGGACTCGGAGTGCTATCACCTATATCGGGTAAGCTGGTACAAGTAGCCAGCTGCTACAGAGCCAAACGCGTATCAGGACGCGTGCATGGGGCACCGTGAGAACATACTCCCACCATCCCCAGTGAGAAAGAGAGGTTCAGGGGAACCCCATTGAGGTGAACAGTGCATAGTTTCCTAAACTCCATATCCTGTAGTCATTGGAGGGACTTATCCCAGGTTTTGATATTTACTCCCCAGAGAGGCTGGAGGGAGATGGGACTGTGGCAGCAACTCGGCATTGGGGGAAATGTCAACCCATATGTTTTCAAGAGGTTTCTCAGATCTTATTCTCATCCCCAAGAAGGCCACGAAAGACAAAAAGGAAAGGAAGGCCCGCGAAGGCCTGGGACCCGATCCTGACCCTGGCCAGAATACCGCGCTAGTGCAGATGGATCCGAGGACACAGAGAAACACCAACATGGAAGTGAGCCGGAGGCTGGCCCAGCCATGACGTGAATGAACCGTGAAGAAACAGAAGGGCCCCCTGGGAGCGTCAGCAGGTTATGCTGGAGAGAGATTTTTGGAGGGACCAGCAGAGGAACCCAGATATGAAAACATCAGGAAGAAAGTGGGCTGACGTATAGGATTGGGACACCAGTGGAGGGGAAGTCCGGGTCCAGGACCCTACTTTATATGAAAAAGATTCTCCTGTACCATGGATGGTGCAAATGCAGGAGCAGGAATACATCAACTTCCTGGTCCACAAAACATCAAAAGCCAGTAGGAGCCCGCGCCACATCACTGTTTGGAGGACACTTAGGGGTAGAGAAAACCCAGGCCAGGATCCTGCGGAGGTTCTCTGGCCAGAAGTACATGAAGATGTCAGGCGATACTGCAACTCTTGTCCAGAGTGTCAGCTACATAGCCTCGCCCACACTTGCAGGGCCCCTTGATACTCTTCCAATAATAGAGGTTGCCATTGAAACGCATAGCCATGGATCTGATGGCCCTGGAAGACAGCTCGGGCCACCAACATGTTTTGGTTGTACTAACTATGCAACCGGTACCCAGAAGCCGTTCCCCTACCGCAACACAGCTTCCAAGACAATAGCTAAGGAGCTACTACAGATCTTTTCCCGGCTTGGGTTTCGCCAGGGAGAACTTGACTGATTCAAGGGACACTTCTTTCGTGTCCAAGTTGATTGAAGGATCTCTGTTCGTTGCTCCATGTACAAGCCCTACGGACCTATGTAAACCACCCCAAACAGACAGCCTTGTGGAAAGGTTCAATAGGACCCTCAAGGCCATGATCAGGAAAGGTGAGCCAGGATGGGAAAGACGGGAAACCCTATTGCCTTACCTCATGTTTGCCATCCGAAGTCCCACAGGCCCCACAGGTTTCTCTCCATTCGAACTACTATATGGCGCCATCACCGGGGCATATTGGATATAGCCAAGAAACCTGGGAACAGGAGCCAAATCCCAGAAGGAAACATAGTCAACATGTACTACAGATGAGGGATCGGATAGCTCGAGTTTACCCCATTGTACGGGAACACTTGTAAGAAAGCCACAGGAGACCCACGAACCCATTAAACCACCAGCAAAGCTTCGACGGTTCCAACCAGGGGACGAGTAAGGGTCCTGGTGCCACAGCAGAAAGCAACTGTTGGCCCAGTGGCATGGGACCTATGAAGTGATTGAAGCCGGGAGAGTAAACATAAGGTGCGCAGCCAGGCCACAGGAAAACCTGAGCAAATTTACACATCATCTTCTAAAACCTGGCATGATCGAGAGCTTGCTTAGTCACCCAGGAGAACCCTTCCCAGAAGGATAACTTACACGAGCAAGTGAGGATATCACCCGACTTGATGCCCAAATCAAAAGGTGAGGCAGTCGACATGATAATCGCAATCGAATGTATTCTCTACAAAACCGGGGCGGACGACTGAGACCTATCACCATATCCGCACGATTCCCCGGAGCCAAAGGTAACACTGCAGTCCAATCGTTCTAGTGCCCAAAACTGGTGTGGCCATGAGATTCTGTAATGACTTTCGCCGACTGAATGAAGTATCCCAATTCGATCGTACCCCATACACGCATCGACGAACTGGTTGACTGACTGCGTAGTGCCCGATTCTTGACTACGCTGGATCTGACAAAAGTTATTGGCAGATTCCCCTGACAAAGAAGCTAAGAAAAGACAGTGTTTTCTACCCCGGATGGGCTATTCCAGTACACAGTCCCCCCCTTCTGGTACATGGGGCCCCAGCTACATTCCAGCGTCTCATGGATAAGCTGCTGCGCACCTATACTAGTTATGCAACCGCATACCTAGATGCTGTCATCATCCATATTCCAAGGGGAATCCACATGGAGAAAGTTGAGCGCCATACTAAGCACCTTAAGGCGGGCTGGCCTCACCGCTAATCCCACAAATGCGCCATAAGGACTAGCAGAGGCTAAGTACCTGGGATATATTGTAGGAACGGGTATAGTGAAGCCCCAAACTAATAAGCTAGAGGCGATTCAAAGCTGGCCCGGCCGACCGAAAGAAGCAAGGTCCGTGCGTTCCTGGGTGTGGTAGGCTACTACCGACGTTTATCCCCACTTCACCAGTAGGGCAAGTCCTCTAATGGACTGGTGAAGGCCCAAGGTCAGACATGGTGAAAGTGACCACCGCAGCTCTCTGTAATGACCTGATCCTCACATGCCCCGGACTTTACCAAGGAATTATTTGCAACAGATGCTTCCGAGGTGGGGTTGGGGGCGGTTCTGTCCAAATGATTGGAGAAGAACACCCAATCCTCTACCTAAGCAGAAAGCTGCTCCAAGAGAACAGAAGTATCAGTAGTCGAGAGAGAAGCCCTTGCTGTCAAATGGCCATGGAGACGCTGCGTTATTACCTCTTAGGCCAGCGATTTACTCTTGTGACTAACCATGCACCCCTTCATGTGATGCAGAAAATAAGGAAAAGAATGCAAGGGTCACCAGGTGTTCTTGTCCCTCCAACCATTCCAGTTCCGCATACAGCACCCGGCTGGATGCCACACGGCAACGCTGATGGTCTTTCACGAGCACACTGCCTGGCGTCCCAAGTGCCCAACCTATGGTGTTGAGCAGAGGGGGGGGGATATGTGATGGGGCAAGGCCAGATGGCTTCAGTAAAGTACTGAGAAACAGGTAGTTAGCCCAAGCTAAACAAATCCTAGTACCCTAGAACCAAATGGCAGTTGCTCCAGGTTAGATCAAGGCACCTGGAGCCAATTAAGATCTTCTAGAAGGCAGTAGAGATAGCTACTTAATTAGAACACCTGCAAGCCAATCAAGGCAGGCTAATCAGGGCACCTGGGTTTAAAAAGGAGCTACTACCAGTCAGGCAGGGAGGAGCCAGAGGAAAGGAGCGTGTGAGAGGAGCTGGGAGCAGATACTGCAAGGAGCTGAGAGTGAGAGATGTACCGCTGGAGGATTGAGGAGGACAAGCGTAATCAGACACCAGAAGAAGGTCCTGTGGTGAGGATAAAGAAGGTGTTGGAGCCGGCCATGGGGAAGTAGCCCAGGAGTTGTAGCTATCCACAGGGCCCTGGGCTAGAACCCGGAGTAGAGGGCAGGCCCGGGTTCCCCCCAAACCTCCCAATTCCTGATCAGACACAGGAGGAGCTGACGCAGCCTGGGGGTTCCACAAGAAGGGAAGATCACTGAGGTGAACAAATCCGCCAATAAGCGCAGGACCCACCAAGGTAGAGGAGGAACTTTGTCACAGTACCATACACTGTAAATACATGCATATATAATTGACTTGTTATAATTAATTGTTATTAGAAGGCAGCATTATCTAGAGGTTAGAGCAGGGAACTGGGAAACAAGATGCCTTGGTTCTTTCCCCAGCTCTGCCCTTGACTCAGTGCAGGCCCCTGTGCAAGTTACTTCTCCCCTAGTGTCTCCATTTTCCTATCCATAATATGAGGACAATAATAGAGCCTCCCTCCCAGAAGGGTTGCAAGACTGAAGTCATTCATGTGTGCAGAGTATTTTGCGATTCCTGGTTGAAAGACGCCAGTGAACTGCAAAGTATTATTAGTATCATTGCCTTTGTGTGAGCCTAGCACAGCTGTTTCTGAGTCTCTACTATTCCAGCACAAAAGCAGGGATGGTAGAAGATGCTGTCATCTTGGCCACCCTTGCTCAAGCCCCTGCTCGCTCTTTAGGACATGTGCTTTGGAAAGTGATGACAGGGCATGTCAAGCCCTGTGCCTCAAGCCCTCAGGCCCAGGCACTTCCATGACTCCGACTGCCACCGCTCCAGCTGCTCTTGGAGCCTATTGCTGGTCAGTCAGCTGTGCAAAATGGGAAGTAACCAAAAGCAGAGGCAGTGAGAGACTCCACCAGCTACACTGTAACTTTGTCCTCCAGAGCTTCCTTTGCTTGCCTGGTGGGGGAAGTCATTCACTGCCTGTTACCTGCATCAGAAAGCCAAGCAGGACAACTGACACCTCGTCAGCGGCTGCTGCACCCGTATTGCAGGTTCACAGGCAGCTCGGAACTCGCATCCTCTGTAGCAAAAAGCTACAGGAGTAGCTGGAATTTTACAGGCTCCAGCATATCCTTTGACTCTGAGGAGGATTCATAAACTGCAATCAGACTGGGTCTCTTGTGTGGCAGGCACTGGTCAGTGCCCTGCTGGTTCTGGGTGACAGGGTTTTTGCTCTGTGTGTCATTTTGCATGGCCCCAATGTTTATAGTATGTGGCCTTTTACACACAATGCTCTGTGCAGTGCCCTCACTGAAATCTCTGTATAAATGTGAATTCAACAGCCATTATACTTCCAGCAGCAACAACTCACATTCACTGCCTCAGAGCCTGTTAATCTCTAATGGTCATAAGGCTACTTATCTCCTGCACTTTTCAAATAGCTCAGCAGTGGATACAAAAGAGAAATGGCAGGAGCTATTCATCTCTGCAGGCTGAGGGTTTTTTTGCTGCACTGTTGCTATATTACCAAATGTCACTTTTAAAACTAATGGCAGCATTTGCAAGAGAGAGAAGAGATGAATATCTCCTGGGTTTCTGCAAGTGGAAGGCTCTTGGCCTAGAGGAGAACAGCTATTAACACAGCCTGCATTCTGATAGTCTTGAAAGCCTCGCTGCCTATTAGCTAATTGATGCACCAGTGACCTGAAAGATCTGGTTCATATCACCTCTGGGCCCACCTTTAGCTCTGTTATATCTATTTGGTGGTGAATCTTCATCTCTTTCTCTTGGCTCCAACCCAGAGGGAGAGAGTTACAAGAATGGTAGTTTAAAATGTGGATGCTCGGATACCACAGTGATAGGCGCTGCTATAAAAAGATAGCGATGGGATCCAAGAGATTAAAAAAAGAGTTATTCCAGAGGCATGCTAAGGAAGACAAATGAGAACTAATAATTTGCAAAGGAAATAAAATACTAAAGAAAACTAGCATTTGAAGTGTATTGGGTTTCTGTTCCCATGGCCCTAGCAGTGGAACATTTGAGGAACCAACCCATTATCTCTCTCCCCTTTAATCTCTGGGGGTCCCATAGTGGAGCCATCATCTTTCCCAGCTACAGAGAAGTAGTGACAATAGGATTTTAATCAAAGAATTAAAATATGGGTCTAGGAGCAACTCTCTGTATTTACTTTTACCTCTAAATAGGTTGTTTTACTACACTGAAGTTTTGAGAGAGAAACCACTCTAGTGTGCTTTTACGGATTTATAAAAAGAATAAGCAAAAATACGTTTAAACAAAATATCTCTAACTAATTTACTTCCAATTTCCCTAATCTCATCAAATATAACAATGCAATGATCAAATCAAGGTTACAATTGAAATTCAATCAGTAAATCCATGGATCAATTTATCTGGCTCTCCAATTACTACAATGAGTAATTAAATCAATTTATAAGGTTACCACAGGAATTACTTCAATACCTCACAGGACAGTTAAGGCAGAATTAGTTTCTTTCAATCTAATTAATTGACCTAAGAGTCTGCTAAGGACAGAAACTGACTCTTGCCTTAAATTTCTCTGAACACATACAATCTATGTTGGACTTTATTTACTTAAGGATCAAACCAGTTCAAGTCGAGGTAATCCACTTCTAAAATGCTAGCCTATACATGCTGCAGTGCATCACAGCAAATTAACTCCACACTTACCATGAACTCCAGAGTCCTCTTGCAAAGAGGACTAAGTTTGCTGCAAATTGAATTAGTTCAGCCTCTTGTTCATACGCACACAACAGCTGCCCATCACTTTTTGTATGGCACCAATTGCTATTCCACAATGCTTTGAAGTCAACCATATATCTGATTGTTTACCTGTGTGGCCCCCTCCCGGTGTCAAATTTCCAGGTGTCAAATCCTCCCCTTTCCCTTTAAAAGCTGACTCGGGGCCAGTTTTTGACCGTTTTCTCTTGGATTCAAATGAATCAGCATTCTTGTGATACTACAGCAATTCTACACCACAAACCACACCGTGTGCCTTGTGCTGCCGTTATGAGCTGTGCTGAGACTCTGGATCTCATTGCCATCTGGGGAGAGGTGTCAGTACAGGAAGCTCTTGTGGCCAGTGACCATAATAAAGATCTGTTTGTGGACATTGCAAAGCAGTTGCCTACACAGGGTTATGACCAGGATGCCTACCAATGATGGATAAAAAGCAAGCAGCTCAGGAGGGTTTACATTAAAATGAAGGATGCAAGGAATCCATCATGCAGGGAACATGTACGTGATCTGTCCATTTTATGAAGAACCGGACAGGATTTTACACAATTAAACAACCATCCAATCCTGGCAGGTTGTGGATCCTGCTGTCAGCTCTCTTCTCATCCCTCCCCACAAGGGCAACCAGCAACACGCATTGGAGGCTGAATGGGATGAGGATAGAGAAGAGCTGTCCTCTGGCTGCTCAAACCACCAAGCAAGTGTCTGCATTTGGGCCTCCTCCCCATCATTAAGTTTTCCTGTCTTGGTCTTACACATATATCACAATACAACATGATGCTATAACATTTTTTTCTGTTTCTTCCAACTTATTTCACAAATAGCACCATCTCCCTTTCAAATAGCCAAATTCACACTTGACTCAGCGGTTCCTTCCTTCTGTCCAAGTGGCCTGTGAATGGCTTCATTAACCAAGGAAGCAGGGGATAAGCCAATTCTCCCAGGATAACCAGAGCAAGCTCAACACCACTAATGCTCATAGAGTTCCTGGGGGCAAACAGTCCTATTTCCATTAATGCAAATACAGCTGAGCTTCAAAAGATCATAGCATCATGGGCCCTTCTTCCTGACCACCCTGCATTTATGTTTGTAAACTTGCCATGGTGGTCAACCAGCCCTTGGAGCACCAGGGAGAAATAACTCTTTCTGTTTATAAATTCTGTGCTCTGAGAGGGGAGTAAATGATAGGCACATGTGTTCCATCAGTTGCTCTGTAGGGAGGCGGTGTGGTTCCCTGCCACCCCGAAGAGGGATAAGTCCCCCCAGAGTGTCAGGCATTGCCCCGGAAGTATAAAGGCCCGACTTCAGAGCTCACTGAGAGAGCAGCCACCGGCGAGGCCAGACACCTCCAGCCTACCTCATGATTGGAAAACCCAAGCGGCCTGCGGTAAAACCGGGGACTGGCCCGACCTGCCCTGCACCAGCTACCCAGAGGAGTTGCCGAGCCTGCCCCGCATCAGCTATCCGGGAGTTGATGAGTCTACCCCTCACCAGCTATCCCAAGGAACCCACGGTGCTGGAACCCCCTGAGAACACCACCCTGTCCCAGGTACCTCTAGAGGGGGAGGTAGGAAGTAGCTTGGGGGCAGCCGACCCTAGTCTGGCTGCAGCACTGCCAGAACCCCTGTCAGTGTGTTGCGGCCAGGATCCCCACTGATGCAGCAGCGGGTCTTCTGCCGCTGCTAGGGCCCCGGGCTGGGTTTCAGTGGAGTGATAGGGCCTGCGTGCCCCCTGCCACTCACGGGTGGCAGTCTCCCCCTCTCACAGGCCCTTCAGAACCTAGGGCCTCGGCCTACAGTTTATATCCTGTTACTGCTCAGTCCCTGCCTGAGGGCCTGACTCACCATTGCCCCACCCTGACCTAGGTCCTGGGCTTACTCTTATATACTGTTGTTGCTCAGCCCGTCTGAGGGCCTGAGCGCTTGATTCACCATTGCCTCACCCTGACCTAGGGCCTGGGCTTACTGAGTTTATTTCTGCTCTCACAAAGGCCATAGAGGATGACTCCCACGGCCAAACTAATTCCCCACAAGACATCTTCCCGAGTTTAGTGAGGCGGTGTGGTTTAGTGAGGCGCTCCAGAGAGAGACGAGCACCAGCTAACCTCTCTACATGCCCCAATACAGTTTGGGAACCCCATGCATACGAAGTCATCAATAATTTCCTTAGCATTAGCCAGCTTTATAACCTGGTGCAACAGTACCTTTTCCATGGTGTGACACACCTGCATGACGATGGCTCCAACAGGTGATCTCCTCCATGCTGAATCAGTTGGCATTCAGGGATGGCTAGCCACCCACATGGCAATGGTGACCCACTTCTCCACAGAAATGGAGCACCACATGTTAATACACTGGCACTGTAGCTCCACGGTCAGTGTAGCACTGATCTCAGTCAAGATTTCCCGCCCATCCTGAAATTCTCTTGCCGCTACTTCAGAATGATCTTTTCCTACCAATCTGTGCTGGTCTCCTAAGCCCAGAAACAGCGCTGCACAATGTGGAGCTGATCCAGGAACCAATCCTCTAGAACCAGCCGCTCGGTGTCCTTCTCTTCTCCCTTACCCTCATCCCACTTCCACCATTGCTGCTACATCACTTAGCAGTGCAATGGGCAGTCTCCAAAGCAGAATTTGTCTGGCTTGGAGTGCTGAAATACAACCCAAGAAGCCTGTGCATATTTGAGGCTGCCACCATAGTGGAATGGCATGTTGCTGGGTCCATGCTGGCCAACAGCAATTCGACAAAGGCGCTAGCCAGCCCAGAAAGTAAACAGGGTATAGAGACATGGAATTGTTCAAAAATTTGAAATCACTTGGCTTCCCACAATTCATAATGAAAACAATCCCAGGATGAAACGCTGCTGTACGGTGAAGTAAAGGATCATAGGATGCCCTCCAAGAACACAATCCCATCAATTCGCAACAAGCTTCATGCACCTTGTGTACACACAATGCAAATTGAAAAAAGGAACAGGTATTCCACAGGCACACTATTGGTTCAGCTTGTGTACAGCACTTTACAAGACACACAGCAAAAAGCTTAACAATAACTCCTCACTGCTCATGCAGACAAACCATTAGTTCATTCCTCTTCCCCTACTGGTACAGTCTCAATGTCTTTCTGCATCTGCTGGCACTTTTACACAGATACAGAAGAGATTCCTAAATCAGACACTTAGCAGTTTTGGAATAATATGCTTTTAACCCAAACTAATCGCTTACTAATTAAACACCAACTTGGGAGTTTTTTAGTGTCTACCTGGAGAAACAGTTGATGACACAGCAGACTCTCTACTAGATGTTGCAGAATTCAAACAAAAGTACTATCATGTTGTCTTCTTAGAGTCACTAACTCATCTGGTCAGTCTGAGCTGAGAACTAGTTCTGATGTTGCAAGTAACTTGAGCTCATTTTGCATGCACAGAGGTGGTCTTTTCTCTCTTTTAGTTATAGCTTCAAACTTGTCAGTCTTTCACATCTCCTTCTCCGGATGGCCAGTCCAGGAAAAAGAGCAGGATACAACTTTGGGTGTCACTATTTGTGCAAGAGAGCCCCCTTTTATTTCTCTGTGTGTTTTAAGTCTTTTATAGGGGTCCATGTCCCCTTGCTCCACCTCAGGGACCACCCTTGTCCAATTAGCGATTCGAGCATGTTGGTTATAGCTCATCATGGACCAAGAATTAGGTATCTTGATCTGAGGTCATAGTAGAAGATTGAAGTTTGAGGTGGACATTTGTCATAAGTAGATAGGTAAGGTAAGGGTTAATTTTCTTTTGCCTGTAAAGGGTGAACAAAGGGAACCAAACACCTGACCAGAGGACCAATCAGAGAACTGGATTTTTTAAAAGTCAGGGGCGGGAATTGTGTACTCTAGGTCTTTTGTTTTTCCCAGCTATGGAGGAAACATCTTTTCTGCTAACTCCTATTTCTTTCTAATATTTTCCTACAAAGTGTGAGTACAAAGGCCACAAGGCAAATAGGCTGTTATATGCTTTGTGTTGTATTTACAGGTGTGTTGATTTGCTGGACTGGTTTAAAGGGGGCTATCTTTTAAATCAGACTGTTTATTCATATTTTCTTATAAGCAAGAGCCTGTATTGAGTTTCTTAATGCAAGATTATTGTTTTGTATTTTCTTTCTTTTTATATAAAGTTCTTTTTTAAAACCTGGCTGAGGTTTTTGGGGTTTCTCCGGTGAGGCTACAGGAAAGGGGGGTGGAAACTCTCTTTATATTAGCTTTACTAGATTTGAATGCATCATCTCAGGGGGAGGGTGATTTCCCTCTTTGTTTTGCCTTCAAGGAGTTAAGTACTGCATCGCCCAGGCTCACCCAGGGAAAAGGGAGGGGGAAGCGGGGGGAGCAGATAACGAGGAGACAAGGGGGAAGAGCTTGTTTTCCCGTTGAGATAGGGAGACCCAGGGGTTCTGGGTCTTGGGGGTCCCCCAGGGAAAGGTTGGGGTGACTCGGGGTAACTAGGAACCCCAATAGTCCTAGTTGGTGGCAGCGAGATAGATCCAAGCTGGGTATAAGCTTGGGGAAGGTTCACAGTAAACACTCAGATGCTGAACTCTAAGTCCAGATTTGAGACAGACGTTTAGTACAACATTTTCCTGAAAAGTCTGGTGGTGACCCCAAACAGATATCCTCTTTTTAAGCTGGCCCAAAGGAGAAGGAGTTGGTAACAGATCTCTGCTTAGGCCAGACATAAATAAGTGTCTTAATTGTCTCAATATAATTAATGGCTGGTCATCATTACACATTTGCTCGTTTCCACTCATCTTCAGGACAGTCGGTAAGCATGACAATCATTAGGGTTGGAAGAGACCTCAGGAGGTCATCTAATCCAATCCCCTGCTCAAAGCAGGACCAACACCAACTAAATCAAGAGATTCAAAGGTGGGGACAGAGTTTAGGACAAGTTAACTTATTCTAAATAACCTTTTGACTACAAGCCAGAAATGCTAAACTTCAACATTTTGCCAACCAATGTTGCTCAGGCCTAAATCAAAATATAGTAATATGCTCTGTTTTGCCTGAGAGCTCCCCCTCCCCTCTGCTCAAGTAGATATTACAGCATGGCCAAATGCTTCAGACTCTCAGTCAAGGAACCAGAAAGGGGACTGAAACCCGGGGCTTCTGAACAACAGACCACAGTGCTGCTAACTAAGGCAGGTCAGATTCTATACGTGTAATTAGGGAAATGCTCCAAATACAGGGCAAGGTGCTGTGTGTGTAGGATGAAAGGCTCCACATGTGGAATGACCTGCTCCAGATGCAAGGCAGGGTATTTCAACTGTGGGGCCAGGTGCTCTCGATGCAGGCCAGAGTATTCTAGAGGTATGAATGAAGCACACTAGACACAGGATAGCAGTGTTGGGTGCTCTAGAGGACATTGTGGTACACTAGGAAACGAAGGACACAGCTATTCCAGATGTGAGATGTAGCATTCCTGGGGCAGAAAACTGCCAGTACAGGATGGATTGTTTTCGTACATCAGGTAAGATATGAAAAATCCAATTTTATTTCTTACATTACTAGCAACTAAATGACTTTCCATTTCCTGTAATTAGTGTTTTCATTTTTAATAATTTGATTAGCGAGGCGCACTCGATCAATAAGGAGAAGGTTAGGACCGAAATACAAAGTGCTTATTGAACAGCACACAGTCCTTTCCCTGTTCTGTTGGCACATTTGTCATATTGTTTTAATGAAAACAATACTCTTTCACAGCACACAATAGAAAATGGGTCTGGGGTATGTGCCAAGTGCTCCAGTGCAAAGCGGGGATCTCTGCAACTTTCTGTTTGGAGCTACTGGGAAGCATCAACCTGACAGCATTCCTCCTCATGAGTCTTTTCAGTTCCTCTCCCTTGGAAATGAATTAGTGGTTTCCCATCTGCCCACCTGTGTTTTCCAGGAGTCATGGAGGAAGATGGACCCCTCTAGTCTCCCAGGAAGCAGATCAGCAACTTACTCAGGGCATTAACATTTGTAGTGTGGATGGTACTAGAAACTGGGTGAATCCAGTTGCTTGGAAGGAGTGAATTGGCAGGGGATGGAGGGTTTGCAATACAGAAGAATGGTGTCAATGGGTAGAGACCCCACTCCATTCCTCACCACTCACCTCATACTAGGCCCTTGTCCAAATATTCATTCCCCTCAGGGGGTTGCCTTTATTGTTCAATAACATAACAGAGCCCTAAGGCAGAACTGTGCTCACAACATGAAGGACTTTTTCTCAGGATCTCCCTAATTCTCTCCTCTGCTTTTTTTTTTTTACCCCCTTCACATCCCTGTGTTGGAACATGAGACCCACCTAAGCTGCATCTCTCCATAGGGTCCTTCAATCTGATACTTGGTTACTGAGATCTAAGCCCTTTCTGGAGGGGTTGTGGCTAGGTATGGCAGATAGTTGTAGGGGCGTTGGGTTGTCAAAGCTGTGGGGGGGGTGGTTAGTCCAGGGTCTTATTAGAGGAGATGCAAAAATATTGGGCATGTGGCAGAGGGAGGAGGCAGGAGCTTCTTGAGAAGCCCTGAGAGGTTTAAGATGCAAGTTAGAGGCGATAACAGCTCCCACCCTGCTCTGAACGAAGTACACACACACACAAAATATTAGGTCAAATATAACCCCCTTCCTGAGGTTTGGTTTTCTTGGCAATGCAAATAAAAAGCAACCACACATGAACCTCACCCTAAGCTTTCTGCCCAAGCTTGGCTGCTCCCAAAGTTCTCGGTGAAAGACTTCTCTCCAGCCCTTACATCCTAGCTGGTGTGAACTGAATCTACTGCTGGAGTGACTCAGCAGTAATTCCACTTCACTTCCATGCAGGGTTACAGCACTTGATAACAGGATGCCTCAATAGATGAGTACCAAAGCTCTAGGTAGAGTCCTTTAGGCCTTGTCGTCACAGGTGCTAGCTACGTTGGCAGCTGAATCAGTGCAGAACAAAGTGCAGCTATAAGCATGCCAAGCTATGTTCAGCACTAGTTCATTGCCATCCATGGTCAGCAGTGTACATTTCCTGGTGTAGAGGAGGCCAGCATAGGTGTTGTTCTGTGGCTGGAAGGTTAGGCTACTGAAAGGAGAGCCTGGAGGTGCATTCATGAAGATGACTAATAAACACATCAGATTTTTAAGGATCAATAGTATAAAACTTAGGCCAACCCTGGGAAAGACAGTTACATGGTAATTGTAGCTTGTGAGTAGAAGTAGCTTGAAAAAAACTTGCAGACATCCCCTGCCTGGGAGAACTGCAGAGCAGCTTGTTGCCACCCTTCAACCCAGTCTCCAGCTTTGAACAACTCTTATAATAGAGTGATTCCTCCTGTCAGAGCCTCTTCCTCCAAACCCCTGCTTGCAGTACTACAAACTCTGTGGTGTCAATATGGGCAAACATTCACCTTGAGCCCTCACTTGCCCAGGCTACACTAGCCTTTTTTGGGGGGAGGGGAAGTTTCCCACCTTTGCTACCACCATTGCAGCACTACCAATGGTAGCAACTACAGAAACTCTAGTGCAGGGCTTCTCAAACTAGGGGTCGGGACCTCTCAGGGGGTCGCAAGATTATTACATGGGGGGAGTTGCGAGCTGTCAGCCTCCATCCCAAACCCCGCTTTGCCACCAGCATTTATAATGGTGTTAAATATGTAAAAAAGTGTTTAATTTATGAGGGGGGGTCAAACTCAGAGGCTTGTCATGTGAAAAGGGTCACCAGTACAAAAGTTTGAGAACCGCTGCTTTAGTGGAGACAAAGCACCAGTGGAGACAAGGCCTGTTTTACTACCGCGTCATTCAGACATATTCTGAGCAGGGTTGGGCGACACCATGATGAAAATGGTGGCAGTTGGAGCTGAGCTGGTGGAAAGGTTTAGAGGAAAAATGCTAGTTTAGAAACAGCCACAGACTCTGCTAAGCTAGGTTAGCATTTCACAAGTTAAGGAATGACCAAGGAGAGCAGAGGTTTTCAGCTCCTCTCTGTCTCTGGTGCCCAGGTTCCATCCACCTAAGAAAACCCAGCAAAAGGCAGCATTGTGCTTCTTGCTGTGTAACTTTAATTCCTATTGAATTTTTGCAGCCCCAGCCATATATAACAATAATGAAAACAAGACAAGACAAAAAAAACTTTTTAAAGCCAGAAATGAAGAGAACCGGGAACAAGGCTCAGCAACATAAGATAAAGTGCGCTCCTGTTGCTATTGATCCCCTTGACTTGGTGCTTTCGTTCACAGTCAAAACTGATCAAAGCAATGGAGAGAAAGGCAATTTGAAGATATCTTGAGAAAACAGGCCAAATGCTGACCCTAGGATGTGTGCACCTGGAAAGCAATGGCCAGGAGTGGGCATACAAGACACATGTTAGCTACCAAACCTGGCTCTGCCTTCAGTTCTATGAAACTGACACTATCTGAAGGTCACGTACAGGGTAGGGCTTAAAGAGTTACCGGTACATGCTTTCACACAAAGTCCCTTGAACTGCCTGCACAAGTCATGCTCTCTCCTTATTCTATACTAACTCCATAGAAATTATATAATAAAGAATTCAGAGTTCCAGATACTCTGCTGAGTCCTCTTATTAATCCAATATAAAAAGAAGGTACTTTGGTATTTCGTTCAGTAAGGGTGAATACGCATGACCATTTGTGACTTTGCTGTTATTTGCCTTTTGGGGCACGAAAAAAGCGAGATGGGGGACGGCCCAAGGTGGCAGTGATCAGATCAAGAACAGGTCTGGAATCTGAATTTGATGCTGCCAAAAATCTGGTGAACTCTTTTCACAGGATTTTGACTCAAAATAGCAGAAAGCTCACAAGAATACCTGACTTTGCAAAGTTCTCACCATTTCTCCAGTACGTGCCATCTTCAGCCCAGCTATGTCCAAGCCAGAACTGAAAAACAGACCTCTCCTTGGTTTTGTCCAGCCTGGAATCAAATCAACAGACGCAAGAAACTAAAACCTAACCTCCAGTACTCAAAGGAGTGTAGATTCACATCTATTGTGTGTTTGGGGGGGCGGGTTCATGCCCATCCACAGGTGGGCTATGCAAGTGCGTGTATGTGACAAAGAGAGGTGTTCTACGTGCGTGCACACCTCCAGGGTGCATATGTGTGTACACATATATTCAGGACAGATCTTCCATCTGCAGATGCACCACTATTGAATTCATTTCCCAATTATTATGTACTCAAAGTAATAATCATTTATGTTTAGAACACTTCCCAGCTCTGACACTTGGAGCACTGAAGAACAGCAATAAGAAACAAATTCAAAATACTGAGTAGGTAGGATACAGAGAGAAGGAGTCATGAGAAGGGAACAGATACGAGGCTTACAATGGTCATGCTCACAAACAACCTATGAAGTTTAAAGTTTAAAAGGATTTTAAGATTTAAACTTTAAAAAGTGATGTTGGTGTAGAGCAAGTGCCACACACTGGAACCAACTACAGCAAAGCCTCAGTTGCCTGCCAGCAAGAGACTCCAGTGAGATACTTAAAGGTAGACTGTGTCCAGGGGCGGCAAGTTATATAGGCCCATGGTGCCCGGGCTCCAGCAATATTCAGGGCCTGGGGGACCTTCTCCAACAATGTTTGGGGCCAGGTCTCTCCCCAGGCCCCGCCTGCCACCCCCCCATATCTCTCCAGAGTGTCCCCCAGCATCCACTTGCTGTCCCTGTGCACCTCCCCAGGGCCCCAGAGCAGAGCATCCCTGTCTCTCCCCTGCAGCTCCATGCTTCCTCCCTCCATCAACTGCCATCACAGGGTCCTAGTGCCCCCCATTCACTACTGCCAGGGCATATTGACCCTGAGCCTGCCCTTCTGCCTCAGACCATTTCATTTTCCAGCGGGAACCTCCACGAGCACAGGGGGCCTCCCTGTCCGCAGTCACCACTCCTGCCTCATGCCGGGCAAGGGGCAGCCCCATCCCGCACCCCCAGTGAGGCTACAGTGAGGGGCAGCAGCAGGGGAGAAGGCACACAGGTGAAGGCAGCCCCCCCATCACCCACCAAAGGGGAGGTGAGGGGGCTTCCTGGTTTTGAGAGTGGCCCTAAGAGCACTTGCAGTAACAGTGGTGTGGGGTGAATGTGCTGCTGAGAGGGGGCCCCTGCCCCAGAGCTCACTGCTGCCAGCAGGCAGAGGGCTAAGCGGAGTCCTCCTCTCTGGTCCCAGCCCCGGGACAGTCTGCCTGCACCCCAAACTCATCCCCCACCCTGCCCCATCCCAGAGCCAACACCCCCAGCCAGAGCCCTCATCCTCCCACACCCCAACCTCTGCCCTAGCCCTGAGCCCCCGCACATCCCAAACCCCTCATCCCCAGCCCCAGACAGAGCCCTCACCCCCCACACCTCTACCCTCTGCCCTAGCCCTGAGCCCCTCCCACATCCCAACCCCCTTATCATCCCCAGCCACACCCCACAGCCCTCACCCCTGCACCCCCTCCCTCTGCACCTCCTCCTGCCCCCAAACTCCCTCCCAGAGCCTGAACCCCTCACCCCCTCCTGCACTCCCACTCCTTGCCCCAGCCCAGAGCCCACATCCAAACTCAGTCCCAGAGCCTGCAACCCTCAATCCCTCCTGCACTCCCACCTGCTGCCCCAGCCCAGATCCTACACCCAGCACTGAAACTCCATCCCAGACCCTGCACCCCAGACCCCCTCCCTCACCCAAACTCCCTCCCAGAGCCCAACCTCTCACCCCTTCTGCACCCAAACTCCCTCCCAGAGCCTGCACCCTGCACCCCTCCTGCTCCCCAATCCCCTGCTCCAGCCCAGGGCCTGCATCACAGACCTCCTCCCCCCACCCGAACTCCCTCCCAGAGCCTTAGGCAGGTGGGGGGCAGAGTTTGGGAGGATGGGTTCTGGACACCACCAAAATTTCTACAAACCTGCCACCCCTGACTGTGTTCCACTGCCAGTACCAGTCAAATTAAGCTGGAAGGAGAAAGTCTTGAATATAGCAAGGACCTGTGCCATTAGGGGCATTAAAGCCCAGCAACACCAGCTTATATTACAGTCAGCCTGCCACTTTGTACACAACCATTGTACAGAGTGCAGGGTAGGTGAAATATGATGAGCACTCTTCTAACCAGTGAGTAAGTAAAGGAGCAGCTACATTTTGCACATGTTGCAAGTGACATGGAAGCCATGCCAAGGCAATGACCCCAAATGAGGCTTGTGTTTCTCAAGGTGTGTGTTTCTATTGCAGGGTGGTCATGGGACAAATCGGGGTGCAGGCTATGCAAGGTCCAGAGCAGAAGAAAAGTATGATACAAGAGTGATTAAACTCCTTACTTTCCATGGACTTAACCAGGGAAACATGGACTAGCCCAATGCAAATGCTGACTCTAAAGGTTGCTCACAAAGAGCTTCCTTCGGTCTCAAAGGAGCAAACTCTTTCCAAAGTGTTCACGTTCCTCTCACAACTTGGAATATAGTGCAGAGAGGCAGAAAGAATGTCAGCAAGAGCTTTGCAGGCAAAAGCTTTGTGGTTTGTTGCAAGCCCAGGGTTAGTGCTACATAAAGGGAGCTATGTCAGGTGATAACAGCTAGTTCTGAGGATGCTACTAGCTAAATAAACCTGTTTGTTGCGCGGCAGGCAGAGGACTGGTAGTCACTCCTGCTGAGCCCTGTCAGATGTCTTGCCTCTCCCACATAGAACTGAGAAATCATGCTCACATGCTGTTTCTTAGCGTCAACTTTGAGGTCCCTGACATTGATTTCAATGGTATGCTTTGACTGGAGCTTTGCTTGTACTGAATAGAATAAAACTGAATGGGGCAAATTCATCTGTGGTGTAACTTCACTGGTTCCTTGTAGTTAGAGCAGGGACAAGTCTGGCTAAGGGATAAGTTTGAGTGTCTTACACAGTTAATGCATGCACAATACAGTTAGACTCAAGAGTTGGCCAATGACATTTGAAGCAGTTTCATTCCGAACAAGGCTGGAGGCTGGTCTACACTTAAAAACCTGCAGCAGTGCAGCTGTCGTGCTTTAGTGAAGATGCTATTATGTCAATGGGAGAGCGTCTCTTGTCAGCATAATTAATCTACCCTCTCAAGAGGAGATAGCTATGTCAATGGGAGAAACCCTCCCACATGTGGTCATTTCCTGACCTGGATCATGCTAGAGTTCAGGATATAGCAGTTGGCGAGTGTGGCTGGATTCTCCACAGCAGAAAATGCAGCCTGTGGCGGCAATAGGGCGACCCGATCGCAAGAGTGAAATATTAGGACACATTGGGCGAGTCGGGGGGAGAGGAGAGACAGACACAGGTCTATAGCCCCGACCAGAGCCAGAGGCACACTGCTCCACCTGGCCCTGTGCTACCAATGTGCCCTTCCTGTTGGAGGTGGGCCCAGGCTGTGCCACACAGCTCCCCTGCCCAGTGCCCCCTGGATCCACTATGCCCAGAGCCCCCCTACAACCCTTCCACTACAAATGCACAGTGCTGTGCACACACACACTGCCTAGCGCCCCCCTGCCCACAGCCCCACCACAGCTGCCCAGCAACCCACACAGAACCTCCCACTCGCTAGTTTCCCAATACACACAGATTTCCCCTCCCTCCCTTCCTTCCTCCCTTCCAGTGCCCTTCCCCACAGCCCCACCACCACAACTACACAATGCCCCACACAGACCTGCACTGCCCAGTGCCCTGACACACACAAACTTCTCTCACTGCCCAGCATCCTCCACACCCTCACAGCCCAGCACCAGACCTCCCAGACACTCACTCCATCACACCCTGCCCCCTTCCCTGGCTGCACTCACCAGCCTTGCTGGGAGGTCTCTGGCTCCTAGGGTGAGAGCAGCGAGGGGGGTCTCCAGACTCTCCACGTGGTGCACCCACCACAAGTGCAAGCTCTGTGACTCCCATTGGCCGGGAAAAGTCCCAATGGGAGCTGCCGGAGCCGCACAGCGGGGCTTGCAAGTGCCAGCAGCACGAAGAGCCCCTCCACCCTAAGAGCTAGAGGGACCTGCCAGGGGGTGAGGTGGGGAGTCCCAGCGATGCTCACCTGGGGTGGCTCCCATCCCGGGACACATCTGAGAGGCTGGTCTCCCTGGCTCCTAGGGTTGTGGGTCAGGTCGTGTGGGAGTGGGGGGTGGAGGGCTCTCTGCCCGCTCTCAACTCCTGCAAGCCCCACCCCTGCAGCACGTAGCACTCCTGCCAGAGGGCGGGCGCTGGGAGCTGCCCCAGGAAGTGGTGAGCGGCAGCACCATGGCTGCAGTGCTGTGGCTGCAGTCCAGACGGTCCCCGATATTGGGACAAAGAGCTTCCCGACCACTGTAAGGTTGGGACGCGGGACAAGTCTCCTAAAATTGGTCACCCTAGGCTTCATTGGTGCTCTTTTTCCTCAGGGATCACATGACATCAGGCAGCATCAAGCTGCATAGGTTCAGGGATCAAGGGGCACCAGTCAGGTGGCCTGGACCTCTTCCTCATGTCGCTCGCAGAGCTTATTGTCAATGGTATGATGTCAATGAAGGCATCTAGGCTAGTCGGAGCCTCCACATGAGGTACCTCATCCCTAATCTCTCTTAGTCCCCACAAAAACTAGTAGAGCTGGGCCACTTTGTTTCACTCCATGTCGGCAATTAGTCACAGAAAGCGGGCAGCATAGGAGAAGGCTGATCACTGCCCCTGCTGGAGTTTGCACAGGACTGTCTCCATCAAGCAGGCACGGTGGGGATTGTCAACATGGAAGAAAATGCCTGGAGGAAGGCATCTCAAACAGATAGTGTCAGACTCACTCGTTCAAAAGGGAGCGAGACCCACTCCACTAGCCCATCAAGAGGCTAATTATGAGTCCTATTTTTGCTTGGTCAGGGAGGTAGGACTGGGGGCAGAGCAAAACAGCATGCAACATTGGTTAACAACCCCCTGAATTTTTGGTTGTCCCCATTAAAACTTTCGGGGGGACTGAGGGTTCTCAATCCAGGTACATGCAGTGCACGCTCATAGTGCAACATTTTCATCCTGCAGCTGGGCCACCTGCTATCATAGCATCTGGCGAGGTACAGCGTGCTGTGCAAGTTGGGCATGCAGTGCCACATTTTCATCATGGAGCTGGGTGGATTGCTTGCACAGAGCTTGGTTATCTGTTGTGATTTGCGATACTTGGGCTCAGAGCACGGGAAGCTCCTCCTGGGAGTGCTCAAGCTGTTCAGGCATCTCCAGTACCCTCTGGGGCATGCCGGACAGGGAATGGCCTACTGCTCCAGGGTCTCACAGGGTAGACCTTCACCACAGGTTAGGGTAGTCCAGGCAAACTGTCCTGACAATGGCAGTCACGACTTAGGGTCAGAGCGGAGCAGAGTCAAACTTGAGACTGACAGTAGCAGAGGAGTTTGTAGTCAAATTCCAGGCCAGGGCTGATACCAAAGATCAGAGTCCAACTCAAGTTTCAGGATTCAGATCAGGAGCCGAGGTCCAAATCAAGCCAAGATCAAAGCCAGGAGTTCAAGAGCAGGAATGATCGTGACAACTACGGGAGATCCACAGTGTTAACCGGACATTTCCTGAAACACCTGTTGGGTTTATATAGGGCAGAAAGCCAATCAGGAGCCATGAGACTGCTGCCTGTCAGACCCCCTGAGGTGGAATTTCTCATGATGTGTGTCCACAGCAAGTTGTGTGTAGTGCAGCGTAAGCTAGTTACAGTTATTGTTGGATGGCAGCATGGAGGTGTTTGATGCCTCGCAGTTCTGCAGGCTTGAGTTCGTAGACCCACTGGACCCTACAGTCACAAAAAGATATCCACCACTGGAGCTACCTCCCTTCCCTTGAGCTTTTCATATGAGAGGTACCACAGTCCTCCACTGGCTTTTTTTCCTGTGGCACTTTATAGACTAACAGACATTTTGGAGCATGAGCTTTCGTGGGTGAATACCCACTTCGTCAGATGCAGGTAGTGGAAATTTCCAGGGGCAGGTATATATATGCAAGCAAGCTAGAGATAATGAGGTTAGATTCGAATTCGAGGGGGATGAGCTTGTCTAGCATTTGAGGTGTGAAAACCAAGGGAGAAGAAATTGGTTTTGTAGTTGGCAAGCCATTCACAGTCTTTGTTTATCCTGAGCTGATGGTGTCAAATTTGCAGATAACTGAGCTCAGCAGTTTCTCTTTGAAGTCTGATCCTGAAGTTTTTTTTGGTGCAGGTGGCCACCTTAAAGTCTGCTTATGTGTGGCCAGGGAGGCTGAAGTTTCTCCTACAGGTTTTTGTATATGCCATTCCTAATATCTGATTGTGTCCATTATCCTTTTCCGTAGAGACTGTCCAGTTTGGCCGATGTACATAGCATAGGGGCATTGCTGGCATATGATGGCGTATATTACATGGTGGGACGTGCAGGTGAATGAACTGGTGATGGTGTGGCTGATCTGGTTAAGTCTATGATTGGTGTCGCTGGTGTAGATATGTGGGCAGAGTGGATCGAGGTTTGTTGCATGGATTGGTTCCTGAGCTAAAGTTATTATTGTGCGGTGTGCAGTTACTGGTGAACTTCAAAGAGAAACTGCTGGCTTCAGTTCATCTGCAAATTTGGACACCATCAGCCAGGATTAAACAAAAGTGAATGGCTTGCCAACTACAAAACCAGTTTCTCCTCCCTTGGTTTTCACACCTCAAATGCTAGAACAGGGCCTCATCCTCCCTGATTGAACTAACCTCATTATCTCTAGCTTGCTTGCATATATATACCTGCCCCTGGAAATTTCCACTACATGCATCTGACGAAGTGGGTATTCACCCACAAAAGCTCATGCTCCAAAACGTCTGTTAGTCTATAAGGTGCAACAGGATTCTTTGCTACTTTTACAGATCCAGACTAACACGGCTACCCCTCTGATACTTGGCTTTTTTTTGCCATTCTAGCTACAGTCATTAGGTATGTTAGATCTTCCCACATCTCCCTATATGAGAACAGTCACCCCAAGCTGACAAAGTTGTACAATACAGTCTGAACTCAAAGCATTAGGCTCCTTCTCTAGGGAGAAACTTCTAGATAGTTAGAGCACCCAGGAAACAGCCCCTATAACAAAGATGCCTGCCTTCAGGTGTTTCAGACTGAGGATTTGTTTCTCTAATTACTTCCCAGGGCAGAACTGAAGCTGCTAACGCTCTGGCAAGGGCCTCATGGGGCGATACGATGAGTGGGACCTGTGAATTACAAGAGCCACCAACAAGGCAAATGGAAACTACAACAAATTTACTACATGAATCTTTTAAAGCCATGGAAGGTTCAAGACAGTCTGTTTATAGCCCCCTACCTGCTGGAGCCCAAATGCCACTGGAACCTCGAAGCCTGGTTTAGCCTTATCTAAAGATACTGATTACTTTAAATTACTCACACACACAATTTACACCTGCTTTAATCTGTGAGAGTTCACCACCCCCTAGATTGACTACAGTAGAGAGCTTAGCAATAGATGGGGGACCCCACTGTGTATGTCCAAGACTACACAGTGGTCTTTCTGTAATAATTACTTTTTTAACAGACCAAACAGTACACACCCTGCAATCTGGTCAAGGAGAGAGAGAGAACAATACAGGAACATAAAGCACTTGCATTACTCACACCATCCCTTGCAGAAAACCTGAAGTGTTAATCATCATCCTCACCAATTGTCACCACCACTGGTCATCATCCTGGTGTCTCCCCAAGGCACGAAGGCAGTGATAGAGCTTTTATAATGTGTTATGCTAATGCCCACTGGGACTTATACATATTATGAAGGTTTTAACCCATTTTCCTTATTTGAACTTCCATAACCCACTATTTTTGGGGTGCCCATTCCATATGCTAACTTGTAAATATTAATGAATGTTAGAGGAACTGATATCACCTTATCATCATAGTAACAGGTGGTTACCTTACGGAAGGCTCTAACATTTCACCCTGGTCATCTTGTGGTGTCATCTTGTGGTGTCTACTGATCTCTCATAGACATTATTATCCAAACTCAGCAGTTATTTTCAAATCATCAGCATATCGTAAAAATAGACACAAGTTCAGTGGGTTTATTATTAATGTACTTATGCTAATTTATCCTAAGGCCTAATTTGGCTAAGCCAAATATTTTACAGGCCTAAGCCTATAAAATTCTTGTATTTCAGCTTTAAACATTTAACTATCTTTTACCTATTCGGTATTAGTCTCTTATAGCCAGTTCTTACATTAATTTATTGTATTAGTTACAAGCTACCCTGGGATGGTCAAAATCAGGAGCAACCTCACTCCAGAACAAAAGGCCCAGGCCCAGCAGTTGATCACTGCCTTCTCTACAGTGTTTTCTACGCAACCTGGATGAACCCACCTAATTTCCAATCAGATGTAGACATAACCCAGACACTGAGTTAGAGACAATTCACAATTATTTCACCAGAGGATGAGAGAAATCATGAAGCAAGAGCTTCAAGCAATGCTAGAGCTGGGATTAATCAAGAAGTCGTTTAGTGACTGGAGGAGCCCAATAGTGCGGGTCCCTAAGCCTGATGGAATCATCTGTTTTTGCATTAACGTCAGGAAGGTCAAACCCATATTCAAATTTGATCCATACCCTTTGCCATGCATTGATGAATTACTCAACTGGCTAGGTGATGCTGAGTACAGTACCACCCTAGATCTGACCACAGGGTTTTGGCAGATCCCCCTCACACCAAAGTCCTGAGAGAAAATAGCTTTTGCCACTCCTTTTACTCTTTTTCAGTTCCAGATTATGCCATTTGGATTACATGGGGTCCCAGCCATGTTCCAGTGACTGACGGATCAGGTCCTCCAGCCCCATAATAGCTATGCCGCCGCATACTAGAAGATGTAATATATAGTTGAATTTGGAAAGACCACCTAAAACATGTAGCTGCTGTACTCAAATCCCTTAAAATGGCTGGAATGACAGCAAACCCCACTAAATGCCATCTAGGCAAAAACAAGATGACTTACCTCAGGTACATCCTGATGAAAGCCAAGGTGTGACCCTTGGTGGATAAGGTGCAGGTCCTCCAGACATGTCCCACATCAATCTCAAAGAAATAGGTATGCAATGTTTTAAGACTAGCCAAATATGACCAACATTTTACTCTCAACTTGGACCACTGTGGCCCCTCTGACTGTTCTCCTTAGAAATAATAGCCCAAAGAAGATGAGTCAACCAAGGCTTGTGAAGAGGCTTTCAAACTCTTAAGGTTAATCTCTGCCAAGAACCTGTCTTATATAGCCCTGACTTCACCAAGAACTTCTTGCTACAGACTGATGTCTCCAGTTCGGGATTAGGGGCCATTTTATCCCAGTTGGTGGAAGGCAAAGAACACTCCATTCTCTACCTTAGAAAATTATTCCCAAAGGAGAAGACCTACTCCACAGTTGAAAAAGAGGCATTGGCAGTGAAGTGGGAAATGGACTTGCTCTGATATCACCTTCTTGGGAATCATTTCACTTTAGTCACCCACCAGGCCCTGCTACGTTAGCTCCATGCCATGAAGGACACAACCCCCAAATTATGAGATGATACCTGTCCCTCCAGTCCTTCCCCTTCCATGTCCAACACAAGGCCAAAAGAGCCCACCTGAATGGAGGCTTTTTTCTCAGGATGAGGGAGAACTGGCAGGGGAGAGATGTACCCCAAATGAGGTTGGTGGGAGGATGTGTGATGGGTCAGAGAGGCCCCATACCAGCAGAGAAAGAGTTAGAGCTAGCTGGATGCAAAGGCTCTCTTTGACTCACTATTCCTGCGGCCAATGCCAAGCCTGAAGGAGGAATAAAAGGAGACAACATAGCCAAGTTTTGGGCTGACTGGCCAAGAAGGAGGACAGAGCTCTGCCTCTCTGCCTGAAGAGAGCTTCACCTGCAGAAGAAAGGAGAAAGGCCTGCTAGCTGGAGCAGCCTCTGGGGAGGAACTGATAGACTCCCAAGGAGCGAGGAGTACTTGAATTAGAGACTGTTTAGAACCAAGCCCGAAGGAAAGGGCAGGGACACCCTCACCCTCCAGAAGACAGAGGATGGCCCAGTGTTGAGTTACCTTTGTTTTTTATTGTAGAATATTTTCAGGCTGAGTTGCTTATCCTCACCTAGAAGGGGGATAAGACTAAAGGGTCAATTAGCTTGTGAGCTCGAGCCCACCTCAGTGGACACCAAAGATAGACTTCTTCCCACCCTCAACCCTTCCATGAAGACCTATGGCCACATTGGGGCACCCAGAAAGTTCACCAGAGGATGTGGCTTCATCTGCACCACTTCACTCCCCTTTCTGCTGAACCATGTATCAGTCCCAGTGCCATCCCAGAAATAATCCCTTGGCACCCTATTTGGCTGCTTACTTAGCCTACACTTCAGGCTACTGCTGCCTGTGAGAGTTCATCTCTGCTGCACCTTCTAGGGAAAGACTTTATAAATCTAGTACTTAAAATACATGATAGGAGTAAAAATGGTCCCAGTTCATTCCTGATACTATTCCATGACCCTAGTACAGTTACAAAGAATTTAGCACAACAATTTGAATTTTTTACTCTAAAGAATGTCAGGTGGTTTAAATCCAGAATGTAACGCTCATTAAATCAGTATAATATAGTGGGGAAGTGGCTGCCCCCATCTAAACACAATTGTTTCTGGTTTAAAATATATCCTTCTAACACAGTGACATTTTTAGAAGACAGACCAGTAGTCACGATTTAAGTAGAACCTAGACAAAAACAGTGGCCCCAATTCACTGGTAAAAGTGAGCTTGGTTTGACTCCAGACCCAAGTAGGGGGAGAGAAAAGTGATTTTATACCACCTTTGCATTCACCTAGAGATTGGCAGGGAGCTGGTTTGTAGAAAAGTGTGTCTTTGTAGGAAGGATCCTAGAGGAATTTCTCCTTCATAGATACCCCTTCCCAAAAATATATATTAGTGACCCAATGATTCATGGTGCTGAGCACTACCTGTATGGTGTTGAATACCTCCAGTTTCCATGGAAATCAATGGGAGCTGAGGGATCTCTGTAGCTGGCAGGATGAGGCCCCGGGACATATTTTGATTCCTGACTCAGCAATGATTTTTGAAATATACAAATGTCACACATTTTTTAAAAAGTAGAGTCCAGTTAGTAATGATATTCTCCAGAATATGCTTTAACCTGAAAAATTACTGAGGTGATAAGATCAGCATCCCTTCAAACCCAAGACAGAGGGAGACTCCAGTCTGCCCACCCTAGTATCAGTTTATGAGGCAGGGCCACTACAAGAACAGCTACAGGAACTTTACTCTTTAACATTAAATGCCAAAAATGAGCCAATATATCAAAGCAGGTGAAACATCAGGATGAAACGGCCCAAATAGCATAATTAACCCCCAAAGAAACAATTCCACGTGTTGAGTATTCCATAAGTGTTGCCTTTTCCCCCCAAAGATCTCTCATTATGTTATCTCATGCATTATTAGTGACATGGACCTTTATCTATGGCTCCTCTCCCTGTCACAGTCCCTGCACATCACACACTGATATTGTCCTTTCCTTCTAGCTTTCATAAAGGATGACATTTTTGACATCCACCCTCTGAGCAAGGTGGGAGAAAAAGCAGCAGTAGCAGCTATTCCAGGATGAAATACACAGGCCCAACTAGTTAGCAATCCAAAGCGCTAGCGGACAGGTGACATCTCCTGTCGATTTCTGCATCAGACGGAAGGGAAGTGAGCCTGAGTGGCAGTGAGCAACTCTCTGGCAGCATGTGTCACCGGGTGAGGAGGTGATTAAGAGTTCGCAGGCACCTTCAAAGTTTTCCAGAGCTTGTTTCATTCTTTATAGGTCTGATTGTACTTTTTGGTATTTGAATTACAGGGCTCCCTGGGGCTTCCCTGCAGGAACTAGGTGCTCAGGCTGTGAAACTACTCTCTTCTGTGGAAAAAAGCCCTAGAGCAGTTAGACAAACTGCACAGCACAGGATGGAGACCTGAGAAGGAGAGGTCTCATCTTTGGGCACATCTGATGGACGACCGGATCCAAAAGAATACGTCAACCTCCACATCTAGATCTGGTAGGTCTCACTATGGACAAAGGTGGCTTCTGCCTTTCCCACATTTTTCTGGTGAAAAATCAGAAAATATCCAGTAATGCACTAAAGAATACTGTGGTTCCCTGCAGGGGGAGGGGTGTTATGGGGAAAAAAGCAGATGCCTAGGAACAAATAGTGGAAACTCTAGCGCTTGAATTCTGTAACATTATTGGGCAGCACCAGATGGCACTAGATGGTTCATCAGGTAGAGAGATTCAAGCAAGTGTCTCTATGATCACATCTTTTCCTAGGTACAGTTGCTGCCTACCGGTTATTCACAAATAAAGTAACCATTAAATAACACCAAAACTTTATAAGGTCCTGCCTCAGTTTTGACACAGTCCTGCCTGTGGCAATCTCCTACTGGAGTAAGATGTATCATAACTGGGAAAGAAGCACAGGGTTAGTCTGCTTCTCAGTAATAGGAAACTGTACATTAGTATTAAATAGAGAACAATGTGTTTCTTTTAAACCTTTACTCAGTCTCCATCCCTTAACCTCCATTAAGGTGCAAATGCATGAAAAGGTGCTGCAAAAATTTTCCAAGCTAGACAAAGTAAAGCAGGTGCAAGTAACAGAGTACATTAAATCCTTGTGACTCAGAAAGAAACCCACACTGATACATCCACTCAATCTGCTGTGCATCCCACTGTTCTGAGAAAACCGCTCTGAGGGATGACATAGCTGGGAGTGAGGGTGGATCAAAGCTGAAGTCAACTGTACTACATTTCTGGATCCAGAAGATCTGGGTCAAGAAAGGCAATAGCCTTCCAGAGGACAGGGAGAGAATGATGTCTTCCAAAACTAGTCCTCTACTGCAGTATCTTTTACTGACATTCCCCTAAAACCAGCACACTGGAGCAGTGAAATTTACTGACACTCACTTCCGTAAGTAGCCCAGCAGGGTAGTAGTAGATTGATCTCTCTCTAACTCGTTTAGTGGCACAGCTATGTATATGTACACACAGAGAAATTTTGCCCAAGCAGTCAAGGAAAGACAATTGGGTCAGATTCTTATTTCATTTATACTAACATAAACCTGGAGTAACTAACTGAATACAGCAGAATTACTGTAGATTTATAGTAGTGCAACAGTTCCCACTGATTCAACAGAATTTCTGCAGATTTATGTCAGTGTCACAAATTGTGTTAATTTCCTCCAGAAAAAGAAAATTAAAGATTATTAGAATCCAGATTATTCCTCTCCTCCCCAGACATGCGGAAGAGCTACAGAGCAAGAATGATTTTAACTGTGAAGGTTAAACAAAAAAAATGCTCCCTTCATTATCATTCTAAATGAAACATAACCTCCTTCCCCTCACTGGACTGACCCATATTCAGTTAGCCAATTATATCTTACATTTCCATACCACTTTTTATTCCAAAGGAGCCAGAGGGGGCTTTAATCCAGAGTTTTAGGTGGAGGAGCACGGTACCTCACCTTGGCTGCACCTGTGCTTAAGGGCACTTTTTGGTTTTGAAAGCAGCCCTTGGTGCTCTCTGTAGCTGCTGCTGCTGCTTTGGAGCCCTCTACTGGAATGTATGCATGTGCACAACTCAGTTAGGGGCACTGGAACAGCTGCTGAAGCAAAGATCTTTCAATCAAGTGGAAAAGGCATTTTACTCACTGCGAGAGGTGCCCAACCCTGGAATAAAGGTCCATTCATTTCATTCCAATACTATTTCCCCATGTTTCTGAGTTGGGCAGTGCTTCAGCTCTCCCAACAGCAGAATTGCCACTGGAAGGATCACAAAGCAATTTACAAACAGCACCATATACACAAGAATCATTTCACCACCACCTCACCTTTATGGTGAAATATGGTAGTTCTCTATCAGTGCACAGCACTACTAGCCAGCCATTTAGTAGAGGAATGGAAGGACACCATATCCAGTTGAAAATGTGACAGAATTTTAAGTAGAACAGATATAATTTTGCAGAATGAGATTTATCCAGGCTAAGGTTGCTGATCTGGGGTGACCATATAACTCACAATTGCCGGGGCAAAACTCCAAGCAATGGATAAATGGTCAACCCAGTCAAATGAAATCAGAAATACTGTACTGAGAAAACTGCTCTGAGAAATGACCCAGCAGCAGGTGAGAGTGAATCAAAGTTTTCACCATTCTCAGTTTATGCTGTACATATCTACCATGTAGAAAAGAACGTTCCCTTTACAGCAGCTGGCTCTCTGCTGCAATAGCAGTGAGAATATCAGCCAACAGAATTAAGTATGTAACTTCTACTAAGAGTAATGGAATTGGAGTTCCTGGTCAATTCCTGCACCTTAGTGAAAGAGAACATAGACTCCCAAGGGCCTGGGATGGGGTGTACAAACCTGAGCCAGGTACGAAGAAGTCTTGCTGTGAGAAAGAAAACTACCTGCTGAGCCCAGCTGGGGCTGAAGATTTAATTGTCTTTTCTTTTGCTATTTTATATCGGACTTGGAGACTTTGGAGGAAATGAATGGTAGGAAGTGACCAAGGCAGGCGGCTCTGGGGCCAGTGGCGGCTCCAGGCACCAGCACTCCAAGCTCGTGCCTGGGGCAGCAAGCCGTGGGAGGCGCCCTGCCGGTCCCTGCGAGGGCAGCAGTCAGGCTGCCTTTGGCGGCATGCCTGCGGGAGGTCTGCTGGTCCTGTGGATTTGGCGGCAATTAAGCGGCGGGTACGCCAAAGCCGTGGGACCGGCGAACCTCCCACAGGCAAGCTGCCGAAGCCGCAGGACTGGCGACCTCCCGCGGGAAAGCCGCCGAATCTGCAGGACCCGACCGGGGACCTCCCACAGGCATACCACCGAAGGCAGCCTGCCTGCCGTGCTTGGGGCGGCAAAAAAGCTAGAGCCTCCCCTGTTTGGGGCACTCCAAAACATCTGACACTGTGGTCTGTCATAGGGCCCTGGGTCTGAGTCCAGTGGCGTGAGAGGGCCTGGGCTCCCATACCAACTGCCCTTGTTGCAGAAGGGGTATAAGCCTCATTTTCACTCCACCTTGCTCTCTGGTAAGGAGAGGGTAGGGATGGTGATGAGCCTGTGGTGACAATAAGCCACATCAAGGACTATGAACTGGATTTAAGGCTCTTCCTGCTGAGAGGCAAGGGACTAGAAACAGGTGTGCTAACCACTAGGTCACCAGGCCCTCTGAGGACTTTACTACAGGGCCAAAATAATACCGCATGTAATCTAACTGACTTCAAGGGATTTACAACTAGATGCAAGTTTAGCCAGTAGTGTGAGTAATATAAACCGACTGTTCTGATACTTGTGATGTCAGAAACTTCCTACAATCAATGACACATTGAGGGGAACAGGTGGGGGGAGGCACATGGGGTCCCATCCCCCTCCCCCTGATTTCTGCCTTCCATTTACAACCAGGCATCCACCAGCACTGGGGGGCTTGCAGGGCAGAGCCATCACAATCCAGTGGGGGTCATTGGAAGCAGCTGAGTCCCAGGGCTCTCCATGGAGAGACCATCCAGCTGGGCAGCACACTGGGACCAGGCAGGGCCATTTGAGCAGGCAGTGGCAGCAGGCAGGGCAGGGCTGTTGCTGGTGCCCAGTAGCAGGAAATTGGGTGGGGGAGGGTGAGAACCAGCAAATCCCATCCTCAGCTTCCCCAAATCAACCATGAGTGCCAGGCTCTGCAGGGGCTCCAGCAGCAGTGGAGCATGGCCAGAGGTGTCTGAGCAGGGGAGGGCTCCCCCAGCAGAAGGAGCAGCCCAGCAAGTGGCTGCTGCCTCAAGCACAAAGCCTAAGGGATGGAGCAGCCCTGCGCTCCTGAGGCCAGGACCCAGGGGAGCAGGATGGTGGAGGTTGCAGGGGAGGAAGAGGGGCTCCAGGAGGTTTTGGCACATGCAAGGCTCTGCTCCGCCTTTGCAGCATCCCATGCGGGACGGTTTGGGGTTTTCCTGGAGCACTGGCCTGGCCAGAGGCAGCAAGCAAAGAAGGAGCTTGCCAGACAGGGTGCAGGTGTGCTAAGTACTCCCACCAGGGGCTGGTTCTCTGCACAGGGCTGGGAGCAGGATGCACCTTGCTAGAAGTTTATGGAGGAGTAGCAGGGCTGGGGGGCAAAGCAGGAAGGGAACAGTGAGAAGGACAGCTGGAGGAGGATACAATGAGGAGGGGATGCAGGCAAAGGACTGATAGGTGGGTAACAAAGGCAACACAAGAGGTGGTCAGGTGCCCCTTCCCACTAGGGTGACCAGATGAGAGGGAGAAAATATCAGAACACAAGGGGTGGGGGGGTCTGCTGGCAGAGCAAAAAAAAAAAAAAAAGCCCAATGCTGCCAGCGGAGGGGGGAAAAAAAACAAACACCTAAATATCGGGATGGTCCTGATTTTATCGGGACATCTGGTCACCCTACCTCCCACTATCAACAGTTACCTATTGTCTCTGCTGGCACGTTTTGTCTGATTTAAGTTTCATATGAAACAAAGTAATTAGATATGTTGCACAGAACTGCAGAAAGCAGAAGAGAACGCCGAAGGGTGTCACTTCATTCTTGGGGCAGAAATAGAGTGTTTATTTTCTCTTCGCATGCATGAGCTCTCATTTAGTTTCAGTTCTCAGCTGCCATCAGAGCTCAGTGGAAGATGCATATCATTTTAGGAGGATCCTGGTAGATGGCACCAGCAGAGAGCCATTTCACACACAGTAGTTTCACATTTCAGAGCAGCAAATAACTTTAAATTATTTCTGAAGCAATTCAGTTTGACTCAATGGAAATAAGTTAACAACTGCAAAGATGAGCTAGTTGGCATCAGTGGGAGGGAGCATTGTTTAGTGGGTAGAGCACAAGCATGACAGCAGTCCTATCACTAACTTGCTGGGGATAATCATATCTCCTTGTGATTGGTGATATAGACCCTTAAAGGGCCTCATGACCTTGACACACCACTGTCCCAGTTTCCTTTATAAAGGGACTTGGTACCAGCTAGCCTTGATTGGGTATTGCCAGGAGAAGCTAGACTCAAAGAAGTCCTTGCATAGCTCAGGGAAGTTGAGGGAGAACACCTGAATCCCTGTGGGAGCTTGACTCACTATAATAAAGGCAGCTGGCCTGCATTAGTGGCAGGTGGACTTATAGGGATGGGGGCCATTTCCAAGGGAAGAAGGCTGCCAGCCAGCTCTGGAAATGTACTGGGGCAGGTCGCCCTGAGATTCTGGATCTACCCTGTAGCAGGGTACAAATTGCAAAAAAACAAGCAAGGGGACTGTAGCGGGGTAGTCACCCCGCTCCTGCCCTGAGGGAGTTAAAGCAGCCCTGGAGAGGGCTGTGGCAGAGAAATACTAGGCTGATTGGGGGAAGCAGCCACAGGTGGGTCCACACCCTAATCAGGCCACGGCTGGCTCTATAAGAGGGCTGAGGGCCAGCGACTAAGAGACACTCTCTTTAGCTCCCTAGAGAGAAAAGGGCCTGGCTAGCTGAGGAAGGTACCCAGGGTGGAGTAGTGCTGGGGAAGGGCAGAGGGAGCTGGGGAGCTCCAGCCTAGCAAAGCCCTAGGTTGCAGGCTGAGTTAAGGGCCCACAAACGGTTCTAGGGCTGCAGAGGGGCAGCCCAGAATAGGTATAGGCAGCTGGTCCAATCCCCCCTTGCTGATGATGAGTGGTTTACAGACTGCTGCCAGCCCCAGTGAGCGGAGACTGGCAGTAACCACTGAGGCAAGGTGGGGATAGGGGGTTGGGGTCTGCCCTGGGAGGGGTGACCCAGAGTCAGGGGGTACTGTGGTGGGCAGAACCCCTGGGCAAAGGGCACTGGGAAGGACATGGGGCCAGCATCAGGTGAGACACCAGCCTGCAGAGGGTGCTCTGGGCTGGAAAGAGCTAAATTTCCTCAGTGACCAGCAGGAGGCACTGTGCTGGTGAGTCATTGCCCTGCCACAGGGACTCACACCAGAACTGCACCCCACCTTGCCCACGATCCTCTGCTGCTGTATTGCACATCTCCCTCCATCCCAGTTCCTCTACTTCTGGGTTTAAAAAAAAGACAGTGTGAGCCCATGGGGAAGATTGAGGAGAGAGCCAAGAGGCAGAGCATAGGCTATGGTGTGGGTGTCTTGGAGGCCCCTTCCCATGCCTGGAGGCAAAGTATGAGTTGAGGAGAAAGGGAGTGCTGGGCCAAGGAGCACCAGCATGAGAAGCTGAACTCTTTTCTGTCTCTCTTTCCCCCACCTCTACTTAGCAGAGGACCCTAGCAGTAGCAGCTCTTTACTCACTCCTGCAACTTTCCCCACTGAGTGGTAGCAGTACATGCTCTAGCTCCCCCTGCCAGCCACAATGGTAAAGAAGCTGCCCCAGTTAAGCTTAGGCAACCGTTCGGAGTTTTGGCACCACTGGCTGTGGTTGGCCAGTGGCATCAACAGGCAGGGAGGGAAGGGGGCTGTCATGGTACAATTCCCCACTCTGAACCTTAGCGTCCAAAAGATGGGGTACCAGCATGAATTCCTCTAAGCTCAATTACCAGCTTAGTACTTGTAGCACTGCCACCAACCAGGAATTCCAGTGCCTGGTACACTCTGGTCCCCCCAAAACCTTGCCCAGGGAACCTCAAAACCCAGTCCCTGGGATCTAACACAAGGAAAGTACCCTTTCCCCCACCGTTGCCTCTCCAGCTTCCCTCCCTGGGTTACCCTGGAAGATCATTATGATTCAAAACTCCTTGAATTTCTTAAACAGAGAGGAAAAATGCACCTTCCCCTCCTCTCTCTCGCCCCTCCCAGACTCTCCCTGAGAGGACAGTAATTTCTAACACAGAGAGAAATTTAGCCCTCTCTCTCCCCCTTCCCTCCTTTCCCCTAAGTTCCCTGTGTGAATCCAGAATCCAGTCCTCTCGGGTCTCACCAGAATAAAAAACAATCAGGTTTCATTAAACAGGAAGAACTTTTAATTAAAAGAAGAAAACAATATAAATTACTTTGTAAATTTAAAATGGAATAGGACAGGGTTTTTTTAGCTATAGGGCACTGGAATATACCTTCCCAGCCTAAGTATTCAAGTACAAATTAAAATCCTTTCACAAATACAAATTTGAACTCCTTCCAGCAAAAGCACATTTGCAAATAAAGAAAACAAACATAACCTAAACTCGCCATACTACTAGTACTTATATTTGGAATCTATAAGAACCTGTATCAGGGAGATTGGAGAGAAACCTGGTTGCACATCTGGTCCCTCTGAGCCCCCAGAGTGAACAACCACCAAAAACTGACAGCACACACAAAAACTTCCCTCCCTCAAGATTTGAAAGTATCCTGTCTCCTGATTGTTCCTCTGGTCAGGTGACAGCCAGGCTTACTGAACTTGTTAACCCCTTAGAGTCAAAAGAGATATAAGTACTTCTGTTCTATTAACTCCTACTATCTGTTTATGACAGGGGCAATATGACAGTCAACTCCTGAGAGGTCAGTGTGCACAGCCCCACTACTAGTCCCACACAGAAGGTTGTTTTATTTGTTGCATACTCAACCCACACGCCTCCTGGATGTGGTGCTCTGCCCCATCTAGTGGCACCAAGACCACGTAGAGAGAGAAATTAATGAGTCTGCTCTACAGCCTCAGCTAACAGCCATATGGCTTTAAGCTCATGCAATAGAGGCTCATGCACTAAGCTCCCAAGGTCTCAGGTTCAATCCAACCTGCTGACGACCAGGGTCTGTTGGCATTACACATAGATTTGGGTTGGTTTGGGCAATGCAGCCCTGAGAGATGTAGATGGGTGTTGGAGTCAGAGTACAGGGCCTTTGCTTTGATATCTAAAGCTAGCAGTCCCCTGGGGGAAGGCTGTTTTTCTTTTGTTTAATCTGTCACTCACTCATCTGGTGACAGGTGTACATGAGATACTGGAAAGTTTAACTGTTCATTGGGCTAGTAGTCTGAAACCACTAACTCATGTTAGAATAGATGTCTGCATTCAAAATACCTGGATGCCTTTCAGCCACAAGTTTGAACCCGGCAGGGCCAACTCAGACCATTATTCTCAGGTAACTAAACTGAGTTCAGTGCATCTGTCTGTGAGCCTCTTGCAGAAGACCTTTAAAATGTGTGGATTTCCTGGATAGAATAGATCCTATAGCCCTTCTTATATAAAAGCTGGGGTTTCACAAGTTTCCTTAAGGAATGGTCTCTCTAGCTGTGCTCCAGATATTTCATTGGTAGCTATCCTGGCTAGGGTTACGGTTCAGGGGTAGACAAAGAAATGTAATGCATAAGATACAATGACTTATCTATATACATACATGGTAGGACAAAATCCAGAGTTTTTTTACTAAGCAGGTACCAGCACAGTCTTACCTGCTCTGGCTTCAGCTAGCCACTGCCTCATTTTCCCCTCCCTCAGTTTGGCTCTCCGGCCCTTCCCAAAGAGTCATCATTGCTATGGCCAAGTGTCATTCCAGGCAGTTTTCTTCAAGTGTAAAACATCAAAACAAGAGCAGTTCCTGTGCCCAGGGCCGGCTCCAGGCACCAGCTTATCAAGTAGGTGCTTGGGGCGGCCACTCTGGAGCGGGGCGGCACTTTCAAGTATTTGGCTTCAATTTGGCGGAGAGTCCCTCACTCCCGCTCGGAGCAAAGGACCTCCCGCTGAATTGCTGCAGATCGCGATCACGGCTTTTTTTTTTTTTTGGCTGCTTGAGGCGGCAAAACCCCTGGAGCTGGCCCAGCCTCTGCCTACTCTGGGCTAGAGCTGCCAGAGTCTTTCCCACTTGTCTCTCTCCAAGCGCTGAAAGGACAGCATGATACCCTTCAATCCCCCTGATTCAGGTCCTACTGCAGGACCTCCTCTCACTCCTGCAGCTCCTCTCCCCTGAGCTCTCTTTGCCCTTTTTATTTATTTTTTTTTATAAACACCTGACATTTTTCCAGCTGATGTAGGACTAAGGCAGGCTGGCCCCAGGCCTCCTAGCTCTGACAGAGGCAGGCCCCTGTATTACACTCCCATTTACTGTGATAGGCATTTCCCTAAATTGGGACCTCAGGATTTGGCCCTCCTTTGTGAAGTGCTTTGGGACGAAAGGTGTCAAATATAAGACTACTATTTAATAATTTGGTGCATGGTCAAGAACGGTACATTAGTGAAGAGTAAACTTACCCTGAAGATTCATCACAGCTTGGATGCTCATCCAACCCAATATGCATGTTACTGAGAAAAGACTTGTGCCGAGTGAGATTGGGCTAGTCTTTTTTCCCTGATTAGACTGGCCAGAACCAGCCGTGACTCCTGAGCCAGGTCACCAGTCGCTGGGGTCTCCATCCTCCAGACCATCAGCTGGGGTCCCAACTTCCCTCTCTGGTCCTCTGTAAGAACAAACTCCTTCTCGCCTCACCTCATTAAACCAGTAACACCCGGGGACACTGAGTTCCCCTCCTTCTGCATGCAACACAGAAAAACCAAGAAAACCCCCCACTTCGTCACAGACATTATAAGCAGAATTTTTTTAAAAGTATCTGGATTAAATGTGACCATTATGACCCTTCCAGGCCAGATACTAAAATCTATGCAGTTTCCTGGAGGCTGATTTCTATAATGTAGTCCTCCTCCGATTGTACAGTCAGCATTACTTCAAGCCTATGACATTTGTAACAGGAGACAAATACAGTACCATTAATTTAATTTTATTTACATTTCTGAGTGATTTAGGTGGAATAAATTGAACAGAAGTTGATTGAAACTGTCCTGCAGGACTGACTTTAGGCACATTCAGATGCAGAGTACTTCATAAATAATGGCAACATTTAGTACACAAAAGACACCCACGTGGACTGAAGGATTTGCAGGAGTTATTACCAATGCTTATTTTCCTTTATCTGCTAAGAATAGAGCTATGCTGAACTCTTCTGCTATGGAAACCAATTTTAGCTGCAGGCTTGTTTAGTAGACACCCCGCTGCAGAGTGCTTTGACCCTCTATATACGCCTCTACATAGTTCTGTCTGCTGACTATATATGGCAGGTGTATGAAGCAGTAAAATACAGGCTGCTGGGGCCTACATTTGAAATGTAAACACTATGCCAACAGGAGGGAATCTCCTGTCGTTAATCTACCTCCCCAAGAAGAAATAGAAGAATTCTTCTGTCTACACTGAGGAATAGCTCAGCTTAACTACACCACTCAGAGGATTTTTCACCTCCCTAAGCAATGTAGTTAATCTGACTTAATTTTCTAGTGTAGACCAGGCCTAACATAGGCATAGTGATAGCATAATGACATCAGCACCCTGGTAAGCTGTCATAACTATAAAGGAAAGGGTAACAGCCCTCCTGTGTACAATACTATAAAATCCTTTCTGGCCAGAGACACCAAAATCCTTTTACCTGTAAAGGGTTAAGAAGCTTAGGTAACCTGGCTGACACCTGACCCAAAGGACCAATAAGGGACAAGATATTCAAATTTTTGGTGGGGAACGCTTTTGTTTGTGTGCTTTTGTTTTGGGGTTGTCTTGCTCTTGGACTAAGAGGGATCGGACATCAATCATGCTCTCCAAAATCTTTCTGAACAGTCTCTCTCATATTTCAAACTTGTAAGTAACAGCCCAGGGCAAAGGCATGGGGGTAGGTTATTTGTTCTCAACTTGTAAATGTTCTTTGCTAAAAGAGGTTGACCTCTGTTTGCTGTAAACTTTGAACCTAAGGCAAGAGGGGTTCCTCTGGCCTTTAAATCTGATTACCCTGTAAAGTATTTTTCCATCCTGATTTTACAGAAATGATTTGTTTTACCTTCTTTCTTAAATTAAAAGCCTTCTTTTAAGACCTAATTAATTTTTCCTTGTTTTAAAATCGCAAGGGGGTTAGATCTAGACCTCAACCAGGAAATTGGGTGGGGAAAGGAGGGGGAATGGTTAATTTCTCCTTGTTTTAAGATCCAGGGTTTGGATCGTGTTCACCTCAAGAAAATTGGTGGAGAAGTCCTCAAGCTCCAGGGAACGGTTATAGTACTTGGAAGGAGATATCGGGGAAGGGGGAGGTAACAGAGTTTCTCAAATTACTCAAATAATTGGGTGGTGCAGCAAACCAGATCTAAACTGGTATTAGCGTAGAGGTTCTCAGCAGGTTCCTCACATCTGTACCTAGAAGTTCAGAGTGGGAAGGAACCTTAACATAAGCTATTCAAGGACCCTAGAGTGAGAGGAAAAAGGAGTCTGTCCATATATGTGGCTGGTAGAGTACCCGTCTTTAGGCTTCACAGGGAGGCACACTACAATGTGAGTCAAGCATCCCGCAACCTCCGAGGTCTGCAGGGCACTCGTTCAGGCAAGCTGGTGCTCAACCCTCCAGCTGAGCTCTTTACTGTCTGTTGCCTGCTTAGGGTCCACAGTGAAACCACAAAATAGAGCCCCAGTCAGCAAACTGGGCTAAAACAAAAATCTGCAAGCAGCAGCCTCTCCAGGATATATGCCCTCTCTACTTCAGAGGGGCCCTGGAGCAATCACTGCTCCTTTGGAAATCCAGAGTCGCACTGTCTAAGCTGGTCCCTCCCTGGCCCCTCTTCAACTCAAAGGGTTTCTGTATGCTTCTTATCACACGAAATCAATAGAAATCAGAGTTGGAAGGGACGCTCAGGAGTCATCTAGTCCAACCCCTGCTCAATAGCAGGGACCAATTCCCAAGAAATCATCCCAGCAGCGGCGTTGTCAAGCCTCACCTTAAAACCTCTAAGGAAGGAGATTCCACCACCTACCTAGGTAACCCATTCAGTGCTTACCACCCTCCAGTGAAAAAGTTTTTCCTAAATCCAACCTTAAACTCGCCCGCTGCAACTTGAATACATACTCACTCTGTCGTCATCTGCTACCAACTGAGCAACAGTATAGATCCATCCTCTTGGACCCCTATCAGGTAGTTGAAAGCAGCTATCAAATCCCCTCATTCTCGCTGTTGAAGACTAAAGTTCCTCAGCCTCTCATAAATCGCGTGCTCCAGCCACCTAATCATTTTTGTTGCCCTCCTCTGGACCAACGCTTCTCCAATTTTTCACTCCTCCTTGTAGTGTGGGGCCCAAAACTGACATATACTGCCAGATGAGATCCTCACCAATGCGAATGAGAGGAATGATCACGTCCTCGACTCTGCTGGCAATGCCCATCTTATGACAGCCCAAAATTCCGTTAACCTTCTTGGCACAGGGCACACTGTTGACTCTATCCAGCTTCTCATCCACGGTAACCCATAGGTTTTCTGCAGAACTGCTGCTAGCATTGTCCCTAGGTCTGTAAACAGTGAATGGAATCTTTTTATTCGTACGTGAGACTCTGGCACGTGTCCTTGTTGAACCATCATCAAGGTGCTTTTGGGCCCATCCTCTAATTTGTCTATGCCTCCGTATCCCATCCCTACCCTCCAGCTAATCTATCCACTCTCTGCAGTTTAGTGTCATCTGCAAACCTGCTGAAAGTGCAATCCATACCATCTCCAGATCATTAATGAAGATATTGAACAAAACCGGCCCAGGACCAACCCTTGGGGACTCCACTTGAAACTGTCTGCCAACTAGACATGAGCCATTGATCACTAGAAGCCGCAAACTACCCGTTGAGCCCGACAATATAGCCAGCTTCTATCCAGACCATAGTCCATGTAACAGCCCATACCTTCTTTACTTGCTGGCAAGAATACTGTAAAGAGACCTACAAAAAAGCTTTGCTAAAGTCAACGATAATAACACTATCCCACTGCTTCCCTCATCCACAGCCCAGTAATGTCGTCATAGAAGGCAATTAGGTTAGTCAGAGCATGACTTGCCCTTGAATGATCCATGCTGACTGTTCCTGGTCATCCTCCCTCTAAGTGTTCAGAAATTGGATTTCTTGAGACCTCTCATGATTTTTCCAGGACTGAGTGAGGCTGACTGGTCGTAGTTCCCCATGGAATCCTCCTCCTTCCTTTTTTTAAAGATTGCACATATGTAGCTTTCCAGTCATCTGGGTCTCACCGCCAATCGCCATGAAGTTTTCCAAAGATAATGGCCAATGTCTCTGCAATACATCCGCCAACTCCTTTAGCAATCCTTGGATGCAGCGCATCTGGCCCCATGGACTTGTGCTCATCCAGTCCTTTCTAAATAGTGCCCAACCACTTCTTCTCCACAAGGCTGGTCACCCTTCCCATACGTGCTGCCGAGTGTAGCAGTCCAGGGAACTGGACACTTGTTGGAAGACAGAGTCAAAAAAAGCATTGAGTACATTAGCTTCTTCCACATCCTCTCGTCATGAGGTTGCCTCCCTCGTTCAGTAAGGGGCCCAAACTTCCCTTGCTTTCTTCTTGTTGCTAACAATACCTAAGAAACTTTTTCTTAGCTTAACATCTCTTGCTAAGCTACAACTTCAAGTGTGATTGGCTCCTGATTCACTCCTGCAGCTGAGCATATTTTTATACTCCCCCTGGTCATTTGTCCAATCTTCACTTTCTTGTAAGCTTCTTTTTGCGTTTAAGATCAGCAAGGATTTCACTCGGTTAAGCCAAGCTGGTTGAACTGCCAATATTTACTTATTCTTTCTACACATTGGGAGTTTTTTTTCCTGCAACTTCAAATAAGGATCTTTAAATACAGCCAGATCTCGTGACTTCCTTCCCCCCATGTTATTCTTCCAGGAGATCCTGCCTATCACACTTCCCTAGGGAGTCAAGTCTGCTTTTTCGAAGTCCAGGTCATATTCGCGCTGCTTTCCTTTCTTCCTTGGTGTCAGGATCCTGAACTCGACCATCTCATGGTCACTGCTCCCAGGTTCCTTCCACCACTTTTGCTTCCCCAGTCATCAACTTTTGCTCCCTATAATTCTTCCCAGTTTGTGAGCAGCAGGTCTAGAAGAGCTCTGCCCCTAGTTGGTTCCTCCAGCACTTGCACCAGGAAATTGTACCCTACACTTTTCAAAAACTTCCTGGAGTGTCTGTGCACCGCTGCATTGCTCTCCCAGCAGATATCAGGGTGATTAAAGTCTCCCATGTGAACCAGAGCCTGCGATCTAATAACTTCTGTTAGTTGCCAGAAGAAAGCCTCGTCCACCTCATCCCCCTGGTCTGGTGGTCTATAGCAGACTCTTACCACGACACTACCCTTGTTGCTCACACTTCTAAACTTAATCCAGAGACTCTCAGGTTTTTCTGCCATTTCATACCAGAGCTCTGAGCAGTCATACTCCTCTTTAATGTACAATGCAACTCCCCCACCATTTCTGCCCTGCCTGTCCTTCCTGAACAGTTTATATCCAGTACTCCAGTCATATGAGTTATCCCAAGTCTCTGTTATTCCAATCACATCATAGTTCCTTGACTGTGCCAGGACTTCCAGTTCTCCCTGCCTGTTTCCCAGGCTTCATGCTTTTGTGTATAGGCACTTAAGATAACTCGCTGATTGTCCCGCTTTCTCAGTCTGACACAGGAGTCCTCCCCTCTTGCACTCTCCTGCTCATGCTTTCTCCCGGTATCCCATTTCCCCCCTTACCTCAGGGCTTTGGTCTCTTTCCCCCGGTGAATCCAGTTTAAAGTCCTCCTCACTAGGTTAGCCAGCCTGCTTGCGAAGATGCTCTTCCCTCTCTTCATTAGGTGGAGCCCGTCTCTGCCTAGCACTCCTCCTTCTTGGAACACCATCCCATGGTCGAAGAATCCAAAGCCTTCTCTCTGACACTACCTGTGTAGCCATTAGTTGGACTTCCACAATTCAACTGTCTCTACCCAGGCCTTTTCCCTGCACAGGGAGGATGGACAAGAACACCACTTGCGCCTCAAACTCCCTTTATTCTTCTTCCCAGAGCCACGTAGTCTGCAGTGATCCTCTCAAGGTCATTCTTGGCAGTAAGGCCAGGGGCTCTGCAGGCTATCAGTCCTTTCTTCAGAGCTGGGGAGCTCACTTTGTCCCCTTCCCAGGGTTGCCCTATTTAAGTGGAGTTCCTTGCTTGTAACAGCTCTTCCAGTCCTGGCAAGATTTGCAGGTGTGTTAGGGGCACGGCTACTGCAGCCCAAAAGCACTCCTTAACCCAGGCTATGCTAGTGCAGGGGTTTATGTACCCTGACACAGGGATATTATTTATGTTACCATAGCACCTAGAACCTATAACTGGGGCCAGGTCCTCTCTAGGCACCGTACAGACACAGAACAAAAAGACGGTCTTTACCCCAAGGAGCTTACAATCTAAGTATAAGACAAAAGACACCAGACAGACCAGCAGGGGAATACAGGGAAACAATGCTGGTCAGCAAGACAGGCAATGGTCTCAGCTCACCATCAGCGTAATCCTTGTCAAAAGTTTTTTTGTAGGCATCACAAGAGCTCTGAGGAGGGTTTTGACGGAGGATAATGAAGCAGCTTTTCAGATGTTTATAGAGAGCTATTCCTGAGTGCAGGGCCATGAAGGAGAAAACAAATGTGCTTGTTTGAAAATATAATAAGTGGTTGATGGAGGCTGGCAGCATGGGCCAATCAGAGGCAGGAGTTAACACCTCATTAAATGAATGAGAGATAAGTAGGTGGGTGTAATGGATTATACAAGCAGCATACTGGACAACATGGTGTTAATGAGCTAATGTAGGCTCAGGTGGCTCTTCCCTATTGCACCTGGCAGGATTGAGGGAGAAGTTTAAGAAGGAGAAACCAGCTCAGTTGATAGGAGTGTAATTTTTGTCTTTATGGAGAGCAGGTACATGTAATTAACAGTTTTAAGTTGATGGGTTTAGTGTTGGCTAATAAACTAACTTGGAAGAGCCAGATAGAAACTATTAAAAACAAGTGTAAAGGCAGGAATAATTTGCAAAAGAATTGTTGTGATTAACTGGGGAACAGATAAGAAAATGCTGATAATGCTATATAAAGCATTAATAAGATAAGTCATAGATTGACCTGGTGTCAAGCTTTAGTTCTGTGTTCAGATCAGAGCCTAAAAAAATTAGATTCAATTAGGCTCAAGTGCTAAGAATTGTGTGTGTGATGCATTTCTTACAGCACTTCTGTATGTAATGCTGGTAGCTATTAATTTAAGAATGAAAATGTTAAAGCTGACATTGAGCTAAATTTGAGTGAAATAATGCAGATGAGAGTACTAGACAAATATGAGGATTGTTGGGAATTAAGCAGATGGAATGTAGCCTTACACAAACTCAGTCATGCTATAATGGTTAAAATGTAGGTAAAAAGAGTTAAGTGAAAAGGAAATACTGGAAGACATTAAATTATATCTGGAAAAATCATCTCTCCAGGTGTGGAGTTAGAATTATGTAATAAAATAGAGGGAAAGAAAGTCATCCTATGGATGGATAAAGTTTGAGTTTATATATGGTAAATATGGTCACCATTGCCAACTATATACTGACAGATCTAAAGATGAAAAATCAGGTAAAACAGAAATCACTGTCTGCATCCCTGAATTTGGCATTAAGAAATCAAAAAGAATATTTAATTGTTTAGCCATTATGACAGCTGAGCTTGTGAGAATAATATTAGCACTAAACTGACCTACCACAGGTATTATCTTTCTGGATTTGTTATCAGGTTTATTATCTATTAAAAAGGGGGCACCTTTTTAGAAAGCAGGAGAGATCTAATCAATGATATATTGTTTTTGATAACAAATTTAGTATTGCTAGGCATGAACATAATACTAGCATGGATTCCAGCACATGCTGGGACACCTGGCAAAGAAATAGCAGATAAGGAAATTAAAAAATGCTTTGAAAAAATTGATGTAAAAATTCCTTTGAGTTAGCAAGAATTAAAAATTTAGTTTAAAAAGGAGTGGCAAAAAATGTGGACCAAGGAGAAAAAGGAGGAAGATTCTAAGAAGTATGCCCCAAAATAGAAGATAAGGTGATACTCCAAGGTTGTGAAATAAAGTGCTCATATTTAAAATGTTAACTAGACACTGTGGTTTGAAGAATAATTTATATTTATTGAATAGACACAAAGATGGATTCTGTAACACATGTGAGGTTAAAAAAAAAAGTTGATCATCTGCTATGGGAACGCAGGGAGTGTTCCCAGGAAAGAAGGGTTCTTTATGAAGAGTGTAGACACTTTAAAGGTGATAGAACATACTACGAGGGGTTCAGTGAGTGTCAGGAAAATGGAGTTACATTTTCTTAAGATAGAACAGGGTAGAAAGTGTAGTGGCATGAAGGAAGGAATATAGTAGGTGGCGGATATAGACTCAGTAGACAAGTCTGCTTCACCATAAAACAGAAAAAGCTGTTGATGGCAGATGGAGGAGAGAACACATTCAGCCCTCAGCTTCTGGAGAAACTGCTGAATGAAGACAGGAGCTCCCCAGATGACTGCTATCTCATGGACCCTCCCTAAGTGAAGGGCAGATGCTGACTCACCTTGATAGGGACCATTCGTCTCTCTTACCTGTGAACTCAATTCAGAGCCTTAGCCTGAGTGCTGTCTGAGAGAAGAGAGCCTTAATCCAACTTTGGGATGAGTGATGTGTGTTAATTCCCCTTGGTTTGTTTGTTGACTACCCTGGAAGAGAGACTTTAAAATGACCTGGCTGGAGGGCCAAGTCACAGGAAGAAGCAGACCACCACAGTGCTGGTGCAGCTCTTGGCAGGGGGAATCTGAGGGGGAGAGAGCTTCTATGCAGAGCCTGGCTAAAAGGAGGTGCTAGCAGTGAGTCAACCCCTTCCCATGGGGATAGGCTGTGAAGGACTTCAAAAGTGAAGACGTGTAACTTATGGGGGAGTCAGTGGAGAGATGCAAAGAAAGGGGTGGCACAGTCAGAGAGAAAGGCAGTTGAAATTAACTGTGCAGATGCATTCTGAATGAACATGAGTGTGGCAAGATTGCATTTGCGAAGGCCGGAGAGAAGACTGTTGCTGTAATCAAGATGAGAGCTTGGATGAGAATGTTAGCTGTGAGGACGGATAAGAAAGGTTGTATCTTAGAGATGTTTTGCAGAAAGAATTGGCAAGATTTAGACAACCTGCGTGGGAGGACCCAGAGAGAGGTCCAAGTTGAAGAGGACACCCAGGTTACAGGCATGAGGAGTGGTGGAGTCCACAGTGATTGAGAAAGGAAGTATCAGGGTGGGCTTGTGGTGAGGGAGAAGTTTAGAAGCTCTGTTCCAGCCATGCTGAGCTTGAGGAGATGTCAGAGACCAGATGACATTTTAGTTTGGACAGGAGACAGCAGAGCTTTAGATCTGTGAGTCATCAACGTAGAGAAGGTAGTTGAATTTGTGTCTGTCAATTAGATTATCCAGAGATACAGTGAGGGAGAAGAGAAGGGGATCAAAGACAGAGCCTTGTAGAACCTTCACAGAAAGTTGGAGATGGGATGGAGGAGGATCCTCCAAAGGACATACTGAAAGAGGGATTATAACAGTAGAACCACCACCATGGGGAGGACAAGAAGCCAAGGAAGGACAAGATTTGAAGAAGGGGAACATGATCAGTGGTATCAAAGGCAATGAACAGGTCAAGGAGGAGTTCTGGTTCTGACACTTTGGTGAAAATGCTGTCAGTGGAGTACCAGGGGCAGAAGCCAGAGTGAAGAGGGACTAGGATGGAACTGAAGAAGAGGAACTCCAGACAGGGACTGCAGACAGCACATTCAATGAGCTGGTAAATGGGATGGTAGAGCTGGAGTTATGACCAGATAGCAAGCGTGAAAAAAATCAGGATGAGGGTGGGTGGGTGATAGGCGCCTATATAAGACAAAGCCCCGAATATCAGGACTGTCCCTACAAACTTGGGACATCTGGGTCACCCTAGCTGGAGCTGATGAGGCAAGTAGCGTCCAGGGTGAGGTATTTTAAGGTGGTAGAGATGCTTTTAGTATGAGGGGAAAGAGCCAGTGGCAAGTGAAAGCTTAAGGAGGAGGTAATGGAGGGGATGAGAGTGGGCAAGAGGGTGATCAGGAGATGGGATGGGATCACTGGGGCAGGTGGAGTGCTTAGAGGAGGAGAGCAGCTAAGAAACATCTGTGTCTGTGATGGAGGAAGAGGAGAAGGAGAGAATTGTGGGGGGAGGGAAGGTATACCCAGGAGAGAGAAAAGGTCACATCTTATTTTGTCAGTTTTCTCTTGAAAGAGATTGGCAACATCCTGTGCAGAGATTGGAGGAAGGAAGGGTTTGAGGAGTGAGTCAAAGATTCTGGGGTGGGAGGTTTGCTTTTTGCAGGAGTCTGAGCCCCTCTCCCAAGCCCCCTATGTGAGCTGGGATCTGGGGGTCCTTCCCTCCCTGGTGGTGTCTGAGCCCTGCTCCCTGGTCCAGTGTGTGCGCCAAAATCTGGGGGGCCCTGCCCACCTTTGAGGGTATACCTTACTCCCCTTTCCCAGCACCTTGTCGCTGTCGTGTGAGCCATGTTCCAGGGGTGTGGGCTCGCTTTTCTAAACAGAAATGAACAGAAAGGCCAAGTGCAGGGTATGACAGAGGAGGCTGATGCGATACTGGGCCTTTCTGAGCCCCACTCCCTGCCCCCTTCATAGGACCTGAGAGTCACTGCCCCCTGGGGGTGTCTGAGTATTGTTTCTTGCCCCTCTGTGTGTACTGGAAATCGGGGGTCCTGCTAGCAACTACATTGCAAACATCTCAAAGCATAACAATTCTCCCCTTTCCATTATAACACAAGGAACAGAAATGGGGAGGAGCACTGAGGAATCACATGGCAATTGTGTGGCCAAGTAGAAAGACCACAGGACTAGGACTATGCCTAGCTCTACCACTGGCCTGCTGGGTGACCTTGCCAAGTCACTTCACCTCTGTGTACCTCAGTTTCCCATCTGTAAAATGTGGATAATGATGTAAAGTTCTTTTGCAATCTAGTGATGAAAAGCACAATGCAAAAGCTCAGGCTTTTGATTCTTACCTAGCCCCAGTAATATATCAACTGCAAGCACAGGGGAGAACTACACCTGCCTGAATGACCATTAACTCCTCCCAACAAACATTTCTGGGGTTTTTTTTTTGTTTGTTGTTTTTTTTTAAGAAAACTAGGAAATTAAATGGCAAAAAATAGTTAACAGCAAATTCAAGTTGCTGGGGACAGCTTGTGCCCTTCCACAATGTTGAGTTCAGCCAAACTCAAACTGCTGAGAAATCAAAAAATATAGAGTTAGGGTTAACTCCCATGCAACCTTAACTCTGCCCTCTTTCAGTGATGCCCCACAGCACTCAACACACACACACACTCTGGGATCCCTCTGCCATGATAGCAGGAGCAGGATGAAGAGTCAACAAAAGGTGGTAGCAGAAATGGGTATTGCAGGGTGGGACAGGAGCAGAATTTTTAAAAAATGTTGTTTGCAATGTGGAAGGACTCAGTTTCAGCATGCCCTTCCCACCCACCCCCATTTGCACACCACTGCTCTTGCTCAAGAAGGAAACATCTGCCAAATAGCAGGGGCCCCCTATTTTTCCCCATAGTTCACACACTGGGGAAAAGGCAGCCTGAGATTCAATTAAGTTGAAGTAGAGTTGTTTAGCTAGAAAGATGGCAGAACTGAAGGAGAGGATAACTCATTTGTAACGGAAGAAGTCAGCCTCAGCACAGGACTTCTGCCAGAGATCCTCTGTAGCATGAGTGCAGAAAGCAGCTGTTGAGATAAGCCAGACCTGGAAATTGACAGGGCAGACTTTGTGATGGGGAGGAGGTGGGGGAGGGGAGGGAAGGAGTCGAAGGTGGAAGGGAGTGACACATGGAGAGAATCAACAACCCCATCAGTGGAAGAAAGGGCAGCAGCAAGGAGAGGGCTGAGAGCAAACAGGAAGTTATTGGTGCTAATAGGGAAGTCACAGAAAGGGCCAAATGCCAGGGGATGATGGAGGGAGCTGATGTGATACTGAAAGACACCAGGTGATTCTCACAAAGAGGAAACTCAACAAAAGAAAGATCAGAGAGAGCAGTGCTTGGGGAAGATCAAGTCAAGCAAATGGCCCTTTTGGTGAATGGGGGAGTTAAACTAGGGCTGCAGGTCAAATGAAAACAGGAGGATGAAATGTGCAGCTAAGGGATCAGGTGGGTTATCAACATGGCAGTTGATGTCACTGGTAGAGTGGTGGAGATTGTGAGAAGAGGCAGCGAGGGAGCCAGGAGATGAAACTGGAGAGGAAGGCTGATGGGGAAGAGTTGGGTGGATAGTAGATGAAGACAATATGGAGTAAGAGAAGAGTGGAGATTTGGACATCGTGCTAATTTGAAAAAATGGCAAGGGGAAGGAGGGCAGGACTGGAAGCAGCTGAAACAGGAGAGGAGAAGCCCACCACCCCACCCTCCGTCCGACAAAGTGCAGGGAGTGTGAAGGAGGGGCCTCAGAGCAGGCAGCTGCAATGAAAGTGTCAGATGAAGGGTTCTTGTCCTCTGAGACCTTTTTAGAGATGGAGCGTGAAGGGGGGAAGAAGGGGGTTGGGTGGGAAGTTAGGTGATTGGTGTCAGGAGAGGAGAAGAGATGGCGGGGAAGGGTGTGGGAAGTCGAGAGAGCAGGAATGGAAGTAGAGCCAGGGGTGGGGCAAATATCCCCAAGGGAAGACAGCAGCACAGATGGGTCGGGATGTGACATCTGGATTTGTGCTCATGGGAGATCAGGATGGAGAGGGGTAATGCATGAGCAGGATCAGAAGGGTGAATGGAGAGGACTCGGTGGAACTAAACTCAACTATGCCTGATCCTTCACTGGAATAAGGTTCCTGAGGGACCAAATACCAGTGAGGTTGTCATAAACAGATAGTAGGAGTTAATAGAACAGAAGTACTTTATATCTCTTTTGACTGTAAAGGGTTAACAAGTTCAGTAAGCCTGGCTGTCACCTGATCAGAGAACCAATCAGGGGACAATACTTTCAAATCTGAGGAGGGAAGTTTTGTTGGTGTGTGTGTAGTTTTTGGTTTTGTTCTCTCTGGGTTCTGAGAGTGACCAGACGTGCAACCAGGTTTCTCTCTCTCTCTCCATACAGGCTCTTATAAGTTCAAAATAGTGAGTACTAGGTAGATAAGGCGAGTTAGGCTTATGTTTGTTTTCTTTATTTGCAAATGTGCATTTGGCTGGAAGGAGTTCAATTTGTATTTGGCTGAAAGGATTTTTTAATTTGTACTTGTATATACTTAGGCTGGGAGGGTATTCCCAGTGTCTATAGCTGAAAACCCTGTACCTAATCCATCTTAAATTTACAAAGATAATTTTTACTGTTTTTCTCTCTTTAATTAAAAGCTTTTCTTGTTTAAGAACCTGATTGTTTTTTTTTCTGGTGAGACCCCAGGGGACTGGGTCTGGATTCACCAGGGAATTGGTGGGGAGAAAGGAGGGAAGGGGGAGAGAAAGGGTTAATTCTCTCTGTCTCAGGATTACTTTCTCTCTCAGGGAGAGTCTGGGAGGGGGAAAGAGAAGGAGGGAGGAAGGTGAATTTTCCTTTCTGTTTTTAGATTCAAGGAGTTTGAATCACAGTGATCTTCCAGGGTAACCCAGGGAGGGGAAGTCTGGGAGAGGCAACGGTGGGGGAAAGGGTTTACTTTCCTTGTGTTAAGATCCAGAGGATCTGGGTCTTGAGGTTCCCCGAGCAAGGTTTTGGGGGGACCAAAGTGTACCAGGCACTGGAATTCCTGGTTGGTGGCAGCGCTACAAGTACTAAGCTGGTAATTGAGCTTAAAGGAATTCATGCTGGTACCCCATCTTTTGGACGCTAAGGTTCAGAGTGGGGAATTGTACCATGACAGAGGTGAGTTAGGGCTGCAGAGTGACTTGTGCCAGAGCCAGCTGCTGTGAATCAGAGAGCCACAACTGGCTCCATCTACTGCCCCTATTCCATCCAAGCAGAGCTCAGATAGGGTGGAGAATCAGGGCCCAAGGCTCATCTTTCGTAGTCTGCTGTTCTAACCACATGATACCCCTTGCAATGTAAATAGTGTACAGCATGCTAGGGCTACTAATTTCATAGACCTTAGTTTTGGGTGCTCAACTTGAGATACCATGTACCCAATCTTTTTCAGATATTCTGAGGACCTGCAGCTCCCCTGACTTCAGCTGAAATTGGGGGCGCCCAACACTTAGGGGAAAAAAAATCAGACCTTGCATGTCTCAGATTTAACACCCAAAAATGGTAGCACCCAAAATTATTGATCCTTTCTTATATTTCTGGCCTAGTGTTTTTGAACCAGACCACTGACCATGAGAGATGTATATATTTACTTCGATAAATAAACTTGCACTCTTTGTGCTTCTCTGTTGAAGAGAGCCCCATAAACAATAGAAGGATCGCTGTAGCTTTTTCACCACTAATGCTACCTGATTTTTCAGGGTTAGAAATTAGTTAAATGGGTCTCTGAGGTCACAGCATCTTCATAAGTGGCAGGTAGGTAAAAAAGCATTCACCTCCTATCTAGGTATTTACATGCACCCATCTCCATAGAATCTAAGCATGTCACAAACATTAATGCATTTATCCTCAACACCCCTGTGCAGTAAGTAAACATCATTATCCCCACTTTTACACATAGGAACTGAGACACATAGATACCCAGAGACTTGTCCAAGCTGACACATGGAGTCTGTGGTGGAGGGTGGACTTGAACTGCAATAGCCTCCATCTCAAGCTAATGTCTTAACCACAAGACCCCCCTTTCTCTTTTTGTTAAAAGTGGAAGACAGTATCTAAGCCACGTCTCTGACACACTTTCCCCTATTTATGCCAACTCTGTCCACATATCTATTCAAGTGACACCATCATAGGACCTAATCACATCAGCCATGCCATCAGGGGCTCATTCACCTGCACATCTACCAATGTGGTATATGCCATCATGTGCTCGGCAATGCCCCTCTGCCATATACATTGGCCAAACCGGACAGTCTCTACGCAAAAGAATAAATGGACACAAATCTGACATCAGGAATCATACTATTCAAAAACCAGTGGGAGAACACTTCAACCTCTCTATCCACTCAGTGACAGACTTGAAGGTGGCAATTTTACAACAAAAAAACTTCAAAAACAGACTCCAAAGAGAGACTGCTGAACTTGAATTAATATGCAAATTAGATACAATTAACTTAGGTTTGAACAGAGACCAGAGGATGGGATGGTTTGGGGCATTACACTAATTGATCTATTTCCTCATGTTAAGTATCCTTCACCCTTCTGATGGGTCATCCTACGATTATTCATTGCAAAAGTTGTTTTTTCTCCTGACTGATGATAGCTTATCTCATTGATTTGGCTTCCTACAGTTGGTATGGCTACTTCTATCTTTTCATGTTCTCTGTGTGTATAAATATCTTCTTGCTGTATGTTCCAGTCTATGCATCCGATGAAGTGGGCTGTAGCCCATGAAAGCTTATGCTCAAATAAATTTGTTAGTCTCTAAGGTGCCACAAGTACTCCTGTCCTTTTCCCCTTCTGACCATCACTGCTGGACCCACTAGGCAGGACTTTGGGGGGTTGGAATTAGCTTTTACTACTCTGTGGGTCCTGTTGATTGGAACAGTAAGACCCTAGGTGGTTTGATCATAAGTTAGGTACAGGGAGGGGTTGCTCTACCCCAGGAAGAGAGAAATCAAAAAAGTGGGGCTGTGGTTTCTAGCCATTGCCTGGAGAACATGCTACTTTCATGCTACTAGGGTGGTCTGTACTCTGTTCCAGTGTGAATCCTGACTGAAGCCCAGTAATTGCCCCAGAGTATCAGAACTATGGTCCATCTAGTCTAGCAAACTCTGTGGCAGTGACCAATAAAATACAAGAAACTCAGCAGTAGATATTTATGGAATAGCCTGCCCATAGGGCAAGGGTTTTTGGGTTGTTGTTTTTTTTAATTTTTTTCCACTTACTGATCAGCTTAGGCTCTGAAGCATGAGGGTTTATATCCTTTTATGACAAAAGAAAGAAAAGTTATTCTATTTAATAAGAACATCCACAATTACATTACCCATATAAATGTCTAATCCTTTTTTGAGTCCTACTAATCTCTTAGGCTTAATGTTATCTTATGAGAATGAGTTAATTATGCTCTGCAGAAAAATTTATTTCCTTTCATCGATTTTAAATGTTATTACCTTTCAATTTCATTGACTGTCCCGTTGTCTTTTTAGTATGGGAGGGTAAATAAGAGTCTCAAATTTATCTCCTCTCTGTAATTCATTATTTTGCATACATCTATCATGTCTACTTTAGAAAAGGTAGAGGAAAGAAGTCCAGAGTTTTTGGCCTTTCTTCACACAGATGTCTTTCCAAACCTCTAATAATATCCACTACCTGTATCTGAAAACCCTCTATTTGTGCTATACTCTTTCTGAAATAGCATGATCAGAATTGAGCACACTATTCCAGGTGATTCTGTGCCAATTTCTATAATGGCATTACACCAGTTCCAGTATTTTCTAAACAATTCTTTACATATACTAACATTATTTGTTTTTTGACCACTGCATATTGAGAAAGTTTAAATTATTGAGTAGTTTAAATTATCTCTTCCAACATGCATTGCCTGGGTTTGTCAATAATGGATTTCATCTGCCATCGTGCTATCCATTCACAGGGTCCCTCTGCAGTTCCTCAGTCTTCTGTAGATTTGACTAATCTCAACAGTTGTCAGATACAGATGTTGCCACCTCACTGTTAATTCCTTTTCCCAGTCATTAATAAATATATTAAACACTGGCCCATATATGGAACTGTGAGGCACTTCACTGCAGAAAACTAGTCACTTATTCCCATTCTGTTTCCTGTGTCTTAGTTTCTGATCTACGACCAGACTTTGCCTCTCACCCCACAGCTACTTAGTTTCTTTAATAGCCTCTTGTCAGGGAATTTGTCACAGGCTTTCTAAAATTCAAAATAAATTTCTCACCTCACCAACATTAAGTTGTCTACTAGGCTAGCTTCCTTAAAGTAGTGGTGCTAAGGCCAGTTCTTACCTGAAGTTAGAGAACCGGTATGGGGCATAATATAGAAACAACAGAGGACTGGATTCAATACAAACCTTCCTCTGGCTCCCACACAAGCTTGATTACATAAATATTTTTTGCAGGGCTTGTACAGAAAGCCAAACACCCTTTTCTGCAAACCTAGTTGTAAACCGATCACAAGCCAAAGATGAGTCCCCTCTCTGCAGCTATCTGAACCATTAGAGAGGCATGTGTTGTGCATGCCTTTATTTTTCTGGTTTTAATCTGCAGTGTGCTGACAGCTTCAGAAAGATCCCTCTTAATGGACTTTAGTAGCAATGCAGCACTAAACTTATATAGCACCTGCCATGCCAAGGCATCCCAGCGGACTTTCCAAATAATAGAGTTTAAAGCTTCTGCTTTCATGTGCCAAAGGCAAAGCTCAAGAGGACAAAATTAAGTTTGGATTTTAAAACACTGACAGGCTTGGCATTATTAATTTCAAGAGGGGAATTTATCGCTGCTAGAGAGGATTGTGAGGGAGAAGCCAAGGGAAGGATTAGCACAGAAAGCACTGAATCAACTTGTAACCATACACACTGATTGGAATCATTCACGCCCTGGTAACAAACTCTCAACATTCAGTTATTGCTTGTTTACAAACAGGTTAGCCTGACTGAGTTAAAACAAATCCCCCACAAAAGAGGGCAGTAAGTAGTGCTTTGCATACACTAGAATATCACTTGAAGATTTCAGATAGTCCTTTCTTAAAAGGATCTCAAAGCACTGTATAAACACTCATGAGTTAGCCTCTCTTTGCCCCCACCCCCAGGAAGGAAAAGTATTATTATACCCATTCCACAGATTGCAAAAGTGAGGCATAGAGCAGTCAAGATGTTTGTCCAAACAAATCAGTGGCCATACTAGTAGAAACTCAGGAGTTCTGGTTCTGACTATCCTCTTCTAATCATTAGACAACAAAGTCTTCCTAAAAGCCAAGGCATGATGAGCCTGATTTTAAGATTCATGCAGGCCTGTCATAAACAGATAGTTAAGCGTTAACCCTTTACAGGTCAAAAAGACGTTAACAAACAGTAAACCTGGAACACCTGACAAGAGGACCAATCAGGAGACAAGATACTTGCAAATCTAGGTGGAGGGAAGCCTTTCTTGGACTGTTTTGTGAGGTTTTTGTTTTCTCTGGGTTCTGAGAGGGATCAGACATGCAAGCAGATATCTCCAAATTTCTGAAACAGCCTCTTCTGTTCAAGTTAGTAAGTACCAGTTAGGAAGGCAGTTTAGTCTTTTTATTTGTTTTCTTTATTTGCAAATGTGTATTTGCTGAAAGGAATGTATCTTTGTTGCTAAAACTTGTATTTGTGCTAGGGGGAGGATTTTCTCTAGTGTCTATAAGTTGAAAGACCCTGTAACATTTGCCATCTTAAATTTTACAAAGACAAGTTTTACTTTTTTCTTTCTTTTATGAAAAGCTTTTCTTTTTTAGAACCTGATTGATTTTTTTGGTTATCTTGTGTAAGACTCCAGGGGAGGGAGTCTGCACTCACCAGGGAATTGGTGGGACGAAGGAGAGAAGGGGGGAGGAAAAGCCTGATTTTTCTCTATGTTAAGATTACTGTCTCTCTTTCAGGGAGAATCTGGGATGGGGAGAGAAGTGGAGGGGAAGGTGAATATTCCTCTCTGTTCTAAGATTCAAGGAGTTTGTATCACAGTGATCTTCCAGGGTAACCCAGGGAGGGGAAGCCTGGGAGAGGCAACAGTGGGGGAAAGGGTTTACTTTCCTTGTGTTAAGATCCAGGGGGTCTGGGTCTTGGGGTCCCCTGGGAAGGTTTTTGGGGGGGACCAGAGTGTACCAGGCACTGCAAGTCCTGGTTGGTGGCAGCACTACAAGTTCTAAGCTGGTAATTAAGCTTAGGGGGATTCATGCTGGCACCCCATCTTTTGGACACTAAGGTTCAGAGTGGGGGCTTATACCATGACAGGGCCCCAGGCCTGAACACACATACAGAGGCATTCAATGAGAGTGTTCACTGTAATAAAGCTAACCCTATGCTTACATGTTTTGAGATAGTGTAAATCAAAAATAAGTCATTTGAGTTACACAATTTAAAAACAGTCTAAGCGGAAGGAGAGTCAATTTGATTTTTTCACTTGTAGATAAAGTCTGGAAGACAATGAATGCTATCTGAACAGAGGATGCCAGAGCTTGCTGAAATTTCAGAAGTCTTTATAAATGCAGTTCCAAGTAAGAGATTTTACCTTTGATAATGACAAGAGAATTTGTTACTCACCTATACTGAAGCAGCTGATGAAAACTACTTCTGGGAGATTACATCTGCACCATTCAAGACAGCTCCCACTCTTTGCATACAGCTGTTGGAAATACAGCAAGCAAATCCTGAACACTGCAACTTTTACATACCGTTATGTTCAATATCTTTGAAGGTTAAATGATTCTCAAGTTGGCCACAGGTATCATTTCAGACCCAAAGTTAATTATAGATCGAATAAGTCAGTGAGCAGCAATTAGTGCATGAGGCTGCAAGTTCCTAATTTGTCCCAGCTGAAAGCGATGGAAATTATGAAGAATTTTTATCTTGGAATTAAGGCAGTTTTCCCTTTGCCATTTCAAGATTATCCTGCTTGCTTTTAAAACCCTTTCCCAGACTTGTTTCATTCTGTCTCATAGCCCTTGTCTCTTTCTACTGTCCCTCTGCTCATATTCTACCAGCCTCTTTGGGGTCTCACCACACAAGCTCTTCTACAGCTCTTGCCATTACATACCAGACTCTATTTCTACACCTCTTTGATTTTCCATCTACTTTCAAACCTTATCTAAAGACATTTCTTTTCTTCATCTGCTCATCCCTCTTACTTCTTCTCACTCTCCTTTTAGAGGAATGTATTATTTAATTCTCTGTTAAGCATTTTGGAGTAGCTTACGTGAACAACAACGTAAAGCAAATAAAGTTGTTGGAAGTCAGTGCTGTCACTGAGCAGAAACCACACACAGGCTAAGTCAACAGAACTTTTCCCCCAAAGGAGAATGTTTATAACCAGAATCAAATAAATTTACATAAGCCAAAAAAAAACCCCGAACAGTCCCAGCTTGGGACTTAACCTAGTCCTATGCCCCACTTATAGACCCCACCCTTTCCCAAGAGTCATTCCCTGGCTTTCTCAGTCTCTGGAGCAGTCAATGTACAGTCCTTTGGCACCTATGCAAGAGAAGAAGGAGGCTGAGCTGAGGTTGACCCCTGGTTGATTCAGGACCAGGTAGTGCTCCTGCACCCTGTTCATTGTAATTAATTGCATCATGTTGTTGTGGCTTCCTTCTGGCTGCAGAAGTAACACCTGATTCTGCGGAATTCAAAATGCTAATGCTACCAAGTTCTGCAGAAGTTCTGTGGTGCCAGAAGAATGTTCCTGGGCGTGTCAGATACTATTTACTGAAGATCCAATTCTGATATCCTTACTCTGTGAGAATGTAGAACTGAAGTCAGTGGGATTACTTGTTCAGTAAGGTACTGCCCAGTATGAATAAAGGTGGCAGATTCAAACTGCAAATGGGAATTATTAATTCATTTGCATCTCTTGTTCCCTCTAGCATTTTGGTATGACAGTGATGAGGGGACATGTGTATTATAGGTGCCCAAGCAGTACTGAGGCTTGGTAACAAGGATGGGTCTCTGTGAGTGGCAGAGCTCATGCCATCCTGCAAGGAGCTGAAGAAGGAGCAAGAAAGGACAATGATGAAGGTCAAGAATTCTGCACTCTGCCTTTTCCTATCATCACTTCCAAAGCAGGTGCAAATAGCCAGGGAGAACAGCTGACAACTGTCCTCAGTAACAAGGGAAGTTAGCCTGTGGCAGATCATTGACACCTTCCCTGAACTGGGAGTTCAGACAGCAGCAGGAATGAAGTAGACTTGCAGGCGCTGCATGGGATTGACAAGTCTTGTGGACTGGCTCCTCCTGAGAGACACTGCCATCTGTTCATGCAGCCTGGGGGCTGGAAAGCAGTCTTATACCTTAGGAGCTTGGGGGTGGGATTTATGCTGACAGAGTTTCCTGGGAAGTGAGGATAAAGGGTGTTTCAACAGAGAGGGAGGATGCAGGGAGGTTGGACAAGGATATGCTTTGCCCAGGAGGGGGATTTTAGTAGTTTCACGCACATTAGAATACATAGGATTTATGGATGTCTTGTTATAAATATCCATAGTGGCCTTTTAGTAACACTGATTCATCCATCCTCCTATTTCCCCATCTACGGCTGTGGCTGTCACATGTTGTATAATTTCTACCATTTGATCATAGGTAGATCGCCATGAAATTATTGTATTTTTTTTACATTTTCATTTTAGAGGAATTTTGTGTTATTTAGTTTTATCCATTTTATCCCCATGGAGGAAGGACCTGAGTCCTGTCCCAGGAGGTAGGAGGTCCTATGGTTAGGTTTGCAGAGAGATCCTGCCCTGCACTCACCTCCACACTGGTGGCTCCTGTCCTGCAGGGCTGGACCCAGTTGTCCCTTTCTGGGTGTTGTGACCTGACATGCAGGATCACAGTGCCACTCAGGTTTGGCTGGACTGCTCCTCTATCATGATGACAAAGGGGCAGCAGGCCCAAATTTGAGTCAGTGGTGCACCTGGTACATTATGAACAGGGCCCTAGGCACACCATGACACAGGGCTTCCCACAGCTGTGCACCATCATCCTGCTGCCCACATCATAGCCCCAATTCCCATATGGGAAGGAGAATAAGTTACATGGGTATAAACCACCTATATCCAGTACAAATATTTCAGTTAAAAAACAATCCTATTCCTAACCAAAATAGTTATACCATTAACATTCTTAAGGGTAGATCATGCCTAAGCTATACTGCTTTAAGCACTTTTATACTGGTAAAATCATGTCTATACTAGGTGGATTATACCGATTCAGCTATACTAGTATAGATAAAGCAGTGCAATTTTCTAGGGTAGAGAAGGTCTAAAATATCCAGCAGGCAGACCTGCAACACTCTTCTCTTGCTACACAGAGTCCCTTTTTGGGGGTGTACTTCTAGTACTGTTATTAGGTGTCATTAAGACTTTATGCATGGACAGTTCACATCTCTGGGCTACTGTTTCAGGCTGTCTTCAGATGCAGGCAGCCGCTGCTGTGCTAGATAATACATTTTCACACACTTCATTGCAAGTCTTAGGGCTAAAAACTGACTTTTTTAAAATGAAAGCTGAGATTCTGATGTCATCCTGTGACTGCAGATACGGGGGCCTGATGCATAGGTCTGTAAGCCCACACCCACAAAGGTAGTTAGGTGCCTCCATGTTTAGGCACCACTGTAATCCGCAGCATCTCTCCTCAGCCACTGCCCAACTCGGCAGAGGCTTAAACTCACTTGGCACCTAAATTGTTACTGTAAAATATGTAGGTGCCTAAGCTTCTGCCTCTGAACATGCACAGTATTACCTCAGTCTAAACATCTGGACACTAAGCCCCAGCACAATCTTCCAACCAGGAAAGATAGGCTGGGCAATGTCTAGCTCCCCTGCAAGGCCCAACCCAGTAGGCATGTCCAATCCTTGGGCCAGAGAGTGAGACTGATTCTGTAGCCTGGTGGTTAGGGCACCTACCTGGGAGGTAGGGGGCACAGGGACTAGCCAAAGTTAGACAAACTTCAACAGGATAGATTGAGGGCACACTCTATAAGAATAGCCTTTAGCTCAGTGGTTAGAGCAGACTTCCCACAGGTGGGAAATCCCTCTGTGAATTCTTTCTCCCCCTCAGGCAGAGTGGGAATTGAACGTGGGTCTCACACATCCTGGATGAGTGCTCTAACCACTGGCCTAGAAATTATAAGGGTAGCAGAAGCTTCTCCTCTTGCATTTCTTGCAAGAAATGGCTTAGGCAGCTTAGGTGCCTGTTTCCAGGAGTGGGGTACTTGGTGTAGATTGCTCACAGAGATTGGGCTTAGGACACACCCCTTTCATTGCCATTTCCCATTGTCTAGCGTAGGCAACTCTCTGCCTACCAAACTAGTTTTTGTGGATCCCATTCTTAGGTGCCTCTCTCTTCCCATTCATTGCATAGGGAGCCCAGATGCTTAACCTAGACTTTGTGGATCCCAGAGTTCCATGATATTCTAGGCACCTAAAGTTAGATGTTGCAGTGGCCTACATCCCTTGTGTAGTGGGGCACAGTGACCTGGCCTCAATCTGGCTATATGCTGCAGGATCTTGAATGACACAGTAGGGGTTTGAGACCATCTGCTCAGAAGCTCACTAATTTCTTCAAGGAGAAATCTGACATTGCCTGCTCTCTTCTTTTTTAGTTTATTTCAAAAACAAGAAGCCCCTCCCTGAAGTCCTCTACCCATCCAGCTACTGCCTCATCCCCCTATCAGAGTTAAAAATGGAAAAGATCATCCAGTACATGCATCACCCTGCCAATGCAGCCATTACTCCCTTGCCTTCAAACTCCTTAAGTGCACATTCTATTTTCACGGTTTTGACTTTCTTTCCTAACAGGCTTTGGTTCCACCCTTCAAATCTACCAAAGTATCTTCACCAAGGTCACTAATGCTCTCCTGCTGGCCAACCCTAAGGGCCTCTTCTCTTTTACCCTCTTGCTCTATCTTTATTATTATTATGGTAGCACCTAGAGGCCCAACCATGACTGGAGTCCCCTTGTGCAAGGTGCTGTACAAACACATAGGAAGAAACAGTCCCAGTACCCAAAAGCTACAAAAATGGACAAGATGGTCAGAGTAAGAAGGGAAACAGAGTCACAGCATTTGCTCAAGATCACATATAGAGCAATTGCTTCTGACACATTTGGTCAGCATCTCCTTCTGGAGTCTCTCTCTTTGGACATTCATGTCTCCGTACTCACCTGGGCCTACTCCTAAAATCTATCCTTCAGCATCTTCAGGCTGTGCTGCAATAGTTCCTCAGCCTCCCTGCCATCTCCATCCCCCCAGGATTCAGTTCTTAGTCTTCTACTCTTCTCTTTCTGTACTTTGTCACTGGGAAACCTCATCGACTCTCATGGCTTCTGTTATCAACTCTGTACTGATGAATCTGAAATCCTCGTTTACTCCTGACATCCCCCTCTATTATTTCTCAATATTCCAATCCAGTGCCATCACACTGTAGATGTCTTACTGCCTGTACAAACTCAATATACTGAAATCCTAATCCTTTAATTCCAAACTCTCCTCTCTCGTTCTCTGCTGATGATTCCATTGTCTTTCCCATCACCCAGGTTTGCAGCTTTGCTGTTATTGTTGACTCCTCTTTCCCCTTCTACCACCAAATCCTCTACTGCATTTCTAGAATTGATCCTTTCCTATCCATCCTTACAGTCAAAACCTTGTCATTAAATTGGTCATCTTTCACTGCAACCACTTCATTCTGGTCTCCTGCTTTCTACCTCATTCCCCTCAGGTCCAGCTAGAAAGGTGCTGTACAAATCATTTTCCATTCCTCCAGCTCAGATTCTGTCACTCTCTTATTTGAATGCCTTCACTGGCTTCCCCTCATCCTCTGCATCATCTTCTAACTCCTGGTCCTCACCTTCTGGACCCTGCGTAACTCCACTCTTGCTTATGTTGATGCTCTTATTTCTTCTTACTGCCTCTCTTGTTCCCTGTGTTCTCTGCAAGCCATCTGCATAATGGTCACCAAGAACATTTTATGTCTGTATTGTATTGTTCACTAGTTTGTAAGCCCCTTGGAACAGGAATATCTCTTCCTCTGTGTATTTTTTAGGGTTGAGCACCATTTAACACTCGATAAATAATAACGAAGGGATATTGTTAAGTAGTACCCTTCAATCCGCAACTGAGTCAATGTTTCTCTGATAAATAATTCTAAAAAAAACAAGCAATCTGTATGTAGGTGTTTCCACTTGATCGCCTAGCATAAAGTGAAACCATCGATATGGATGGAGCGGGAGAAATATTGTTGTGGGTAGGATTTTAAACAACTTTAAACTTGTTTTGTAGCAACATCATGCTAATATAAAACAGCTGCTCTATATGATCTCAGTTTTCAGCTGCAACCTCTACTTTTCCAGGCTTGAACCTGCTATAAAAGTAACTGGTGCTGCTTAGGAAATTAGCTATGCTGCAGGTACCCCTTGTGAAATATTACTTTTGATCTTGCTTCAGGCGTAGGGACACCACAAATGGCAAGACAGGGTTTCTCTCAGCTGACGTTACTGCCATAACACTGAAAAAACCAAAAACCTTGAATAAGTTATGGAGAAAGAAATTTAAGCTCACATTTCACATCTTCTCAGGACATGACATCATTAGATTCCAGGAACATTTTCTTATGCAGCTAAGCAATTAGACCCAGCTGACAGCACGGTTTTGGTAACTCTCTCATCTCAGGTATGCTTAGAAACACCAAGTCAAAAGTCAGAGAATTGATAGGGCGATATAAATAATACTTGGCCATGTATTCCCTCAACCCTTCCATCTTCAAAGGAGCTGAGGGAAGAGAAAAATCAACATGTTCAAACTGACAGTAACAGGGAGACAACTATAATCTGAATCTTAGAACCTAGAGTGGCACACATTTATTCAAAATCACACAATTTAAGATTTATTATTATTTCCTGTATTACCATAATGGTTAGGAGATCATCATGGGCAAGGACCCTGTTGTGCTAGGCATGTGGTACAAACATAAACCAAGAAAAAAAAAAAGGGGGAAACACCTCTAAATTATTTCCTCCCTGTTATTGGATTATATCCTTCTGGCATAAACTATTTTTCGAAAGAGAGAGAAATTTAAAGTATTTTTAAATCCTTTAATTAGTATATAAAAAACAAGAGAGAGACTTGGGGATTCCATTTTTTATTAAGCAATACTGAATGATTTGTTAACTGCTGAATCAGAATTTCGCTTCCTGCCTTTAGTACTTCTGCTTCAATTCTGTCAGCCCCAGGATCTTTCCTCTGTTTGAGGCCTTTGATAATTGGTTTAATCTCATCAGGTGTTATTGGTCCCTCTTCTACTTCTAATTTAACATTGGCATTTCTCTTGAACACGTGCATGACTGTTAGCTTTGAACAGTTTAATATGGAATGGAAATGTTGTTTCAGTCATCTGACTTGTTCTTCATGGGTTTTCAACATCTGTCCATGAGAGTCCCTGATGGGCATCACCTGTGATGGTCAGGTTCTTCCTGAGAAGTTGTTCACTATTCTATAGAGCTGCTAGAACTCTCCCCCTCTTCTGCTTCTTCTGTCCCTGCAACAAAACCTGGGTTAAAGAACAAGTGACACAAAACTGGAAAGATGGTATCATCGTGGCATTGCAAAAAACAGGTGATCTTACTCAGGGCATGAACTGGAGTAGTATTGTACTGCTATCAGTTCTGGGCTAAGTACTGGCTATGGTTATGCTGAATAGAATGAAGACGACAGTGGATGAAATATTAGGAGAAGAACAGGATAGACTGCGTTCCGGTAGATCATGCTGTAAATAGACGGTTGCTCTTTGACAGATCATCAGAAAAGCTACTGCGTGGCAAAAAATCCGTTACAATCAACTTTAAGAAAGCATTCAATAGTGTCCTCCGCGAGACCCTGTGGAATATTGCTAGAAGCTATGGGATACCAGATAAGCTGATCAACGTAACATTAAGTTTACATGATGGAAGTGGATGCACAGTAAGACTGGATACAGACCTGGTGAATGGTTCAATATCCGGATTGAAGTTATACAAGGGTATGTGTTGTCACCAATCCCTCTTTGCATTAAAAATAGACTGGGTGGTGAAGCAGGCAACAAAAGGCATAATGGATGGTATGAAATGGGTTAGTGGAGACAAGTTATAAGATCTTTACTCTGCTGACTATGTTGCTTTTCTAAGTATGACATGAAAAGGTATGATTGCTCTCACATTGGAGGAAGAACAGGAATAAGCAAAAATTGGATTGAGAGTAAATACAGAGAAAACCAAGATGATGAAGGTAGGAAACTGGACAACAGATGAAAACGGGTACATGGATGGAAAAGAAATTGAACACGTAGAAGAGTTCTGTGCCCTGGGGAGTGTGATGACACCTGATGTGGCTAAGATAAAAATATCCATACGAGGTTATGGAAACAAGCACCACTTTTGGAAGGATGAACAACATCTGGTCAAACAGAGGTCTCCACGCCAAACTAAAGGTCGGATTATACCATGCAATTGTACTGAGCACACTACAGTATGGAGCAGAGACTTGGCCGATGACAGCAGCTAACAAAAAGCAATTGGAGGCTACTCATCACAGATGGCTAAGGAAGATACTACACATTTCAAGGAAAGATAAAACAACAAATGTGAGAGTGAAGGAGCTGATAGAGCAGGACATGTTAGAAAATATCATCAAAGAAAGAAGGCTCATGTGGCTGGGATGTGTGCACCCTATGGAACAAGGGAGATGTGCTAAGCAAGTATTGAATTGGTTATCCCAGGGATGAAAAAGAAAGCAAGGAAGAACTGGGAGAAGACAGCGGCACAGGATATGGAGCATTCTGGTATCACCTGGGAAGAGATATCACAACTAATGAACAACCATAATCAGTGGAGGAACTGGACTGCCTCATGTGTCAGCAGCACAGGAGGAACTAAGGTCTAAGGTAAGGTAATGCTGACTGGGGGTGGAAGGAGATGGTGCTAGTGACTGATTGGAAGAGTTGAGCACCCAAGGTGAAGGCAGGGGCTTTGAGAGACAGCATGGACCCTTGGATAAGGTACTAAATTAGGAGCTCAGCAATAGGGGTTTTATTCCCAGTGCTACCAATGCCTTGTGTGACCTTGAGTACTTTCTGTGGCTATTTCCCTGATTTATATAATGATATTTATCTTCCTTTGTAAAGTGCATTGAGATCTTCTGCTGAACAGAGTTACGTAAAAGCTTCACCCAGCCAGTCATTCATTGTCAGGAAATGCCCAGCACAATGGTCCTTATTATCCATTCATAAACCTGACAGTTTATAATAGTAATAAAAGTTCCAGCTTATATAAAACATCTGCAGATTTAATTTTTGGTGGATGATTTCAATATTAGTCACTATCAAATCTGTGTAGGGTTTCTATTTGCCTCCCTCTTCTCCACCCACTTTATAAATTATGCCTAATCCTTTGGCTTTTTAAAATTTTATCTGGCCTTCTTAAATTGCTTATTTTATAATGCAACATTCAAAATGCCCTGGATGAATGATGGAGAGAGCATAATAAATAAAACTATTATTCATAATATTTATGATGGCCTCCAGGTTATTAATTTCTTAGCCATTAGTGACTGGCAGTGTTAAGAGCTCTGGACCTTAAGTTCCTCCAGCTAGCCATTAGCTGTCAGGAAATGTCATTCCCACAGTCATAATATAATAAAATATTAAATAATAATAATTGCACATTTATAGCACCTTTCCAAAGATCGAAGTGCCTTACAAACCTTAATTATGCCTCAAAGCCCTCGCTTAATATAAGTCAGTAGAATCATAGAATCACAGGGTTGGAAGGGACCTCAGGGACCGATCCCCAACTAAATCATCCCAGCCAGGGCTTTGTCAAGCCTCACCTTAAAAGCCTCTAAGGAAGGAGATTCCACCACCTACCTAGGTAACCCATTCCAGTGCTTCACCACCCTCCCAGTGAAAAAGGTTTTCCTAATATCCAATCTAAACCTCCCCCACTGCAACTTGAGACCATTACTCCTTGTTCTGTCATCTGCTACCGCACACGGAAACAATCTAGATCCATCCTCTTGAGACCGTCCCGTTTAGGTAGTTGAAAGCAGCTTCAAATCCCTTCATTCTTCTCTGCTGAAGACTAAACAATCCTAGTTCCTCAGCCTCTCCTCATAAGTCATGTGCTCCAGCCCTAATATTTTGTGCCTCGGCTGGACTCTTTCCAATTTTTCCACAACCTCTTGTAGTGTGGGCCCAAAACGGACACACTACTCCGAGGAGCTCACCAATGTCGAATAGAGGGGAATGACATGTCCCTGGGGGCTGGAGCAATGCCCCTCCGCCCAAAATGCTGTTAGCCTTCTTGACAGCAAGGGCACACTGTTGACTCCTATCCAGGGACTGTGAAGTCCTTTTTGCAGAACTGCTGCCTAGCCATTCAGTCCTAGTCTATAGAGTGCATGGGATTCTTCTGTCTTAAGTGCGGACTCTGCATTTGTCCTTGTTAATCTCATCAGATTTCTTTTGGCCCAATCCTCTAATTTGTCTATGTCCCTCTGTATCCCATCCCTACCCTCCAGTGTATCTACCACTCCTCCCAGTTTAGTGTCATCTGCAAACTTGCTGAGGTGGCAGTCCACGCGTCCTCCAGATCATTAATGAGATATTGAACAAAACCAGCTCCAGACCGACCTTAGGCCACTCCACTTGAAACTGGCTGCCAACTAGACATGGAGCCATTAATCACTACCCGTTGAGCCGACAATATAGCCAGCTTTCTATTCAACTTATAGTCCATTCATCCAGCCCATATTTCTTTAACTTGCTGGCAAGAATACTGTAGGACCGTATCAAAAGCTTGCTAAAGTCAAGGAATAACACATCCACTGCTTTCCCCTCATCCACAGACCCAGTTATCTCGTCATAGAAGGCAATTAGGTTAGTCAGGCATGACTTGCCCTTGATGAATCCATGCTGATTGTTCCTGGTCACTTCCCTCTCCTCTAAGTGCTTCAGAATTGATTTCTTGAGGACATGCTCCATGATTTTTCCAGGACTGAGGTGAGGCTGACTAGTCTGTAGTTCCCCAGATCCTCCTTCTTCCGTTTTTTAAAGATGGGCACTACATTAGCTTTTTTCCAGTCATCTGGGACCTCCCTGATCGCCATGAGTTTTCAAAGATAATGGCTATGGCTCTGCAATGACATCGCCAACTTCTTAGCACCCCAGATGCAGAGCATCCAGCCCATGGACTTGTGCTCGTCCAGCTTTCTAAATAGTCCTGAATTACTTCTTTTCTCCACAGAGGGTTGGTCACCTCCTCCCATGCTGTGCTGACCAGTGCAGTAGTCTGGGAGCTGACCTTGTTCGTGAAGACAGAGTAAAAAAAAGTATTGAGCACATTAGCTTTTTCCACATCTCTGTCACTAGGTTGCTTCCCTCATTCAGTAAGGGCCCACTCTTTCCTACTTTCTTCTGTTGCTAACACACCTGAAAAAACTCTTCTTGTTACGCTTAACCATTCTTGCTAGCTGAAACTCCAAGTGTGATTGGCCTTCTGATTTCACTCCTCGCATACTGAGCAACATTTTATACTCCCTGGTCATTTGTCCAATTTTCACTTCTGTGAAGGTTGTTTTTGTGTTTAAAATCAGCAAGGATTGCACTGTTAGCCAAACTGGTTGTCTGCCATATTTAACTATTCTTTCTACACATTGGGATGGTTTGTTCCTGCAACTTCAGTAAAGATTCTTTAAAATACAGCCAGCTCTCCTGGACTCCTTTCCCCCCCATGTTATTCTCCCAGGGGATCCTCCCCATCACTCCCCTGGGGGAGTCAAAGTCTGCTTTTCTGAAGTCCACGGTTCTGCTGCTCTCCTTTCTTCCTTGTGTCAGGATCCTGAACTCAACCATCTCATGGTCACTGCCTCTCAGGTTCTCACTCACTTTTGCCTCCCCTACTAATTCTTCCCAGTTTGTGAGCAGCAGGTCAAGAAGAGCTCTGCCCCTAGTTGGTTCCTCCAGCACTTGGGTCAGGAAATTGTCCCATACACTTTCCAAAATCTTCCTGGATTGTCTGTGCACCGCTATATTGCTCTCCCAGCAGATATCAGGGTGAATGAAGTCTCCCATGAGAACCAAGGGCTATGAACTAGTAACTTCTGTTACTTGCTGGAAGAAAGCCTCATCCACCTCATCCCCCCAGTCTGGTGGTCTATATCAAACTCCCACTATGACATCACCCTTGTTGCTCATGCTTCTAAACTTAATCCAGAGATTCTCCGGTTTTTCTGCAGTTTCATTCCAGAGCTCTGAGCAGTCATACTGCTTTCTTACATATAATGCAACTCCCCCATCTTTTCTGCCCTGCCTGTCCTTCCTGAACAGTTTATATCCATCCATGACAGTACTCCAGTCATGTGAGTTATCCCAAGTCTCTGTTATTCCAATTACATCATAATTGCTTGAGTGTGCCAGTACTTCCAGTAGGTCACCCCCATTTTACAAAGGAGGAGACTGAGGGCACATAGCAGTAAAGTTATGGGCCCAGTGAGTCAGTGCCATAGCTGGAGAAAGTATGCAGGAGTCTTGACTCTGAACTCCATGCTCTACTCCTTAAACCATGTTCCTTCCATTTATTGTTCAAATAAATGACACCTGTGTGTTATGATGGTATGACTGTGGAGGTCTCATATCAAACACAACTCTACATGACTCACAATTCAATAAATAATGTTTGGTCCCAGCTTAATGCTTAGTCAACACAGCCATCACTGAGAGACAAATTGAAAAATTCAGTTAGCTTTCTACATTTTAACAGCTTTTTTGTGAAAGATCTAACACTGAACTACAATTAACACATGTCCTGTTTACTGCCCCTTTCAAAGCTCTCATATTTGCCATCATCAGAAGAGGGTTTTAAGAGAAGGGATCTTCTAAGAGATAGGAATTCACAGAGAATGATACCAGCTGACTGGAGTGGGATAGAAAGTGGTGATTATTTCAATCAGATGAAGAGTCTCTCTAACAGACTGGCACCATATGAGTCACTTTTCTCATTTTATGGTAATTTAGATCTTAAGATGGGAAGGAAGATGTGCAGCACTTGTGACACACTCCTCCTGCTCCACTGTAAGATTGTGCATGTGTACCTCAATTGAGCAATCATGTTTGTACGAAAATAAACACCACAAAAATGGTCTGATTTTGTACAGGCACAATCTTGTCTAGCAGATTTGACAAAGAGAAGTTTTGAAAAACAGTTATGCCAATTCACATTTCCAGTTCAGGAACAGATTTGTCTCTCACCACGGTCTGAGCCTGAGCCTGGGAGGTGTCACTTAGGCTGATCATGTGATTTCCCCCAACTTCTATTGATTTCAGTGGCAACTAAATGCACACAGCATCTTGCAGCACTGATGCATTAGGGCCCATTCCTGCTCCCCTGAAAATCTAAGACAAAACTCCCACTGACTTCAATGGGAAGCTACGATCACTTCCCTTGGGAGACTATTCCACAGTCTCACAGACTTCAGTTAATACATTTTTCCTGATATTCAACCTAAATGTTCTTTTTCTTCATCCCTTTATTAAACTCCCTTGTACTACCTTGAAAAATCCTCTTCCTTCCTTTTTGTACCTTTCATACATGAGTAGATGGGTATCGCCTGTTGCCCTGTTTCCCAAATGTAACCATTCCTTAGCCAAGCTATTTCAGCTCTTCCAGACTTCATTTGTTTTGGTTGCTCTTCTGTGTACTCCCAACAATTTGTCTGCATCTTATTGTAAGAAAGTGCCCAGAAATTAATACAGAATTATAGCAATGACATCATCAAAGTCTCATAAAGAGAACTTATCACTTTCCTTGTCCATTTCATGATGGATTCATGTATGCAGTGCCAAAATTACATCAGCTGATTTTGCTGCCATAGTGCTAAAATGCTTCCCACTAGAGTCTCCTTCAGCATTATTGCTTTCCAAGTTTTCTTTCTACTACTGAGTAGCTGTTTTTCTAATTACTTTTTCTTACATGTATTTGCTTGCATTTGTCCAGGTCAAATTGCATTTTGTTATATTCTACCTATATGTCAACCCTCTGTTGGTCCCTTGTCATATTTTTTTCTGCCTACCCTGATGTTTACAACCCCTCCCAATTAAGTATCGTGTGAATTTCTTCAGTTTGTTGTTTGCCATTTTCCAGATCATTACCGATGTTAAATAAGATCTGACCCAACACCTACACACTTTCCTTCAACTTCATACCTTGTCATGACTCTTTGTTTATGAACCTTAAGCCAAACTTCAGCCTATGTGATAATACTTACAGAGCTCAGTGGTTTGAGCATTGGCTTGCTAAAGCCAGGATTGTGAGTTCAATCCTTGAGGGGGGGCCATTTAGAGATCTGGGGCAAAAACCTGTCTAGGAATTGGTCCTGCTTTGAGTAGGGGGTTGGACTAGATGATGACCTCCTGAGGTCCCTTCCAAGTCTGACATTCTATGATATCCAAACCAGCTTGAATGCACTGTTAAAGTAAGATGTTTGGAGAAAATGAATCAAAAATAAATTTTCCCTTTCTTTGTCAATTTGCTGAAACGCTCCATTTTCCTTTCCCTTTTCTAGACAGGTAGCTGTTCACTGGCATCTGCTAGTCCATCACAGGAGAGGGAGTTCAGAAAAAAGGTTGGGAACCACTGACCTAAAGAAAATAAAACTGGTCTTGCTTTTTCCATTGGACAGTGTATTCTACTTCACCTCCTGTCATAAACTCTTGTGTTGTGTTGCTGAAATCTGTTAAATAACTGCAACATTGCATCCCAGCCCTTGGATGCATCTACTGCTGAGTGAAGTGATCCCTATATATATATACACACTTTGTATGTTAGTTTATAAAATTTGTTGGGAGCTTTGGATGAAAAGGGCTATAGAAAGTGTTAGTTATTAAGAACGCTCCTCAGAAGGTCAAGGCTGCGACACAAGGGGAGCCCTATTGGAGACAGCACACTGAACACTAGGTTCTGGTGCAGTTATCAACTACCTTAATTTCCTGTCAGCCCAATACCCTCGCACTCACCCTCCACCACATATACACCCTTACTTTACTGAGACAGAGAGGAAGAGAAGAAGAGCTCAAATATCTAAGATTAGTATGTTCCTCTGCCGCAGTGATACACCACAAGCAACTTGTTCCAATCAGTTTGAAGTGGACCAATATGATAGTTTCAAAATGGATTTGTGAATATGGTGCAGCTTAAGATCTTACAAAGACTTAAAATAACATGGGTAGGTTAAAATCATGATATACAAATTTCCCCAGACAAAATACTAACACTGAAATGGGGTGTTAAGATTGAGTGCACATATCAGTAACTTAAGTGTAAAAACATTATGGGGATGTTGTAATTATCCCTAAACTGAGCATTAGAAAGTTTAGTAATAAATTAATAATACTACTAATAAATAATAGCTAGCTGTTACATAGCATTTTTCATCAGTAGATCTCAACACAGTTACAAAGGAATTTGTATCATGATCTCCATTTTATTGAGAGGCGAGAGATTAAAGTGACTCATCCAAGTATCACAGATCTGGTCAAGCACTCCAGATTGCTGGTTCCTCAGGTATTTTAAGCCTCTAAGAGTCTAACAGAGCCCAGACACTGTCAATCTCTTGGGGTCCTTAGACACACTTAGATCCTCCTTTCCTTAGATCCTCTATCTAGCATCTCATGCTGGAAGCGCAACCACACAGTCCCTGCCCAAGCCGTCGCACCAGTGCTGACTCTTCAGGCCTGGTCTACACTACGCGTTTAAATCGAGTTAAAGAGCGTTAAATCGATTTAACGCTGTACCCGTCCACACTACAATGCCCTTTATACGATATAAAGGCCTCTTAAATCGATTTCTGTACTCCACCCCGACGAGAGGAGTACGCTAAATTCGATATTAACAATTCGGATTATGGTTAGTGTGACAGAAATCGACGTTATTGGCCTCCGCGGTATCCCAGAGTGCAACACTGACCGCTCTGGCAGAAATCTAACTCGGATGCAGGGCAGGTAAACAGGAAAAGCCCCGCGAACTTTTGAATTACATTTCCTGTTTGCCCAGCGTGGAGCTCTGATCCAGCACGGGTGGCGATGCAGTCTCAAATCCAATAAGAGCTCCAAAATGGACCGTATGGGAGATACTAGATCTGATCACTGTATGGGGAGACAAATTTGTTGTATCAGAGCTCCCGTTACAGAACACGAAATGCCAAAGCGTTTGAAAAAAAATCTCCAGGATACACAGCGCTGCGTGACAAGCGTAACGGGAAGCCAGAGACTCAAATGGACACTATGGAGGGAGGGAGGGGGGACTGAGGACTCCAGCTATCCCACAGTCCACAGCAGTCTTGAAAAGTATTTGCATTCTTGGCTGAGCTCCCAATGTCTGTAGGTTCAAACACAGTGTCTGGCGTGGTTCAGGGAACAGCTTCTCAGTTTCTTCCCCCCCCCCCCCCACGTGAAAGAAAAGGGAAAGAAATCATTCCTTGACTACTTTCAATGTCACCCATGTGTACTGAATGCTGCTGGTAGACGCGATGCTGCAGCAGTGAAGAGCAGTATCCGCTCCTCTCCCCCTCCCCGGTGGTAGACGGTACAATATGACTGATATCCGTCATCGACATCAGCCCGTGAGTGCTCCTGGCTGGCCTCAGGTGAGGCTGGCTGGGGGCGCCTGGGTAAAATGGGAATGACTCCCAGTTACTCCCAGTAGATGGTACAGAACGGCTGGTAACCGTCTTCATCATCGCAACTGGGGGCTTCAGCCCCTCCCTTTTCTGTGTAAAGAAAAGATTCCGTACTGCCTGGACTGTCATAGCCCCGGAGGGCTGCCTCCAAGTGCCTTCCCCCCCGCACTCATTTTATCTCACTAAAAAGTCTCTGTTTCTTATTCCTGCATTCCTTACAACTTCATGACACAAATGGGGGGGGGAATACTGCACGGTAGCCCAGGAAGGTTGGGGGAGGAGGGAAGCAAGGGGTGCAGTGTTGCAGGGGCACCCCCTGTGAATACTGACACGGAGCAGCTGTGCTCTCTGATACACTGGTTCTCTAATCACTTGCCTCTTATTCTAGGCAGGACGGACTCTATTTTTAGAAACCATAAGGAGGGATTGACTCAGTCCCAAGTGAGTCAATCCCAATTTTGCTTCAAAAATTTTCAGCCAGGGGCACTCATGAAAGCAGCGGACAGTACAGACAGGGAGAGTAACCGTCATTCATTGCCAGTTTTCTCCGCAGTAGACGGTACAGAAACAACCGGTAACCATCTCTGCTATCATTGCAAAAGCAAGTGAATGCTGCTGTGTAGCGCTGGAGTATCGCCTCTCTCTCTCCGCGGCATCCAGTACACATACGGTGCCGGAAAAAAAAAAAGCTGAACGGGCTCCATGGTTGCCGTGCTAGGGCATCTGCCAGGGCAATCCAGGGAAAAACGGCGCGAAAGGATTGTCAGCTGATGTTTTCCCGGAGGAAGGAATGACTGACGACATTGACCCAGAACCACCCGCGACAATTAAGATTCAACTCTGAATTCCAAAGGGCGGGGAGACTGCGGGAACTATGAGATAGCTACGGAAGTGCTACCACACAATGCAACGCTTCAGAAACCGACGTTTGCCTCGAGCAATGACGCACAACGCCGAATTACTGTGCCTAGTGTGGCCGCATGAAATCGAAATTATAAAATCAGTTTTATAAAACCGATTTTAGCAAATTCGATTTTATCCCGTAGTGTAGACGTGGCCTCAGACTCCCCCATAGCTTAGACACATCCTTTCCCAAAATCCCACCAAAGGTGTGAGCCTTCTGGTTTACCTTTTCAAGGGGCCATGCAGTAGGTGTATCATATAACACACAGACACTTTACACAGAATTCTAACACACTGTTGCCATTTAATCATACAAGAAATATATGGATCTATAAAAAATAGACCCTAAAAAATAAACCTTACCTGAATTTCCCTGCCTGTTTCCTCACCACTCCAGGGCATTCTTTGGGCTTGCCTCAGAGACCTTTGTAAGATCCAGACCTTTCGCTTGAGTATATGGCTTGTATTCTGAAAAATAAAGCCTCCTCTCCCTCAGTCAGCTTGCTTTTTATTAGCTTGGCTAGTCCAACCCCTTTCTTCCTCTTGCCCAAGCTTCTGGCTTGTCTTCCTCAGTCCTCTCCCATGAGTCCTTTTTAAACCCGTTTTTTGTCATGTCTGTCACTTTGTCTTGTTTGGGAATTTCCATTCTCCCAATGCCAGCCCCTTGCAGAGGGAAGGGGAAAGAGGTCATTTCCCTTAGGATGCAGTTACTCTTTAGCACAACTATTGTATGGTCAAAGCACATTCATACAGTTAAGTGCTCTACATTGTCCCCAATCTGGTGTGTACCTGCTACAGGTCCTGTCCACAATGGTGGATAGCACATTTACATAGGCCATTCAGTGATACAGCAAGAAACCCAAAGAGAATTCTTCCATGTGATATTTCCAATGATATAAAGATCTGTACTATGTAATTTTAAAAATAACTTTTAAGGACAGATTCCTCAGTATGGGCACCAAAGCCAGAGTGCACCAGCCAGTTGTGATGCATCACTAAAATAATGCAACTAGCCAAAGCATATTGGTGAATTTGGTCCTTAATTTGCAACTGTCTTATTGGTTTAGAGTGCTGTGTGAGTTAGACTGATGCTTTATATATGGAGACCCCACTCTGAGCCCCAATGTTGTTGTTTAGGAGCTCATAACTACATTTCTGCCACAGCTCTCCTGGCAATGTTGCCTCAGTATACTGGGGCGCTCAAGCTGCAATGCCATGACGAACCTTTCAAGCACTGATGCCCAGGCCAGGATACAGCCACAGGAGATTAAAGAGAAGTGACATTTGGATTAGTTAAGCTGTGAGCAAAAACTCTTGACATGTGTTCTATTTCCTGCATACCAGTCACTGCAACCAATAAAATTGTTGCATTCAAATTAGCTGTAGAGGAAAGATGGTGACTGGTTGAGTTACCTCTGATGTCAGCATGGCCCTATATAAAGAGTTACCCAAATTGTTGACCTGAGCCTGTCTGTAGCCTATATAATCATGATTAGATTCACCAATCTTTAATAATGTAGCATAATTGCAATTTAATTTCTCAAAACGTAGCCTATATATAAGATTTCAAGTAACGTTAATTAGACAAAAAGTATGAAGTATTTGTGTTACTCCATTGTTAAGATAATTCAAGACAAAGAAAAGACACAGGATGATAAAATTCTTATAAGGATCCAGTTTTACCCTGTAATTTATGAACTAGTTACCAGATGTACATGTACTCAAAGAGCAAGTGATGTAAGTCCGGAGATGATATGCTGTATTTATCATATAACATAAAAAGGTTGAATTCATCCCTGCTTTAAATGCAAAACAGAAAAACCTTAACTATGGAATTGTAACCAGCACCTCCATAATAAACTATATTAAAATTACCATATATTGTTAATCATAATACTAATACTTTTCACTTACATAGCACTTTTCATCCTTTACAATAGCGGGTCAGTATCATTATTCCCATTTCACAGATGGAGAAACTGAGGTACACAGAGCCCAAGGTGGTCACTTATTTGGGATCACACATCAAGTCTATGTGACAAATACAATCCAGGTCTCCTGACCTCTAGTTCAAATACTTAAATGCTAGAACCTCCCATTTTTGTAGAGCTAGAGTGCTCTAAACTTGTAACTGCTTATTTAAAAAATGTATTTTACTCTTCTGTTTATGTTGCTTTACTTTTTGCAATTGTTCAGCTCAGACAAGAAGAAAGACTAGTCAGTTTTACTTCTTCAATGTCAGTTTAAGGTGGCTTTTTTTATGTGCAGTGTGTTATGTCTGCCATCCATAAAGGAAAAATATGCATTTTCAGTCTAGATTATTTTTATTTTACATCAAGGAAAACAAAGAAAAATTATAAAGTGCCCGGGAAAGCAAAAGCGAAAGCAAAGTCTCTCTCTCTCTCACCTTGTAAGATACACTATCTTGAATCTCCTGGGCCCTGCTCCCAATAGACAAGCAAGTAATCTTTAATCTTGAGGATGCAATATGCAGAAGACAAAATCATAACTATAGACACCACAAATCATTTGTACAATGCTGCACTTTCAGTAGCAAATAGTACATTAATATTTATTGGTTAACAAAAAATCCTGTTCCACTACAATTGAAAATTAAGTTATTGCTCAGAAATATCTGTTGTGGTCTTAGATTTGTATAGGTTTGTTCTTACATCACATCCATTTGGGGGGCAAATTTAATCTGATTCTGTACTTGTAAAGTACAAATGGTGGAGAGAGTAACCCCTCTGGCAGATTAAAATGAAACGCAAATTACATTTAAACCAGTCACCTCCGGATGGTTTCGGTGCCTTTTGGCAGAAATTTGGGGTACGGCGTGGGGAAAGTTTTGAGGATGACAGATGGTCCAATGCCCGTCAGAGAGCAACGAAACACACAGGGGGACGGAGAAACGAAGGGACCCTGTAGGTCCAAACCGTGCGGAACAACGAGTTCCTAGCCACACCTACGGGGTCATTAAAGCCTTGCCAAGCAGTGGGGCGTGTTTTGGGGTGGGGGGGTGGTGTCTGGGCTGGAGCTGGGGGACGAGCGACCCGAGGCAGACAAAGACCCTGGGTCTTGCGGGAAATGGTTCAGAGGATCGATGAGAGACAGAGTCGGGCACCCCCGGGAGCGAACCGGCTGCAGCCCCAGCCCAAGGTCACGCGCGGGGCGGGGTCCGGACACAGAACCCAGGAGTCCGGTCCCGCAGAGCCGCTCTCAGTCACGAGCCCGCGGGGAGGGGGTGGGGTGAGTGGGGGATGCCCGGGCTGGATTTCAGGTGGGGGAACCTCCCGGGACAAGGCGGCTCCGCTCCCACTTCCGGGTTCCGTCTCCTCGCGCATGCGCCACCCGCCAACCCTCACCCCCTCTCTCAGGCAGAGGTCCATCTTCCCGGGCCGTACCACCTCGTACATGTGGTGGGAGGGAGGCCTCTCTAGATACTTCCGTTGTCCCCGCTGCCCCTGAACCTTCTGGGGCCGGATGCGACTCGTTACTCCCGGATACCGGTTCTCTTAGCAGTTACCGTCTCCTGGCCCTCGCCTCTGCTCTATTCCAACCTCCCCCACCGCAGGAGGATGGTACGTGCCACTCCCACCTGAGTCAGCGGCCGGGCGACACCACCCTGCGCAGCACGGGGAGAGAAGCTGGGACTATTGTTGGGTCAGGGGGTGCGTGCGGCTCGTGGCAAAAGTAGGTTCGTCACAGCCGCCGCGGAGAGGGAGGGGCGCCGCCCGGAGCTCAGTGTCCCCCCAGGCCTCGCGGGGCGCGGCTGCTGCTCCCCTTCCGTCCCCTCCGCGGCCGCTGCAGTGGTAGCGCCTGGCTCCAGCTGACCGGCCTGGAATTCCGGCTCCGAGCCCCGGACCCTCCGCTCCCAGCGACCCCCCGCCCCGGCGACGCGGCCCCGCCGGAGACTCGGTCCTGCTATGGGAGACGCCGGCAGCGAGCGCAGCAAGGCGCCCAGCCTGCCGCCCCGGTGCCCCTGCGGATTCTGGGGGTGAGTGCGGCCCGGGAGGGGGCCCGGCGGGCGGGGTGAGGCCCGGGGGAGGAGGCCGGGGTCTGGGCTACACCGTGGGGCTGGGCAGGAGCAGAGCCGGGCCTGGTGGCTAAAGCCAGCGACGGCGAGCCAGGTTGGGGCCGGGATTATTGGTCTCCCCTCGGGCCTGTCACGAAGGCTGAGCTACCCCACCCCCCCTACCCCACCCCAGTCTGGACTGCTTCAGGGCAGTGGCGTGTGGCCCCTGCTGTGCTGCGGGGGGGCTTCCCCTGTCAGAGGGGCCCCTCCCCCATGCATGTGACTGTATTTACTGCATCACAGAGGGGGTGGCAGGCTCCTGATTTACAAGTACAAGTGGCTTAGTAGGGGTGGCGACAGCAGCTAAATGATCCCAAAGTATCCCGTCTGTATTCTCGTTTCGAGATATTGAATAGCTCTCTGTAGTGGGGTCCCCATCTGTGTGTGTTCGTGGCTTGTATTAGTTATCACGTTATTAGTATTCAGTCATCCTCATGTGTTACTGCCTCCCCACTCCCCCCACAGCTTTGAGACCTTTGTGTGGCCTCCCCCATGGCCGTTAGAAATTGTAGAGAATTCCCTGAAGGGAGCAGCTTCAATGCCTCTCTCTGCCCATCCCTCCAGATGTTCAGTTTAATTGAAACTAACATACCTTGTTTCTGAGCCCCCAGGTGGAATAATAGTGGCATCAGCAAAGTGGCAGGCAGGCAACTTTCTTGAATTCTTTCAAGAATTTCAGCCTTACATGCTAGCCAACTCTATGAAACTTAGGTCCTCTTTCAGTCTGTCATGTTTTAGGTCTGTAAAGAGCCATATACAGCCATGTATATATGAATAGCAATATAGGTGTCCTGTTATCGCTTTATAAAACTTTCCCAGCAGGCCTCATGCTAGGGATGGTCCATGTCATCTGGTGGCTAATTATGTATTTTTCCTCCAGCACAGAGGAATGATGTTTCCCTCTAAAAAACAGAACTGCCCATTTGATTCTTCTTTCACTCTCCAGGGCCATGCCTGTAATGATGTTTCCATTATCAGTTTTTAGCAGATATATTGTGACATATGGAATGTGCTAGCTGAGACATGGACAAAAAGTGTCTTTAATATGTGTGGTGAAGATGTAGGTCTCTAAAGTTCTTATTTATGGAGTGTTCAAATGATATGTAACTGAGTAGACTTGTGGGAGTCCACCTGAGATTTATACCTGTCTATGACTGTACCTTCTTGGGATTTGTATAATACGATTTAAGGTACTCTGGAGGAGCAGAAGGATGCATATTAAGAGTGATTTAGATCTGTCACTATTCAATACGCTACCTTTGATTTTATTGGAATGGCAGAATTCTAAATTAAATCCCGTTTGTGAGTTATGATACAAGTCTGAACTTTGACAAATACGATGGTTCCATTGGGAGTGAACTTACAAGACATATTGTAAATATACAGTAAATTGTTATTTTATTTTTGATTTACTGGGCCCCTGTATTTATGCTTCATGCTTGCTATAAAATGACTAAAAAAAGAGTTGCTTCTATTTCCATTATGATGTGCTAGCTTCTGTGATCAGTGATGATGTTCAAAGGCACTGAAGGAGTTATGAGAACTTCAGCTCACAGCTATTTTCATGCTGAACTTTGTATTGAGTTCAGTGTCCTATGTTTGTGACATCAGAGTATTGTAAAATCTGGTGCCTCAAATGGTGAAATGAGACTATAAAGAAAATGGCCCTTTAAAGATGCTGCCTATATATTGGTGGATATTTCTCCGCATCATGTAAACACCCATCAGAATTGGGACTAATCTGCTCCCTTTTGAAGGGATTTAATTCTAGCAGTGATTCCTCCAAGGTAGGGTTGAAGTACATTGGCAGTGGAACGGTATGGAAAAGTTCATCTTCTGTATCTGTAGTGTTGCTAAACAAGGTTTTAGTTTCACGTTCTGTCAATCTGACACCTTTCCAGAACACACACATACTTTATCAGAGGGAAAAGAAAAGAAAGATTTGTTTTATCAGAGGCTCAGACTTTTCCTCATTGAGTTATCAGAGGCCGACATTGTTAAGCGTCCTGTAGAGTGGTTGGCTTATGTACATGTGTAGTTCTGATCCCTGAAGACACACGTGTCCTCATTTTCTTTGTCCTTGTTTACACTAGAAATGGTTTGCTGATAGAGCTGTACTACTGTAGCTATGCTGGCAAGTCCTCCTAGTGGAAATGCAGCTTATCACCAGCCTTGGTCCTTGTATTAGTGGACAGGCAGTAGATACTGCACATCTCACTCTTTTCTCTCAGAAATCTCTGGCTGTTCAGTGTTCCCTGTTCCTCACTAGTCTAATTATCAAAATTTCTCTCAAGGCAGCCCTTGATCCTGAATCACTGTTGTGGTAGAACAATGTATGCTAAGCCAATGGGCTAGTCTGCACTCCAGGAAGTTGGTTTTGGCTAAATATGAAAAGGTTGTAATTATTTTCATGTGGTGAAACATAGAAGTTCTGTGTAATGTTTAGTACTAGCTGTTGCCTGAAGTGAATGTTCTCTACAGTTATCCACAAACATTTGGCATGGTAAGAAAAATGTGAAAAGGAGCATTACAAATAAAGAAGGCCTTTCATGTAAAAATACTTACAGTTGGTCCTAGCACTAAAATCTGTCTTTAGGTGAACTTTGACATCAGGAGTTCAGGAAACACACATTTTTAAAAGTGATGTGATGTACAAAAGGGGCGGGGGAGCAGGGAAGATTCCATATTTTGTTGCTGCTTTCTAATATAATATATGGAGATAGGTATATCTCATAGAACTGGAAGGGACCGCGAAAGGTCATGGAGTCCAGCCCCCTGCCTTCACTAGCAGGACCAAGTACTGATTTTGCCCCAGATCCCTAAGTGGCCCCCTCAAGGATTGAACTCACAACCCTGGGTTTAGCAGGCCAATACTCAAACTGATGCATAAAAGTCTGAAAAGTTTTAAAAAAAAAAACTTTTGCTTGTTTTTATATTAGAAATTTAGGTCCTGTCTAGGCTGGAAGACTCTGTGGTGGTGTACTGGATGTTTACTAGAAAACTAGTAAAATGGTGATGATACAAGAGACTGCGAACTGAACAACTGAGGGGGAATGGATTTTTTGTCAGACTATATGTAAAACTTTCTTTAAACATCTATTTAAGGTCAATGATTAACTTCAATTATAAATGTTAATCTTTGTTAAAGCTCACAGTAACAATCCCTGAAAACTCCCAGAGGCCTTCTAGCAAGACCAGACTTGACATTCCTTTTTTCTAAGGGGGGAAAAAACAAAAAATACCTTTCAGTTACTCTTTATGCATCATTTCAAAAAAATAAATAAAAGGAACAATCCCTTTATATCCTTTAGGTCAAATGGAGCATTGGGTTGAACATTACATTTTAATCAATCATTTCAGGTATCCAAACAGGCAGCCTAAATCTGCAAACCTAGTCTATAATAATCTCTTAGAACTTCATTTACAAAAGAATTTATACTTCCAGTATCTTCAAAATACCTTCACTATTCTTTCCTCCCATTATTATAGCATGTCATAAGCTTTGTTGAGTTTCAGGCAGTGTGAGCATTGCAGCGTACATTTGGGGTTTCAGTTGTACTGGACTTCTTCTGTTCTTTCAATTGCTTTTTGGAATCGCAGACTACAGGTTGCATTGGTTATTTTCTTTTAGAGCTGCAGATTTCAGAAACGTATATCTTATGCCATACATACTCCAATCAAGCCATTTTTCTTGGTACCTAGAGCTATTTTGCTCAAATTTGGGACCCAATCCTGTTCTGGATGCTATGTGGGCAGATCCCCTTTGACTTTGACTTTGGAAGGTCTTTCTGTTACACAAGCATAGGAATCCATTTGTGCAGAGCTCATTGCAGGACTGGGACCTTTGTGATTAAGCAGTCGGATGCAGGGTTAATATTATAAGCTGAAATACCAGTTTGACTTCTAGGAGTTGATTGTGGGGAAGGGAGAAGTCAAAGAAATAACTTGACAACTTTATTTGTGTTCTAGTGAATGTTTTTATTTCCTCTAAAGCACATACCAATACTGAAGGTATTGTATGCAATGCCTTAGAACCAGAAAAGAAGGAAATATGTTAATAAGCATAAAACAAATGAATTCCGTTCTTGAAATGGTGGCTGCCAGCAGGAAGTTGATTGAAAACACAGTATGATTAGTTTCATCCCATCTTATTTCTGGCAACTTATAAGGGTACTGTACTCTGCCAAAGCTGATGGCAAAGCTGATGGCTTTGAGAACAGGCCAGCAGGGGTTCTGTAGGATGTTACCACTTATGCTTCCTCTCTCTGGCACTGCCTGCATCCTATACATGACAACACATTCAGCCCCAAGCTTTCTGCTGTCCTGGGAGAATCCAGAGCTTACTTCTGAATCTGAATCTTCTCGTTGTTAGTACATTACCATGCTGCTGCCACATTAACCTGGCCCTTTTGATGATTGTCTAATATAGTATGAAGCAGTTGATCAGCAAAATATAAATTTCAGTTACATGATTAATTTCTGACTATGGATCACTGAAGCATTCCTTTTTTCTTATCAAATAAGTTGTTTCTTTTATATTAAAAAAAAGAAAATCCTTTGATTTTTAACAAAGCTCTCTCTGGCCAGTGTTTAACTTTGAGATTGAAGCTTTTTTTTTTTTCCTCTTCTCCCTCCAAGGTCCCTGGGTGATCATTTTAAAAAGCTCCTCCTAATTTCAGGAGTCCACACCTGTGCCCATCCTTTCCTAACTAAAGGTGCCTTTGTAATCTTTTTGTTTTAACTGGTACCAGAACACCACATCCTTGCAGCTTAAACCAGGCTTGAATAGACAGACCATAGTAGAAATATACACCTTTCTGTGAAAATGCTTTTCCACTGGGACGAAGGTGGTGCAATGGATTAGTGGTGTCTTTCCTATCTGGGGCCTCAAGTTCTGGAGCAAGCCATTAGAGAATGAATTGTTGATTTGTTCTAGCTCTCATCAGAACCATCATATAGCTTGTTACAATTTGTGTTCACTGGAGTCTTCAATGAAGTCTGGACTAGAATGGCAGTGAATGCTGGAGGTCGAAGTTGAGGTGCATTGGAGTAGCTGCAGATGGATGGTGATGCTGTGGGTCAGAATTGAGGTATATTGACAGAGCTGTGGCAATGAAGCCTACCTTAGGTCTAGCTCTAACCAAAACTGTTGTTTCCTCACACTTAATGGGGTGAATTGATTTAAATCCATAGTAAAACATAAAAGTTTAAAAATCACTGCCTTGAATCACTATTTTGTTTTTGTTTTTTTTACTTAAGTGAAAACTCATTCTCTGATAGGAGAGCCAAAACATGATTTTTAAAGGAGACAGCTTATTTTATTACAAAGGTTTATGGGGCATCTCTCAGGGGGCGCTTACAAGGCTTAAACTGGGTAATTAACATGGCTTGAGTTAGTGGTTATGATCTGGTTTTGTGTTTGTGTGCATCAGTGAGACAAATACTTGAATGTAGTATTTCTGGTTTGCTAGATATGAACTCATGAACACTGATCTCTTAGTATCTCCACATGGGTGTTTCAAAGCACTTTATAAATAAGGCCTTACAACAGTTGCTGTGAGCTAGATATTCACTTCTGTTCTTTGATTTCCGTCCATTGTCTCAGTAGCAACGATGGGGCTGAATTAAGTCTTTCCACCACTTTCTGTCTTGCACCAGCTTCATGGGTTTGTAGTTAGGTATTATATTGAAATGGAGGGAGCCGCGTAAGAGAGTGGGTTGATCCACTGGACTACCAGGAAGTAAAGAAAGTAAGTAAGGATGATAAAGACACTTTAGAGAAACTAAAATTCTTTGCATCAGGTTTCATCATAGAAGATATTGAAAATGATCAGAGACATGGGAATTTTTCAATATGAGGGGAAAATGAAACAGTTTGGGATTCTTTTATCATGTTCTCTCTTTGAACTAGAGTTATATAAAATAATGAATAATATAGAGCAAGTAAGTCATATAATATAGTAAGTAATATAGAGCAAGTAAGTCAGATGCAAGGGACATCCACTTAAATCAAAAGATAGTAAATTTAAAATTGATAAAAGTAGATACTTTTGAATATAGCACACATCCTATGGAATTCTTTCCACAAGGTATCAGCTTCAGGACTGAAGCTAAACTATTCCACAAGTACGTTTGTTGCTGAAGTTGAACCATTGAAGTGGAAATTGCTGACCTATCACATAGAGCCATATTGTGTTGAAGTAGTAAATCAGCTTTCTCTACAGAAACCTCTCCTTTATGGATATAGGAAATAACTTCTTCATTTGGACTAGTAAGTTGAGAATTGGAGAAGCAAAAATGAGAGTAGACAAAGCAAAAATGTTGAATTTGCTGTTCTAAAAAATGAACAAAAAACAGATGGCATATGAAAAATCAGGTTTAAGAAAACCCATTGGTATGCTTGGTAAACTAGAGATCTGTTCATCTCTCCAGTTAAGCCAGAGGGTGAAAAATCCAGTCACCTAAACCATTAATTTTTCCATAATACAAGCTTTCATATAGAAAAAATTGTTGCAAAGATAATCTTCTGAATGTAAACTGACAAGGAGCAAGTTATTTTCACTCTAGTAGTTGGTGAAGCTTGGAGCAGTTTGGGAGCACTGAAGTCATTTGTCCTAGACCATCTACAGTCTTTCTTATTGGCTTCTGAATGGTGTGTGTCTGGTAGTTTTTTTCAAACTGTGGTAAGTTGAAAGTATTGTGACTTGAATAATGCTAACATTTTCTCCATAGTCAGAAGTACAGAATGTACAGTCTATTTTATTAAACAGTATAAAAACAGAAACAACTGTATAATATGTATCACTCAAGAACCTGATGCTGGTTTTGTGCTGTAGATATGTCATGCTTTAAATATTGATTCAATTGACTTAATTGGAGGTATGTTTCAATTCATTTCAAATTCTTCTAAAATCTTATTATAAATATAGTCCATGAGACAAAGTGTTGTCAATGTACGTCTCAGTTTAAGTAAGCATAACTTTCATAATTAAAAGGGATATTTAAGTTTATCTTCATGTTGACACCAAACTCTCTCAGATGTTTATATAAACTGTTCTGAACATGGAGCTCAAAGGATTCTAATACTACATCCAAAGAGTAATGAAAAGTGGAGACTTAAAAGCTAATTCTTCCTTAAGTCATGCCATCCTTTTTTCAAAGGAAGGAGTTAGCCATAGAACACACAACTTCCGCTAGTGTCATGAAATGAGTCGGTTACATATTTTCATTGAGGAGCTTGGTTTTAATTTGAATATTTTGATTGACATGGCATCAAAATTTCTCTCAGATTTAAGAATGGCTTTGAAATTAGATTACTTTATCTATATATAAATGCAAGTCTCTTTTGGCAGCACTTAAGTGCATATATCAGAGATGGATGTACCATGAGGAGGGAGAAACAGTAACAGGAAACTTGGAAATGGCAGAGATTCTTAATGACTTCTTTGTTTCGGTCTTCACTGAGAAGTCTGAAGGAATGTCTAACATAGTGAATGCTTATGGAGAAGGGAGGTAAGAATTAGAAAAAAATAAAAATAGAGCAAGTTAAAAATCACTTAGAAAGTTAGAAGCCTGAAGTCCACCAGGCCTGATTGAAATGCATCAGAATACTCAGAGTAATAGAGGAAGTATCTGAGCCTCTAGCTAATTATCTTTGGAAAGTTCATGGGAAAGACGGGAGGATTCCAGAAGACTGGAGGAAGGGCAAATATAGTGCCATCTATAAAAAGGGAAATTAAAAACAACCCAGGAAACTCAGAACCAGTTAGTTTAACTTGTGTGCAGGGAAGATAATGGAGCAAGTAATTAAGAAATTCATCTGCAGACACTTGAAGGGTGGTGAAGGTTGTATATGGGAATTAGCAGCAGGATTTTGTAAAACAATCGTGTAAAGCCAATCTGTAGCTTTCATTGATAGGATAACGAGCCTTGTGGATAAGGAGAAGGGTGGAGTCGGTTTAACTAGACTTTAGTAAGCATTTGATTGGTCTCGCATATATCCTTATCGATAAACTGGCTATTACAACATTTAGATGGGGCCTTACTATAAGGTGGAGTGCCATACTGGCTGGATAAACCGTACTCAGAGAGTAGTTATTATGTCCCAATCGGCTGAAGTATGAATCAGTGGGTTCACAGGGATTGTTTTGGGACGGCTCTTGTTCAATATCTTCATTCAAGACTTAGATGTTGCATTAGAATAGTACGCTTATTAAGTTTTGCGGCTATACCAACTGGGGAGGATTGCAATTCTGCTTTGGAGGACGAGGGTCATATAATTGGGAAATTTGAATCGGGACTCAAATGCAGCAAATTGGTCATGAGTAAACCAGATGAAGTTCAATAAGACACAATGCAAAGTGACTCACTTAGTGATAGGAGAAAATACATTTCACACATACAGAGATGTCGAGATAGAGACTAGTTAGGATAGGAGGTTATGGCAGAAAGAGATTAGGGTACATAGTTGGACCACAAGCTAAAATAGAGTCTATATCTCTGTGTGATACTGTGTGGACAAAAAGCAAACAGTTGATTCTGGGATGCAATTAAACAGGTGTTGTTGTAATAATGAAGGCGATGAAGAGTCACATTCTTCGCATATACTCTGCTGCTGGTTTTAGGCCTCATCTGCGAGTATATTGTGTTCCAGTTTCCTGCACCGCATTTTTCAAGAAGATGTTGGAGAGAATTGGAGAGGGTAAGAATCAGCAACAAGAATGAATTAAGTCTATGAACATATATGAAGAAGGCCTGAAAGAAATTGGGTTATTTAGTTTGGAAAAAGTCAAAGGACTTGATGAGCGGGGAATGATTAGCAGTTTCATGGGTATCTAATAGGTGGTCATGCTCAGGCAGGAGGGAGAAACTTGTTCACCTAGTCTCTAATGAGATTAGAACAATGAGAGCTGAATGGGCTTAAACTGCAACAGGGAGATTTAGGCAGGACATTAGGAAAAAGTTCCTAACTGTCAGGGTAGTTAAACACTGGAATAAATTGTCTAGGAAGGTTGTGGAATCTCCATCTCTGGAGATATTTAAGAGTAGTTTAGATAAATGTCTATCAGGGATGGTCTAGACGGTATTTGGTCCTGCCATGAAGGCAGGGGACTGGACTCGATGACCTCTCGAGGTCCCTTCCAATTCTAGAGTCTATGAATCTATGTTTTCATAAGAAAACCGTCCTTTTTTCTGTTTATATTCTGAGCCTGAAGCTTCAGCATGATTGTTTCCTGTCCTCTCAAATTAGCATTTTTTGAAGACGGATTAGTTAACTAAAATAAGTACATTGGCATACGTATTCTGCAGATGTTTTAGGAGAATGTCTTGCAATGAGTAGAAGTATATAATGTTGATTGTGATCATGTGATGAGATCCTCTTTTGGACCTCAGAAAGAAGCCATGTGTTCGGATAATCTGTGGACAAGTGAACTAGTGTGACTTGTCGCCCCTCTCCCCCTTTTTTAAAAAGAAAATGGCACCCCTCCCACTTGACTTACTCAAATGTCTAAGAGGATATTCTTTTTCCTGCCAGTGCCGTATGGGCAGGGGTTACTGATAAAGAGCCCTCTTATGATTTTTAGAAAAAATTATAAATGGGACTTGTGATTGTGGGGTGACAGTTGGCTTCTCCAGATGCGAAACATTCTAAAAGGTCCAGGTCTGAGTATTTCCTGATCTATTATTTATAAAAGAAAATGACCCGCAGGGGCCTGAAAGAATATGTGGACAAATATAAATGGAGCCATTGCCAGTGACAAATGCAAAATGATTCTGAAAATGAAGCCTCTGTGTGGATGACTAGCACCTTATGATTTCAGGTAGAGGTTTGTTTTAGGTGCCAGAGCTTGACAGTAGCATCCAGTAGAATTTGAGTAGTGTCTGTAGACTCATGCAAAAACAGCCAACTGTTACTTCAGATTTTAAAGAGATACCATCATATTAAAAAAAATCATGTCAGATCCTGCATTCATTGAAGTCATTGGGAATCATAGGTACACAAGAAATGTAGGATTCATCCCATATATTGTAAACAGTCCTTTAGCTGTGTTACAAATTATGCCTTAAATGAAGAGTTTTCAAATGTTTGTAGTAAGGATTACTGTCATAATGGAGAGCTTGACTCAAATGCTTCCTCTTCCATTCACAATTGTGTGCATCACCATTGCTTTTCTCACTGGCAGTTGGATAACATCCATGTGACAACTACAGCACCTGTGAACATGGAAGAGTATGTTAGAAAAGTATTTAATTATTTTTTAGTTCCAGCAAGTATTCTGTGGGCTCTTGATGTTCTGACAGTCCACAGTTTGGGAACCCCACTGTCTTAGGTTATTAAAACAGAATCATAAGCATCCTGTTCACTTTTCGCTATTTATCCTGCTCATTTCTTGCATTCTCTTATCTTGAACAGTGGAGATCAATGCAGGCAGTTAGGTTTCAAGTTCTGAGTGCTGCAGTGTTTGGATTGTAAACACTTCAGGGAAATATTTGTTTGTTTTAAAAAGACTGTTTTTATTGGCATTTAAATAATTTTGAAAACATTTCTGTTGGACTTGGGTTTTATAAAAGCTTGTTTTTACAAGAAAAAGTATTTTGCCCAATTTGAATGGCTTTAAATAAATAAATTTTAATAAAAAAGGATAAAAACCACTTGTTCTGTGCAGACTCTTCTGTAGAGAATAAATTGTAAACATGGTCATGTGTGCATATTGTTTGTTTTAAAGCAGATTTAAAAAGCAACCAGGCAAACTGATAAAAAGGGCTGGGAGCATTATTTGATGACTTTAGTAAGAAACTGATAAAACTCCTGAATTCCATTCCCAGCTTTTTAACAGACATAATCTGTGACCCTGGATGAGCTGCTTAACATCTGTGCCTTGGTTTTGTCCTTTTAAAATGGGTATGTTGTCTATCATGCCACTAATGTTTGTAAAGCATGTTGAGATTCTTGAATGCAAATTGCTATAGAAGTTCAAAGTATCTTTTTATTAAAAAAAAAAAAAAAAAAAGCAGAACTAGAGTGAGAGCAGTTAGAAAAATACAGAATAGTTCTTTATCATAGAGAATCCAAAGTCCTGTCTCATTTGGCTTAATCACTAAAACAAGATCAGCTTTCACAATATGCACATATTACAGAGATTGGCCTTGTCACCAAGACAGCAGTGTTTTGATCTCTAATTATATGCTGTTTGTGAAAAATGTCTCAGAGTAAGTTACATATGTATTTTTAAAGTATGTAAGGTTATCTCACTTACAGAGGAATTCCGCAGTATTTGATATTTTATGGTTATCGTAGCTGATGCTATTTTGGTGCAAGATCTCATCAGTATCATGCAGTCTAGCTTGTTGGAGAATCAATTATGTTTTTTTTTTTTTTAAATCAATTGCAGGTCATTGAAACAGATTTTTAACTTGAGAAAGGAGCTAAATCTTAGGCCTGATATTGCTGATAACAGCTTGTAGGAGCAGGTGTTGATTTTAATGTTAGACAACGTAATGCCTTTTATGTAAAAATGCGCTGGTGTTACTTTTTAGTGTGCATCACGAATGGAAAGAAATAGTAGTGACAAAATTAGTTCACTGGGTTTTTAGGAGAACAGTTTCTTTTTTTTCTCTTTTTAACCCAGAAAATCTTAGTACAGATTTGGACCATCCTGGAAAACTTCATCCAGTCTTTACATCTGGGATGCTACGTAATTTAACAAAGCCAGACAATCCCTTCCCCCCCCCCCCCAACTCAGTTTCTAAAGCTTGGTGTGTGTTAACACCCGTGTTGATTTATTAATGACTTTTGGTTTTTAATTGGTAGTATTTTAACAATGGTCGCTACCAGAAAATAACTTTCTGATTTTAGTTTGGTACAGCTTTAATAGAGCATTCATCAGTTTTACATCCAGTGGTTTCCTTTTTAGAATTGATCTTGAGTCCATGCTACATTGAAAGAGCAAGTGTCGTTTTGAGCCCTTCCCATAAAAAGTTTGCTCCAGTATCAGTGTTGGATCCTGTGTCAATCTTTGTTGTTCAAAATTTGTATAGGAAAATCTTGTGCTAGAAAAGTTTTGAAACCTATTCAGTCTCCTTCAGAAGACTGAAAAACTGATCATTGTTTGGGGTTCCTGAAATCTTTCTCAAACATGGAATGAGTAGTTGGTTTTGGTGTAATTAATGCAGGGCATTTATGATGGATTAAAATATGCTTAGTAGTCTCCCTATATGCTAACTTGTCATTTTTGAATGTTGTGTAGAAAACAATTTATAATTACATTTGAAATTTTCCAGTATTTTTGTTGAATAGTGGGGTTCTGCATTTAATACTTATGTACAAAATAACTGAAATTGCCTTAGAAATAATTCAGTTAATATGATGCAAGTTTACTCCTTTTTAGTTTGCAAGGTAACTTTCCAAGTCTCATAATTGCCAGTGGGAGGAAGATGGAATATTTTTTAATGCTTGTAATTTCTCTTATTTTCTGATAGCACGCTCTTCTGTTTATTTAGATGAATGTTAGATGTAGGCAGTGTGCCATTTGATGCTTGCTAAACAGTTCTTTTGTTTCTTTTGCAAGTACTGGTAGTTTCTATTGGTTGAATAGCGGTATCACTTTTGGACACCAGGCCTATCTCTTTTAATTTTCAACCTGTGTACCACTCCCACAAGTGTGAGTGTGCTGTAGAAACAGTAGGGTTTTTTGTTCCCTTCTCCATATATCACAAGAGACTGGTGGCTGTAGACCAGTTAGAATAAGAGTAGTTGAATATACATGTCACCCAAACATTTTATTTGGGTATGTCTGGGCACAAGAATCTCAGACTGCAGCAAATTAATGCTTGCTTATGCTAATGCTGCTCTTTGGCATTGTTCTTTGTTGCCAAAATATTACTTGCTGTTGACAATCTGAGCAGTAAAGGATCTAGTAAAATCGAGTCAGGTTTCTCCAACTTATCCTGTTTCCCTTCTTCAGTTTTAGAATATCCCTCACTTGACTGAAGGATCTGGAAGCTCCTATGAAACTTAAAAGGGAGGAAGAAGCTTGGGTTAGTGGCTAGACCAGAGGGCTGGGTATATTCTTGGCTCTGACACTGATTTGTAACATGACTGTGGGAAAGTTTTATTTAACTTCTGCCTCCATTTCTCCATTCTTCTATTTCTACGACTCTGTCATAAATGCAGAGCAGAAGAGCAAGAACTGCCTGCATTACATATCTGCAAGTCTCAGAAGGTTTTACAGCACTCCATGATAAAGATAGGATCCCATTATTATCCATTATTCTGTGCTATAGTATCTCATTTTACTATTTGTGTTCTCATGTGAGTAATACAGGCAGGGCTAGAGAGAGCTGCCAGGTGAAAAGTGAGGACTTCCTGTCCTGCCACAATGACTTGCAAGGACAGGTTCGAAGAGTGAAAGGAAGAGACAGTTCAATGTGTGTCATCGTACGGTAAACCACTCTGACTTCATTCTTTCAAAATAAATTAAAATATTTAAAATACCATCTCCTATCCTTATAACAATAACTCCAGATTCATGGTTTAGAAACTCGGTTGCCTGATGACATCTCATTTAAAAAAGTCATTTAAAAAAGTCAATCGGCTGAAGCTTTACATACCATCCCTAACTGCTTTACATTAACAAAAATCCCTCTTCTGTTCTAGGATATCTTGTATATTTAAACTTCAGTCATTTACAGGTACATCTCTAATTTAAATTATACAGTGCCACCAAAAAACATTTTGGGTGGCAGGCTGATCCTTGCCCACAGACAGCCTGCCAACCTGAAACGTATTCTCACCAGCAACTGCACACCGTACCATAGTAATCTAACTCAGGAACCATCCACTTGCAACAACCTCGATGCCAAACTCTGCCCACATATCGACACCAGCGAACCATCAAGTGACCTAACCAGATCAGCCCTACCATCACAGGATTCATTCACCTGCACGTCCCACAATGTAATATACGCACGATTCAAATGCCAGGCAATGCCCCCTGCTATGTACATCGGGCAAACTGGACAGTCCACCTACGCGAAAAGGAAAATGGACACAAATCAGATAATCAGAATGGCATATTATACAAAACCTGTAGAGAGAACACTTCAACCTCCCTGGCACACTATAGCAGACCTTAAGGTGGCCAGCCTTGAACAAAAAACTTCAGACCAGACTTCAAAGAAACTGCTAGACTTCAGTTATCATTGCCAAATTTGACACATCAGCTCTGGGACTTAAACAAAGACTGTGAATGCTTGCCATTACGAACAGTTTCTCCTCCCTTGGTTTTCACCACCTCTACTGCTAGAACAGGGCCTCACCTCTCTGATTGAACTACCTCGTTATCTCTAGCTTGCTTAGCTAGGGCATATATTATACTGCCTGGAAATTTCCACTACCTGCGTCTGACGAAGTGGGTATTTCACACAGAAGTCACGCTCCAAAAACGTCTGTAGTCTAGTTAAGGTGCCCAGGTATTCTATGCTGCTTTTTACAGATCCAGACTAACCGGCTACCCCTTGATACAAAAAACTTGGTATGGAAAGGAACAACCATAATCAAAAATCATCATAATAGTCTGCCAAATGGATTGGGCTATAGCTGCAGATTTGGTATAGTACCTTGCTTACATTGGGTTAGATGCACGATTTATGCCTTATGCATCGATGCCTGTGATGGCTGCAGGCCAGATGACTACAGTAAAGTACTGGAGGACAGGTATGTTACCCAGCTAAACAAATCCCTAGTACGCATGGTAACCAAATGAGTGTCAGATTAATCAGGCACCTGGTGCCAATTAATCTTTCAGAGGCAAATGGAGATAGCTTAGTGATTGAACACCGTGCATCTCTTCTTTGCTGCAGCCAATCAAGGCAGGCTAATCAGAGCACCTGGGTTTAAAAAGGAGCTCACTCCAGTCAGGCAGAGAGGAGCCAGAAGAGAGGAAGCGCGTGTGAGGAGCTGGGAGCAAGAGGCACAAAGGGCTGAGACTGAGAGGGTGTGCTACTGGAGGATTGAGGAATTATCAGACAATCAAACATTATCAGACACCAGGAGGAAGGTCCTGTGGTGAGGACAAAGAAGGTGTTTGGAGGAGGCCATGGGGAAGTAGCCCAGGGAGTTGTAGCTGTCATGCAGCTGTTACAGGAGGCACTATAGTCAGCTGCAATCCACAGGACCCTGGGCTGGAACCCAGAGTAGAGAGCGGGCCTGGGTTCCCCCAAACCTCGCAACTCCTGATCAGACACAGGAGGAGATGACCCAGACTGTGGGTTCCACCAGAGGGGAAGATCACTAAGTTGAGCAAATCCGCCAATAAGCGCAGGACCCACCAAGGTAAAGGAGGAACTTTGTCACAGCGCATATAAACAGGCAACTGAATTACTGGGATCTTATTGTAGTGAGAGGTCCTGTTGACTTTATAAAATCCTCTCTTTGGTGGCTCATAATTTTCTCTATTTCTTATTAGGGGCTGAAAATTATTATGCCTGATTTCAGACCCAAAATTGTATTTAGACAAACTTATGCAAATATATATAAAAGTTTTCCATTCTAAAGTGTTCAGTCTCTTGTACTCTAGCAACTTGAATAGTTTCATTTTTAAAAATCTATATTCTATATTTATGGCCTTCAGTGTATACAACCTTTGCAGAGTTTGAAATAACTAACACGTTTTTAAAAATGGTCACTAATGTTGGTTGCTTGTTCTTTAGAGCCCAGTTTAACACTGAGGGCCTAATTTCAAAGGTGCTTAGCATGCACAGCTCTCATTGACTTCAGTTGGAGTTGTGAATACTCAGCACTTTTGAAACTCAGTTCTGAGATGTCTCAAGTTAAACATTCAAAATCTATGGTCTCTACTGACATTTTACCCTTTTAAATAAGCATGTTCCTCTCTGGAAGTGTGCAGCCAAACAATGTAAAGATGGACCAGTCACGCTTTACCTAACAGGTCTGTCATGGCCCAGATGTTCCCTGCACTCCCCATCAATGCCAGCACTCACTGACTGTTGTTTTTTGAATAGGCAATAATTGCATACATTAAGTTCAAGAATACCTTGCCCTGAGGTTTTGCACCTTTTGAGGATGTGCACAATTTGAAATAGAGGACCACAGGCATCCAGTGGCAAGCCACCAGGCCTGACTTGTCCCCTCTGCCTTTGAAAAATGAAGGGAACATGGTTTAGGACTCTATTTCCCCCTTCCCCTCGATTTCTTACGTAAGTATCTGTTTCAAATGTTTACATTTTGGTGTGTGCATGCCCAAAAAGTTGAACTGGTTAATTTAGTAATTCCTTCCCTAATGACCTGTTAGCTAGCTGGTGGCCCTGCTAAAAACTGCATGGGGCTTGTAGGAAAGATGCGCTTCTTCCTTTCTCTGGGCGAAACTTTGACTTTAGCTTTGGGTACTTTGCTAGTACAGCAGCAGATTTTCTTTCCATTAAAGAAAATGGAATGCAAGAAATAAATATTAGATCTCACCTGAGAGTAAAATCTAAGACCATTAGAAATGTTTCCATTACTTTTAAAATGCCAAAAGAAATAGGAGAGACAAGGTAGGTAAGGTAATATATTTATTTATCCGGGTACCGACATAGTTACAGCACCACAGCAAATAGAAATAATCTCTGAGCAGTATTGTGGTACTATATGAGAACCGGAAGGGGAAATTGACTAGTCTCTTTTCTGTATCACTCGATTTGAATAGTGGAAGTAAATAGCATAGTGAAAAGTAACAATATTAATATAATTATTTCACTTTTAATAATTTGTCTCTTATTCTTATGATCCTGAAATCACCTGGGCTTCTCACCTGAGTAAAGTTAATCACGTGCATAAGGGTTTGTAGCATTGGGCCCTATGACTGTGTGTCTGTCCTGGCTTTGATTTCTGTGATTTAGTATTGGTCTGTCTCCCTGGTCAGCCCACTACTGAACAAGACTTCCCTGTGATTTTCTTATTCAAGTTTGGCTCTATCTGCTAGTGGAGTCTGGATTCTTAAATAGTTTTAATCATTTCTTAAAATTATTTTGACCTCATTTCTTACAACAAACCAATTCATATTTTTAAAAGGTATATTCATGACGACATTTAAATTATTCAAAGCATTTTTTGTCTTGGAGAAGAAACTACCCTTAGATAACCTTTATCTCAAGTTGATGTCTCTTGACTGTCTGCCTTTAACGTTTCAACAGCAACACTGCAGAGACAGCAATTGACGAACCTAAATATATGCATTGTTTGAGTTAATTTTGCTATGGGAAGCTTAACCTTTGAATTTCCTAAGTAGTAGAAAGTTCACTTCTCAGCCTTAATGTTTCATTAACATTGTTTTTTTTACTGCATTTGTAATGGTGTCAGGTGGTGGGTCTGACTGCAGTGACAAGGTGCGAATGAAATTTTAAAAAGCCCTTTGCTGTTTTGATGCTTTCCTTCCTCACTGCTTGTTTTATGTGTGCTCTTGACTTGTGAACCTCTAGACAATGTACACTTCTGTAAACCATATACCGTGTAAACAAAGCATGGATGGGGGGGGGGGGGGGGGGGAAGCGTGGTGAGAGAAAATGAAGAACTGAGCTTGTTTCCTTTTCTGGTTTTTGGGTCACTTGACTTGGGACCTGACTAAATATACACAGTCAGGTGACCACCTTTTATATTGTAGCTATATAACATGTTGAGCTGATTACTTTTGTGTGAGTTTAGCTAGTATTCTGCAATGATGTATATTACGATTTGCTTTTGAAGTAGTGCAGTAATTGGAAACCTAAACTGGACAGAATTAGGCCAGATGAAGGCTTTAGGTATTTGCAGTGGGTGCTTTAAATCTACTGCTGCCTGACAGGCAGACACTGGTGGATTTTATTATAATTTTCAACTTTATTTTTCAGTATTTTCAGCTCATGTAGCTGAAATGTCATTAAATTCTTGAAACTGTTGACAATGGAAATTGATTTGGTTACCTTACTGGTATAGAGGTTTCTTTTTAATGCCATCACCTCAGTTTGCTGATTTGCTAATCAGTTTCTGGCTTTGGTTAGAATACTATTGTTGTAGGCTTTAATTTAGGATACATAACTGGAGTTCAGCTATAACTAGCTTTTATAACTGAAAATAGTTAGATTTTGCATGTTATGGAGAACCTTAATTTCTTTATAATTACTGATCAAGGATCATCATTGCAAAAAAGAAATGGCCTGTTTACAAGCTGTCATTGTTTAGATTGGGTGTAACTGATGATCATTATAATAATTCATCAGAATGTTTGTGTACAATGATCAATTTTCAGGAAGAAAACAGCCATTTTTGTAAGAAGTTTCTGCAGTTGAGACCTAGTTTTGATGAAATAAGCCATTCTGATAGCATTTCTGCTGATACAGTTGTCATTTAAAAGAACACCCTGTGATCAGTTTTGGTTTTTAATTTTTTAAGCGTAAAACTTAAGACATTTTAGTCAGTAAGGCTTCAGTAAATGAAAGTACCATAGATACTTGTATTGCTGATAATTAGCAGTTGTCTTTGTCTCAATCCTACCATGCAAAAATGGAGCACCAGAGGGTTAGGGCAGGGGTGGCCAACCTGAGCCTGAGAAGGAGCCAAAATTTACTAATAAACATTGCCAAAGAGCCACAGTAATATGTCAGCAGCCCCCCATCTGCTTCCCTCCTCCAGGCCCCAGCACCTCCTGCCCACTGGCACTCTTGCCAATCAGTGCCTCCCCCTCCCTCCCCACTCCTCCCGCCCACCGCAGTCAGCTGTTTTGCAGTGCACAGGAGGCTCTGGTGGGGAGGAGAGAGGGGTGAGGGCATGGTAGGCCAGGGGTGAGGGCATGGTAGGCCATGGGGAAGGGGCAGAGGCCTTAGAGGAAGGGGCGAAGTGGTGGCAGGACCTGGGACAGAGCAGGGGGTTGAGCAGTGAGCACTCTGCAGCATATTGGAAAGTCAGTATCTGTCGCTCCAGCCTAAGAATCAGTGCCTGTGCAAGGAGCCGTACGTTAACCTCTGAAGAGCTGCATGTGGCTCCGGAGCCACGGGTTGGCCACTCCTGGGTTAGTCCTTGGGAGAGGGGGATGAAGATTGTACTGGCATTTACTAGCTAAATAATTAGTAATGCTTTCCTTCATCCTGCTGGGCCTTTCTGTCTCTCACGTATTTTGTACAATCATTTTGCTTGCTAGCTGGACAGACCACCACACTTAGCTGAAAATATAGGTATTCATATGTCTCTGACAACATCTTGTTTCCATTAGTATCATGTGGCACAATTAGTCACACATCAGACTCTAGATCTAAAAACATTCTCATGGTGAAGGTTGTCTTTAGGGCAAGATATCATAGGCTGAGCTGGCAGTTCCACCTGTAGTTAAAATTGTATTAAGTACATATTGATTCTATCTGTGTTAAATGCAAACAATTTTGAAAAAATGTAAACTTCCCCCTCATAACATGACTAAACCATCTCATGTAAAGTTCAAGCTGATAAAGACTCGTCCAGGAGGACATTTGAGACAGGCTGATATGTGGGATTGAATGGAGGGAAAAGAAACCACAGCCAATTTTCCTTCTAATCATAATTTTTTATTAATATTTTTATGTAGCATCTAGTAAGTGTCAAAATGTTCCACAGAGACTGTCACTCATGACCTAAAAATATATGGAAGTTTTTAAGGCAAGCTTGTGATGGGCTAGTCACTCAGTTCAAAGAGATGACTCATCACCAATGAAAGAATATCATTCCCACTTCCAGCACATTCTGCAGTTATGGAGGTTTGAGGCAGGCAGGATTAAGAGAGGGCCTCAACTATGGGGACTATGTGAGCAGGTGGAATAGCTGTTTTGAAGTGAGAGGTCAGAAAGTACAAGTTCAAGAGGATTTGATACTAATATATTTGTTCAGTCTATGGGAATTGCAATCTTCAAGCTTTGGTGATTGCAAAACGGTGATTGACATCTTCATTATTTAGATTTGATTTAATAGGATGCCATATGCTGAAAAGTTCTAAAAACACTCAGCCAAGGGAACCCAGTTGTGTGTGGACACTCTGTCCTCTACAGAATGGAGAAATAAACAACTTTGAAAAGTTATGGGCGAATTGCAGGTCTTGTCTGTTTAAACTTAAGTCATTATAGCTGCTCCCTGCTATTAAAGTGGACCATTCTTTTGAAATAACTTCTTCTCTTACGCAGTAGAGATCCTTTAGTCTGCAACTCTAGCATATCGCAGAAGATAGATTAGGTGGTTAAAAATCAATGGTTTCTCCTCTGTGCTAACAAAGTTCCATATAGCTCGAATAATAGCATTCTGTATGAGGTAATAGAACAGGGGCTCATTTTTGTTTATTACTGTTTATGATCACTCTGTGCATGGTTACAATGTCTTTGACTATGATTTTCTTCACAAATGCATAAACTATTCTGAGAGAGGACCCTTGTTGTTCACTCTGCATGAAAATGGGCGTGATGTCCCACTTTGCCTTGATTGCCCCATGTGTGAATATTGGATGAAATAAGCATAGTAATTGGATTTAACCCCTCCATTCTTAGTGAGGTAAGATAAGTAAAAAGCAAAGAAGATAATGTTCTGGCCTGTCTCTACAGTTTCTCTGTGGTCTTCCAAAGTAGATCTGTGATGAAAACAGCAAAATGGCTTGTATAAGATGCTGCCATGATTCCCTTATTTTAGTGCATATTGTGAAGTTAGACTGATAACTGTAAAATATTTTATATTATGAGCTACATCACAGAAATAGTCATACTAATACAGTGACAACTTTGAACGCTGAAATTTGTACTTAGTGCTTTCATCCAGAGCACAGAAGCTAGAGAAAGCAAAGTACTAACCTGTAAAAAGCTGTAGTCCCTTGCCTGTCAGTGGATGAAGGACTGTTGCCTCACTAAACCAGGGGTTCTCAAACTTCATTACACCATGACCCACTTCTGAAAACAAAAATTACTTCACAACCCCAGGAGGGGGGGGGGACCAAAGTCTGAGCTTGTCCAAGTCCCTCCACCCTGGGGAGAGAGAGGCAAAGCCCATGGGCTTCAGCCCCAGGTGGGGGCTGTAACCTGAGCCCCACCACCCAGGGTTGAAGCCCTCAGGCTTTGACTTCAGCCCCGGGCCCTAGCAAGTTTGTCAGCCCTGGCAACCCCATTAAAATGAGGTCATGACTCCCTTTGGGGTCCCAACCCATAGTTTGAGAACTGCTACTCTAAACACTTCAAACAAGTTGACTTTAAAGAAAGCATACATGCTGACTTATTAGTCATATTTTATATAGTTCAGTGTGGCTGAGGATTTCTGCACAAGCCACTTGAAATATAATCACCTGCATTGTGGGAATGTGGCAACTACAGAGAGGGGCTAGATAGACCAGAATGCACTTAGCCTTGGTATCCTGCCCTGATTCTGTGTCTGACACCTGTTACAGAAAGTACCGTCAGATCTCCCCTTTGCGCTGTGCTGTGCTGTTGGATTCATTTTGCTGCAGAATGAAAAGTGCTACCTACTGAAATACCAGCATCAATCACTTCCTGTAGCAATTACAGGCTATGTTGGAGGTCTCTCGCATGAATACTGGTTACATTAATGCTTTGTACGTAGAGATCTCTCTTGGCCAAATGTGATTAAGAGCATCACAGATTTGCATAGTATATAGGATTAATTTAGAATCTTGCACAAAAAAAATGTGGGGGAAGGCAGGGAAAAAGTTTACAATAAGATTATGTAGTTACTCAGTAAGGCACATAGATGTTTTGATTGTTAATTTAATGTGGTTATCTTTTCTCTTCTCATTTCTTGGGAGAATGCTGGGTCCTCTCACTTGTGTCAGACGATAAAACCTCTATTTCAAGGCCATGCATTTCAGGTGACCTAGTTCACTTCATGATCTCTCTGTCCTCTAACCATCAAATTTCAGATCTTGTGTATTTGCATAAAGCTTAGGGACAAATTTTAAACAGGCAGTGTCAAGTGGCTAGGCCCAAAATTGTATCTGCTTCATAAATATGCAGATGATCCTAATATTTCTACAATAACTTTTTAAAGTTCTCATATGCTGTGTTTTTTCAAAAAGCCACAACACACATGAGCAGCTCTACCATGACGAACCAATGTTCATGTGCAGTATGGGAAAAGAGGACTGCTTTGGAACAGATTTCATTTTCAGATTTCTAAGAAGTTGCCCTAAGCTGTGAAGGGGCGGAAATGTTTTATATCTTCTCAGAGAGATCCTTGATAGTTTTTATTTTTGTAAAGAAAAGTTCTAGTGGAGTTTGCTTAGTTCGGGAGGCTAAGCTTTTGTATTTGTCTTGGTGAATTTTTGGCAGAAAATACTATCGGATGCTTAAAATGAAAAGGAAGGGTGATATACTATAGAAGGATCTGAAATAAATGCAAATGAAATTTGTGGATTTAGACCATGGCCATGAATGTAATTTCTTCAAAGGGACACTGGTTATATCAGTGGTCCCCAACCTTTTCCAGGTGGTGGGTGCCGGATGACAATCCACCGAAGATCATGGCCGGCGGACAAGCATGGCCGGCGGACGTTGTCGCTTCTCGGCGGCATTTCAAGAGGCATCGCCGCCGGAGTAGCGTCATCAAGAGGCATCGCCACTGAAAATCAGTGGCATTTCGGCACCTCTTGGTGACGCTTCTTTTTGGCAGCATTTCAGTGGATGCTTGTCTGCTGGCCAGTACGTGGGAGCACATAGATGCCCCGGCGGGTGCCATGGCGCCCGTGGTCACCGCGTTGGGGACCACTGGGTTATATCATAGATGTTAAACCAGTTTTCGTAGTAGCTGTTTAGCACACTTGAATATTCAAACTGAAAACTAAAAAGAAAATATAACATTTCACCATGTAAGTTGCTTACTATTTGCATGGCTCTTCACTTAGACAAAGAAAATAGATTAGGCTAACCAGTTTTACTTAGGTTCAGCCAATTTAACACAGAAGTTTTCATGCCTTATCAGAGCACTACACTATTTGGGTTTTAAAAACTAGTGGAGAATAGTTATTTAACGAACTGTTTCTCACTGGAATTAAATAAGAATCATGAACACTTCTGTTGGCTTTACTGTATTTATTACTACTTGTTCAGTGGTGTCCATGTGTGCTGTATAGATACAGTCCCAGCCTGAAGAGATTGAGTTTTCACTGAAAAAAAACCTTTTCCCTTAGATTTCAATTTTGCTAAATCTAAACTTGGAGCAAAGTTTACCTGAAAACAACCATATAAAAACTGTGCTATTTTTTTATTTTGCAGGGAGCCAACGGTCTTCTAAAACTAGAAAAATAATGTATCATATAGAAGTTGTGACGTCAAGTATATTAATTCGAAGTGTTCTGCATAGAACTGCTCAATGCTAAAATGGAGCAGCTACTGAAAGTAATTGGATATGGGAAGAGTAATTTGGTACAAATAGACAAGGAAGTATCTGAGCTGAGCATGCATATGAATTTGGCCACAGCAGTTCAGCAATAAGGTCAGGAAAAACATATGAGATTTGAAAACTGAATGAGTGATTTTTATAACAAGTTTAGAGACATTTTTATGAGTGGAAAGCTTGTTAGACAAAGGTAGGCAGATACTTCTTACAGAGAATGGTCACACCATGTCTAGTTCCAGTGGTGAGTGATGCAAGAATGCTCTGCATTTGGTATGATATTGCTTGTCACCCGGTGGAACAAACTCTGGATCCAGGGGGACATTTTGACATGCTGTGCAGTTTTGGGGCAATGGTTGTAAATAGTGGATAGTTTCCACAGGAAATGTTGTAGGGAGCGGCAGTCCTGTCAGCAGGCACCATTGGGTTTGGGTTAATTGTGAAAAGAGGGTAAATCGGTTGAGAAAAGAGAGGATCCATCCCAATCTTCTAGATATGTAAAGCTGAAGAAAGGTGAGGATGAGATATAACTACACCCAGAAATCTCAGGGAGATCCTATCCCAACAAGGCAATTTGAAGGTGATTAGGACAGCATTGTTAAGCTTTTCTGAAGAATGCCAAATGATGATTGTTTAGGATATGTGAGTAGGGCCTATATATTATATCTTCTGTCCAGTGCCCACAACAATTGGGGGCAGATTTTGGGACATAAAAGCTGTCACAGATTTTTCTCCCTCCTTTCCTCTTTCCAGCATTCTTCAGAGAATGGACTCAGGAAGTTGTATGCAGTAGGGTAGCACTGTAGGGAGCCACTGCATGTAGACTTATTCTTTCCCCCACAACTGCTATTTCATCCAACACTGGATTAGCTGAAGCTCTCTTTTAAAATGATCAGCCATAAAATATTATTATCTTTTTGCCATCAGGTTTCAGAGTCAATTTTGAATTGATGAATGGGACAAGTCCTGAAGGATAGGTAGGGTTGTCAGGTGTCTGGTTTTCGAATGGAACACCTGGTCGAAAAGGGACCCTGATGGCTCCGGTCTGCACTGCTGACCGGGCCGTTAAAAGTCTAAGTGGCGCAGCGCTCCTGAAAGTGTCTGGCATGTCTCTGCAGTCCCTATGCTTAGGGGCTGCAGAGACATATCAGGAAAGGTCTGCACACTGGCTCCGCAGTGCCGGTTTGCTGGGAACCTCAGCCAATGGGAGCTGCATGAGTGGTGCCTGCAGGTCTGGGCACTGCATCTGGCTCCCCCTGCGCCTAGGAGCCAGACGTGCCAGTCACTTCTGGGAGCCACATGGAGCCAGGGCAAATAGGGAGCCTGCCTTAGCCCCACTGTGCCATGGACTGGGAGCTGCCTGAGGTAAGCGCCACCCAGCTCAGGCCCACACCCTAAACCCCCTCTCATACCCCAACCCCTTGCCTCAGGTCAGAACCCTATCCTGGAGCATGCATCACACCCCCCTCCTGCACCCCTGCTCCAGCCCTGAGCCTCCTCCCACACCCAAACTCCCTCCTGTAGCCTGCACCCCAACCACCTGCCCCAGCCCTGAGCCCTCTCCCAGCCCCAAACCCGTCATCCCTGGCATCACCCTAGGACCTGCACCTCCTGCCCCAGCGCTGAGCCCACTGCTGCACTCCAAGCCCCTTGGCTCCAGCCTGGAGCTCCCTCTTGCATCCCAAAGCCCTCATTCCTGGCCCCACTCCAGAGTCTGCAGCCCAAGCCTCACCACCTCCCACACCCCAACCCTCTGCTCCAGCCCAGTGAAAGTGAGTGAGGCTGGGGGAGAGCGAGTGATGGGGGGAAGAGGATAAATGAGGGGGGGCCTTGGTGCAGAAGGAAGGGCAAGGGTGATCGGTTTTGTGTGATTAGGAAGTTGGCAACCCTAATAATAAGTCCATCAATGGCTATTAGCCAAGATGGACAGGAATGCAACCCTAGGCACTGGGTGTCCCTAGCCTCTTATTGCCTGAAACTGGGAGTGGATGACAAGATGGATCACTCAGTGATTGCCTGTTCTGTTGATTCCCTCTGAAGCACCTGACATTGCCCACTGTTGGAAGACAGGACACTGGGCTAGATGGGCCATTGATCTAACCCAATATCGCTGTTCTTATGTGCTTAAGTCATAGTTTCCTAGTAGCTATTATTTCAGGCTCTCTAATAACTCAGGAGAGCAATTTTGCATCTCCTCATGATTAGGAGGCTCTTTTCATAGCTATAAAGATGAGAAATTTATCTCTGTAAAATGTACTTCTGGGGGAATTCTGCATCAAAAAATTGAATTCAGCATACAGTATTTTAAAATTCTGCATATTTTGTCAAAGTTTAGAGAAACTGTAGTTCTCAAAGGAAGAGTATGTTATATTAAAAAGTAAATAACTCTAAAACCACTGAGTGGAAGACAAACTGCCTAAGATAACTGAGGCGAGCAATAGAGCATTTAAATTATAGGAAGCAGAAAACGGCAGCATTTTTATAGAGGGAAGTATTTGAAGGGCAAAAGGGAAAAATAAAGCACAAATCTGGAGTTATTAAAACCAATAACAGACTTTTAATAAAAAAAAGATAATTCTGAAGTCTTGAAAAAAGATCTTGGAAGGTCATTAAAAGGGCAGCAAAGTAAGGAACTTGTAGTTCCTAAAAAGGAAATTGCATAAGAGTTGGTAGTTGCACATCAGAATTGGACAAGGGGCATGTTAATATCCTTAGATGTTTGTGAATATTGGCAAATAAGCTGTAGAGATTGAGGGTAGAATGCTGGAGGAAAGATGTTCCCTCTTCCAGGGAGCTGGTAAAGAGTGAAGTCTTGCTTGGTGTTCTACTGCAACTTGTATTTCATAATATTTTGATTAATAACTTATGTGCAGATTTTTTGAAAGGTGCCTGTTTGTAACAGCTTTAGGATTCGTGACATCAGTTACACCAAGTATTTTAAAAAAAAAAAAAAAAAGAGAGGAGGAAAGAAAAAACCAATCAGCCTTTCATCTAGTAGATCAAATATCCATGAAATTGAAACCATCTTTATGCAGGCTGAAAGAAGTGAATAAAATAAACATCATAAATGAGTAAATGTGACTTGTAAAATTCTAAGTTTTCATTATCTGAGGTTTCTGAACAAGTCAGAAAATGTGTATCTTTTAAAAATATTGTTATCTTAAGATCATATCTGCATGCGGACACTCAGGAAAGTTGATCCAAACTAGCTAAAGATGAAGTTATAGCACATTAGTTAGACCTCATTAAACCCCTTGTGTGGACTGTCTCTTTCAGAATTTAACTGGCCTTAATACACTTTAGTTTAAACTTGATTTTTGAGGGCCTCACCTACAAGCTTTGTGAATACCTGTTCAGACACCTCAAGTCAGGTGCACTATAAACATGGATAAACAATAGACATAGATGAAGCTGATTGTCACTTTAAAGTGCATAAAATAAACATCTTAAATAACTCTATTTGACTTTTAAATTTCTTAGTTTTTCTAGTGTTCCACTGTGTCACTTAAAGCAACATAGCTAAGTTAAAAAATAAACATTTCCTGTTATGTGCCACAGGCCAATGTGGCTCTTGTTTACTACTAGCATTTTCTGTGAAAGACTTCACATACCATTTTCAAAACACCCAGCTGATAGGAATTAGGTGCTGAAGTCCCATTGAAAGTCAGGTGCCTTTGAAAATTTCCCATTCAGTGCTATTGAATATTTTACCCCCTGATGCTGCAGCCCTTACTCATATGAATAGTCCTGGTGAAGTCAGTGACTAAAGACTTCAAGGACTGGGCCAAAAATCAGTACTGCTCTGAATAGAGTTTTAGGAACATACTTATTATGCTGACTATTTAGCAGCAAAATAAAAATACTGTAGGCTCAGGCACATGAACTTTTTTCTCACTGCTTAATATAACTCTTCATAAAAATGTAGTATTTTGAATAATCCTTTTCTTAATCCTCTGCCCCTTGGTTTTTAATAGCTTTGAAATGGATCCGATTGATGTTGTGACTGATGTCACAATGAGTATTTATTATAATTTTACACTTATAGCGACTTTTATACAGCAGTATACCAAAATACTAACATTTTTGCACTTACGCCATAGGTTGGTTTTAATGTTACGTTAAGGTTGCAAAATTAAGCGTTCAACTCCAAAGGTAAGGTGGAATGCCCAGCCTTAACTCTGCCAATTTTGTGTGTATACAGTAGAATGGACTGTAATTACATAATCACATCTTAGTTTTCAAATAATACCATTCAAATATCAAACTTTTGTCTGCAACTTTTTCTACAACAAATGTAGCATTGCCTTGTAATTATTTTCATTGTAGATTTACAGTAATTTAATTGCCATAATAGTCTAATATATCCGACTCTTTGTATTCTCCTTTCCCTTAGGTATATATTTTAATAATGTCAGCATCCAACTGTTGTATACATTTAAAAGGATATTTTTTCCTTGGAGACAGATGCATCACTAAACAGTAATATATTATTGTAGCTGCTCACAAGCTGTTTCTTCCAGAAATACTCATCCAGTGTTGTATTAACAGTGTATTTATGACTGCATCTTTGACAGTCTCTTAAGTAGCAGTGTATCTGATTTGTGTTTTTTCCATGTGACCTATCCCAATACTATCTTGAGATAGAAGATTACTTTCTCCAAGTATTGGTTGTACTTTTAAAATATATAGTGAAACTTTTTAATGAGTGAAAATATTCTTATGCTACTGGCTGGAAACACCTATATATTTCTAACCAGTACAAGTAACTTTAAAACTTTTTCTCATAAATTGACTTAATATTTGTGTTTTTATTAAGATTTGTTAATGACTGACTTACATGCAAGTTATTTTCTTGGAGATGGATATATACAGTAATAACTAGTTGTTTGATTTGTGTGTGTTTAAAGTAATGTATTTAAAAAATAATTTTAATAAACTGTTTTGTAGTGCATGCGCACACAAGGTGCCAGAGTAAAGGTTGCACGTGCATCCGTAACTTTAGCAACAGCTGACTTTTCAATGCTCAACCATGGAACCTTAATGTTGCATGATCCTAGGTCATTAATTTCACATTTAGTTTCCTAGGTTTTGTAAAATGGCTGTGTTAGGCAGAGAACAGGCTAGAAAGCTTCAGCCGCAAAGATTAAACTTTGGGAAAACTTCAAAGTCTGAAAATAGGGTTTTATAACGGAAATAATTTTGCAGCCTTTACTGTGCTGGTCTTGCAGTTCTTGTTACAATTACAAAGGGGATTACTTCACCCAGCACTGCAATGCAGCCACCTCTGAGGTGAAGCCAGAAGTGTTTAACAGTAGCACACAGCAACACTCTACAACACTTCAGGATAAGAAATGAAAGAATATTGTGTATAACTGTGTCATGGTATAATTCCCCACCCTGAACCTTAGCGTCCAAAAGATGGAGTACCAGCATGAATTCCTCTAAGCTTAATTACCAGCTTAGAACCTGTAGTGCTGCCACCAACCAGGAATTCCAGTGCCTGGTACACTCTGGTCCCCCCAAAACCTTGCCCGGGGACCCCAAGACCCAGACCCTCTGGATCTACACAAGGAAAGTAAACCCTTTTTTCCCCCACCGTTGCCTCCCCAGGCTCCCCCTCTGGGTTAGCCCCTGGAAGATTTACTGTGATTCAAACTCCCTGAAATCTAAACAGAGAGGAAAATTCAACCTTCCTCCCTCCTTCTCTCTCCTAGCCTCCAGACTCCTCCTGAGAGAGACAGGTTAATTTCTCTCTGTGTTAGGATTACTTTCTCTCCCCCTTCCCCTCCTTTCTCCCCACAAGTCCCTGGTGAATCCAGACCCAGTTCTCTGGGGTCTCACCAGAATAAAAAAAAATCACGTTTCTTAAAAGAAAAGCTTTAATTAGAGAGAAAAACACTAAACATTATCTTTGTAAATTTAAGCATGGATTAGGTACAGGGTTTTTCAAGTATAGGCCACTGGAATACGCTCTCCAGCAATAAGTATACAGTCATAAATCCGTTTCAGCAAATACAAAATTTGAACTCCTGTCCAGCCAATGCACATTCTGCAAAATAAAGAAACACAAACATAGCCCTAACTCGCCTTATACTACCTAGTACTTTACTTTATCTGAATTTATAAGAGCCTGTATTGCGAGAGATTGGAGGAGAAACCTGTTGCACGTCTGGTCACTCTTCGATAGACCCAGAGAGAACAACAAACCAAACTAACGAGCACACACACAAAACTTCCCTCCCTCAAGATTTGAAAGTATCCTGTCCCCTGATTGGTCCTCTGGTCAGGTGACAGCCAGGCTTACTGAACTTGTTAACCCTTTACAGTCAAAAGAGATATAAAGTACTTCTGTTCTATTAACTCCTACTATCTGTTTATGACAAATTGAAACTTCAGGGGGGAATTGGGTACCATAATCTAGTTTTTCCACACTAAATTCTAGCTTGGATCTGGGGTTAAATACAGAACCTATGAAATTCAGAATTAATGCTTTTTGGTTCAACTTCAGGATGTTATATCTAGGATTTTCGTCCTGTCTTTGGTCACACAACAGTGTTCTCAGACTTCTTTAACACTTCGATGCAATGAAATGAGTTAAGGATGGCATGAAAAACCTCAGGCTTATGTCAGATAGTCAGTTATTTTAAAATTACTTTGCTATGCATTTTTAAAGTGAATGACAGTGTTTTAGATCTGAGTGTGTCTTTCTTTTATAATCATGGTAAATAAGTAACACTTGTTTCAGAGTATGTGGCTTTGAAACTATTCTAATATTTTGCTTTGGTTTACAAATAACAAAAAATTTTCTTTGCAACTGTTTGGGCTGAGCCTAATGTGATTCTGAAGCTGAACGATATTAAATGCAATTCCCCCATCAAGAAAGCTGTCAATGCAGTATTGTTTATGCACTTAACTTCCTGCATTTGCTGACTTTTTAATATTATTGTTACAGAAATGCCAGCTTAACCATGTTTTAGTTTTAATTTTAATTGTGCAATCATAAGGGTGACCTGTAGAGGAAAGATGCAAAAGAGCACAAGCCCTATTTTTCATTGTGTATAAAGATACTGAAAGGAGAAGGAGAAGAAGAAAAAGAGGAGGGGGGAAAAAAAAAAGGAAAAGCCTTTAAACTTCATCTGTGTACATTTTGATGGTTGTACCTTAGCCAACCTTAAAGAATAACCTTTCTTATCTAAAAATTAAAGTTAGAGCCTGCAGGATGGTTCAGAATGCAGCAACATTTTTTTTCCCATTGCCCCTGCTTGCTCCTATTCTTGATATTAAGGCTTTAGGGAGAGGGTTGAAGAGGGTTGTGTTATGTTGTCTGCATATGTCTTGTTGAAACTGTCCTATTAACTTCCTCTAGTCCTATTAAACTAGGCAGAGGACAAAAATTATAAGGACACAACAGAGGCAGACTTCATTTATCTGCTAAACTTTTTCTTTCTATTATCCAGCCAATTTTTTCCAATTTAGATATGACCATTCTCTGAAATGAGTACTGTTTGCACACCAAATTTCCAAGTCCTGCTGTTTGAGTTAGTTCTTTGTTATTGCGTAGGCAGAAAGTGTTTTATAATAGAAAATGTTTTGCAACCTTAACCGAGCTTTTGCTTGGTAGCTCATGAGGAAATTTTCGCACCTGAAAGTAAAAGGTAGCTGCAAAACTAACTTCAGAATTTACAAACCCTCTCCCTTTCATGTCTGAATCTGTTGTTGCATGATTATATTGTAGTAGTGCCTCAAATTGCTATTTTCTTCGTTGTCTGGCCTCACAATGATCTTTATTTTCAGTCTGTCAGCTTTATTACCATAATCCATATTTGGTCAAATCCAAACTAGGCTACCCCAGAGTGCTCGACATGGGGCTCTACTTTAGAACAACCTGGAAGCTAAAGTAGGCACAGAATGCAGTAGCTGGCTATCTCTTCATGAGTTTGACACCAGTGTTTTGGGATTTGACTGACTACAGGTCTCTGGGTTGATTTTAAGTTGTTAGTTAAGACCTCTTATCACAGTCCTGATGAGCTCTTTCTAAAGGGTCCACATTAGGTTTCTGTGTTGGACCCAAGCCTTGGGTCCCACATCCTCTTCGCTTGTTGGACAGAGTTTTGGCTTTGACACCCCTTTTGGTAACAGGGACTCTACAGTCCCAATTGCTTAGATTCTGAAACTAGTGCTGGCTTGCTAAATCCTCTCCAATAACTGTTGCATGCTTGCAGAGTTCCACTGAAGCTGTGGCTCCTCCCACATGTACTGTTTCGCTTCTTGGGGACTAGGTGACAATGTGAGCAAGGAACATACAAACTCTGCAGAAGAATTTCTAGACACATTATTTATGGAGAAAGCACAAGAGATATACAGAATTATAGAAAAGTAACAAACAGATGTCTTTCAGGATTCTTCTACACCCCTTTTCTCCTTCCTCATCCTGTCTTCTGGTTCTCGTTTGTCTCTGCTTGAGCACACAAGAAGCCCTCCTGTTTATAAGCACAGTTTTAGTCATGAGTCCCAGGGTGGGACCTGGTGCCCTAGCTGTAGTGCATTCATTTGCACATCTCCCTTTGTCTTGCAGACAGGGTGCTCATAAACGTCATTAGCAAATCATCAGTCCTTCCAGGGAGTTTTCTATTGTCCTGCTAGGGTGAGGTTATTCAATTGTTGATGATCCTTAATGTGTCCCCCATTCAGGAACATACCCAAGTGCCAGTGCCCATCCACACCCAAAACACAAGAGGTATGATGCAGTGATGGATAACCAGAAGGGAAGGGTATAAACACTGAGGCTATGTCTACACTACATAGCTTTTAGTGTTACCACAGCCATGCTGCTAGAAGTTGTGCAGTGTAGCCCCGTTTGTCAGGTCTCCTGCCAACAACAACAAAAAAAAAATACTCTACCCCCAACGAGCAGCGTTTGTGTTGTTGGCAGGAGATCACTTCTGCCGACAATACGCTCTTCACGCTGGCACTTGTCACGGCAAAACTTGTCTTTTGGGCTTTTTTTTAAACACCTTTTGAAAGACAAAAGTTTTTGTTGTTCAGTTGCCAGTGTAGACATAGCCTAAGTCCATAAAATCAACCTGGCATTCATAGGTTCACATAGACAGGTTCCCAAACTGTAAAGTCCGAAACCTACATGAGAGGCTGCATCTTTTGCTTGTAATACTGCCACAGCTCTGGTCAGCAGAGATTTGGGGGCAGTGCATGCTCCTTGAAGGGCCCTCAGTTTTTGGAATTCATTCCTTCTCAGCTTGGTCTGAAGTAGCCAGTCTGACCTTACAGGCATGCTGCAAGGCCTACCTCTTTGATGAGGGAGGATTTTAATAATGGTGGATATTTTCTGGTCCTGTGGGATTTTGTTTGGATTTGTTTTTCATCTGTTTCATTTCTTTTCTAGTTTGGGGGTGAAGAGAAGCTTCTGTTTTTCCTCATGTCATTGCACTTTAATTATGTTGAAGGCACATGTAGCTCACAATAGGTGTCTTTTTAGTTATCAATCAAAATAAATCAATAATACCTGAGGTCCTCTCTACATAGCAATTGTGCATTGGGAGTGCTGGTAGCAATATGGCTGTCCCCTGACTCGGTTACAACACTGCTAAAAGCTGTAAATGGAATAGAACCATTAAATAGTATAAATAGTAAATTAAAATAACATTTTGAAATTAAAACAGAGTTAGTACCGACTTGTTTACAATATGGTTTAGGTATCCTTCTAAAATATAAATCAAAATGTTGTCTTCCAAGTGCATATAAGTTCCAGTTAGACTCTGAGGATAAAGGGAGTGGAGAGGGGAAAAGGTCAATAGCTGCCCCCCTAGTTAGTGCTGATTGTTAAACCACCTTGCAATGAACTCAAGGTCATTTGAAGGGTTTGCTGATTGCAGAAATGCTATCTTTATTGACTATACTTTCCACTGAATAACTGCATGGAACTCTTGTTGATTCATGGAGTTTGTGTGCATGTATCAAGCAGAGAATAGGACTTTAAAGCCCCAGGAGGCCTAAAATTCTAAACATTCCAGGGCATGGTACTTGGCTTACTGAGGTTTCAACAGCCTCAGTATTCTGGAATGATTCACTAACACAATTAACTGTATTGTCCCATCCACACTGCTGTGTGGTAGCATAGTTTAATTGTAGTGTAGAAGAGTGATTAATGTAAACTGCTACTTTTATATGACATGTCTCAGAGGCACTGACTTCCCCAGTTCCCAGGGGGTGCTTGACCCCTGCTCCACCCCAGGCCCTGCCCCGACCCCACCCCTTCCCCGCAGCCCTTACCCCACCCGTCACTTCCTGCTCCGTCCCCCCTCCATTCCGTCCCTCCCTTTGCCTCTTCCTGCCCCTGTTACTCCCCTTCCCCACAGTGCTTCCTGCACACCGCAGAACAGCTGATGGCGGTGGGTGGGAGGCACTTGCGGGGAGGGAGAGGAGCTTATTGGCTGGGCCTGCTGGTAGGCGGGGGTGCTGGGGGAGGGGAGCAGCTGATCTGTGGGGCTGCTAGTGGGTGCTGAGCACCCACTAATTTTTTTTTCTGTGAGTGCTCCAGCCCCAGAGCATCCATGGAGTTGGCACCTATGACAGCTTGCCTAGAGAAGGCTGCTGTTCTGCTATAGGTGTTCCACTTTCCCCTGACCTTTTGAATTGTTTGAAGCCCTTCAATAAAATCCCATAGTTTTTCATATCCTGTGCTATAAATGCCAGAAATACAGTTACGGCCACTGACCTTCAGCAGTAGAAAGGTGAGAAGAATTTTTCCAAACCTTTTGGTCTGGTATATAAAGGGCACCACATTACACATCAGGGACACTTCACCAAGAGACCACAATGTTCACTCAGAAAGTTAGTCACATTCGAAAAAAATCTTCTTTATTTTAACTGTGTGATGCCTTTGTACAAACTGAGAAGTATTAGATGACTTAAAACAAAATGTTCACTTTTGGGAACAAAAAGCAGTAAGAAGGGGAAGGACAGGTATGGCTGATTGGCCCATTGGCAGCTGAGAGGAGAAAGTTGGTTTAAAACTCTTATTCACTGCAGATCAGTCTGTTGATATGATTGTTTGTTTGAAAGAGCTGCTGGGCTTCCCTTTGTGCTTTGGAATGAAATGCTCATGGTGTGTTACAGGAGAAAATCCTTCCATCACTGTGTGATTGGTTTACTGGGGGCGTAATATAGACAGAAAGATGAATCCTGCCATAATGTGCTCTCTGTGCACAGTTCACTTGAATAGTAGCAGAAGATGCAAAAGTGGATATACCCTTTTGGCTCCTCAGATGGAACTGCTGGCATCCTGATGGTTCTAGTGCTCCAGGTGACAGATGAACAATTAAGTCATTGACAGATAGTGAATTAGAGGTACAAGTCCAAATAAGACCCAGAATTACCTGTCCTCTAGCTTTCAGACCTCTGTTTAGTAGGATGTAAAGAGAATGAGCCTAAGTAATTTAAATTGTTCAGACTACTACTTAGTTTTCATAGTGAAAATAGTGTTTGTTCTTTCTGCAAAAAATGGAGTATTCGTATGGGGGAGATTTAAAAACAAAAGTTAAATGCTCCTTTTGGAACTAATAAATTGGTATCTAACAGTAGCCCCTATTCATACTGCTACATGTGGAGCCTTTAAGTTCTCTGAATCATAGATGGTTTACATGTAGGGAAATAATTATCGGAAAAGTTAACGATTTTAAGGCTAATATTTCAGTTGATTGACGAGTGGATGATATTGACACTGTTTTAAAGGTAACCTGTAAAAGGAAAAAGCCTCTTGCTTGCTGCTTTAAACTGCCTGAAGGCTTTTTAAAAAAATGAGAGTTTTTAACCTTATGAAATATTGGGAATATTAAGTCTTGTCTTGCTCTTGTTTGATTCAGTGGAGGTCTAAAGAATTGAAGTGGGCAATTTTTCAGACCTTAATTAAAGTGGTGGGAATGTTTCAAAAGATATACATAGCTTTTTCTCTTCTGTGTTGGTCAAGGAATTTTGATTATCTCCTGTTTAACTCAAGAGACTTAAACAGACTGACCAAATATCCGTTCTGCATTTGGTTTCTTGGGTTATATTTTTCTCGTGATGTCATTTCCCCATATTCTCTACTTCTCCAAGGAGTTCAACAAAAACAAGAAGTTTGTATACCTGGTGATTATGTTAAAAAGATGAGAGGGTGAAGGGGACGTTCAGACTTTTTATCTTACAAATTATGTAAAAGAGAAAATAAGTGGTTGGTTATTTAATAGATTATTGGTTTCTTTCTAGTACTTGCTGGGAAAATATCCTGGCCTGAGGCTTTTCTGTTTTGTATATCTGCAGTTTAGTCCCATAATAATAATCCAAATATTTGCTTCATCCCATTTATCTAAGTTAGTATTGACAGATTTCCCTGTTCTGGTTACACACAACAAATGCTTCAATACATGTACTTCAGATAAACTTTCTAATGAGCTATTTTCAACAAAAATGGAATTGAGAGTTAATAACTATTTGTTTTCTGTAGATAAATCATGTAGATTGTGTTGCAGGGCTTGGTTACTGTATTGTAATGCAGATAACATAGATAAAACCTAATTCAAGTTTGCAGTGTAGCTGCAACCAACTAATGATTTAACTTAAATTTTGCAATGCTGTGGGATTTTTGAGAACACTGAAATCATGGCACAAGACTCACTCTAATTTATCTGTCTGGCACTGAAGTGTGGTAACCTGACTCTGTAATGCATTTCTCTTGCATGATAGATTTCTACCAGTACTACCTCTGGTTCAGCTGATCCAGTGTTAGCACCAGCTGCAGCCCTTTTGCAGTCACATCCTTAGTTATAAAATGCTTCCCAGAGGTTACATTGCCTTGAGAATTCTGAATGTTCAATGCAAATATTTCCTCTCTGTCTTGTAATATAGCAAAAAAGCCCTATACTTAAATGTTTCCTCTTCAGGTTCTTATACTGTCCCCATCCCTGTGGTATTTGAGCACCTTCGTGCTCTTGATTAGAGAGCTGCTAAATTCTTCAGTAAGAACTTGGTATATTGGATCACTCTAATAGTCCATTTGATTTGGTATCTTCAGCAGTGTGCAGTGCCAAAGGAAGGTGAGCAGTGCTTATAATAAACATAACCAATTGTTTAGTGCTATAAGAGTGGAGACACCTCTTCCTCATTTCCCTCTGCATGTAATCAGCTGATGCCCTGAAGTATGAGAATAGGTTTTTCCTCATGTAGCGTTGTCCTAGTTTTAACAACATTTGCAGTTATTCATGCTTAAAATAATTACTCCGTCCTTTAAATGTTCCTGAATTTATCTATCTTCGTTATGTCCGGTGTCAGTGGCTCTCATAGGTTGATTATATGCTGTGCAGAATTGGGCCAGACACAAATGTAATACAATTTGTTGCCATAAAGAAGAATTAACTTTAAAAACAAGGCTAAGTAAATGGTACTAAATTGAAATTGGAAGCAAATTCCTGTACTTTCCACTTTTTTTTTTTTTTTTTTTTTTTTTACAGAGTTGCATAATTGTCAGTGTTAGAGACTAAAACATTTGGTAGAGCTTTTCTATCCCTCTACCCGAGCTTCCTTATTATTAGTACTAACTGTAGGGAAAGGTGAATGGACAAGAGTCATTAGGGAACTTAGCCTTTTTTTTTTTTTTTTTTTTTTTTAATTTTCTCTTCCGCTTAGATTATATTGCATGGTGGTATTTAGCTGATGTTCTGAAAATGTATTTGACTATGGCTTGAGAAATTACTTCTGTGGGCTTTTAATATTAACCAAACTGTACTCTACATCTGTTTTTATGGTAGAGAACCTGTCATTCTTTTTTTGAAAACCTACTTTGTTCTGAAACTAAAAACAGAAAAATTAAAATTTGGAGATGGTAGCGTTTTTCTTGAGTGAGGTCACTTAGACATTGCGACAATTTGCCAAGGAAAGTCGCTGAAGCTTTGTCACTAGAGGTATTCTGGACTAGATAAAACCCTTAATAAAAAGCAGAGGCTCTCAACCTTTTTCTTTCTGAGGCCCCCCAATATGTTGTAAAAACTTCCTGGCCCACCTGTGCCACAGCAACTGGTTTTCTGTATATAAAAGCCAGGGGGTAACAAGTAGGACAGTTGTCTGGGGGCCCCGTGCCACAGGGGGTACCACGTAGCTAAGTTGCTCAGGCTTCTGCTTCAGCCTCAAGTGGCGGGACTCGGAGCTCTGGGCTTCAGCCTCATGCAGTGGGCTTTGGCTTTCTTCCACAGGCTCCAGCGAGTCTAATGATGCTCGTCCTGCTTGGAAGGCCTCGTGAAACCTGCTTGTGGTCCCCTAGGGGGCTCCAGACCCCTGGTTGAGAACCACTGATATAAAGGACAATTCTGCATAAGTACAGGAGAATGGACTCTGAGACCCAGGAGGGCTTTTCTGGCCTCTGGTTCTGTTAACATAAAGTAAAAACTTGCCTGTCTATATACTTCTCCAGAGATTAATCTCTCAGGTGTTATAAATCTTAAAGGCTTCCATGAATTTTTTTATTTTATTTAAAAAAAAATAGAAAATCTAAAAGTTAAGGCTGTTCAAGTTCCATATAGATGATGGAGATTTTTGCCTTGAGTGTCCATAACATAGGAATCCTGCAAGAGCTGGATTACAGTGTGGGAATGTTGTCATGATGGGTCTGGCCAACCTTTTGGCCTGGTGACTAGCTAAGTGAGTGATAACGTTTGATGGTGAGGCCTGTGTTCTATTTCACCAAGCTGGTTTGGTCTCTGAGTACTGCATAGATCACTGAGCTCCTGTGGACGCAATGATTTGTATGGCTTTGCAGTAAACTAGGAACAGTATCGGTGAGTACTGTAAGGAGTTTAGTTCAGCTTTCACTGTCAAAAAGGATAATAGCTGCAATGTGGGGTCTTGAGCATGATGAGTTAAAGGTTGATTAAAATTGTTGAGTCCTAAATGGAGTGTGGATACTCTGTCCTCTCCTCTCCTCATCTACACATGGGGAGGTTAAAATACAAGACCTGAAGTCTTGTAAACTCTCAGATGTTTATTTTGTAATTTTACTTTCAGATGCGATATACAACTTGAATTGGGGAAAAAAACAATAGCTACCAGTCCTTCCAGGCATGATTTGAGGTCATAAACTTGCATGTGCTTTTAGTGTGTGGGTATGTCTACACTGGAAACTTCAAAGCGCTGCCACGGGAATGCTCCCTCAGCAGCGCTTTGAAGTACAAATGTGGTTGTGTGCAAGCACTGGAGAGGCTCCCGGTAATCCACCTCCATGCAGGACCGGCGCTAGGGGTTTGAGCGCCCTAGGCGCATGGCCATTTTGCCACCCGGCGCGCAGGTCCCCCGGCTCCGCAGTCCTGCCTGCGGACGGTTGTCTGCTCCCGCAGCTCTGGTGGAGCTGCTGCAGTCGTGCCTGCGGGAGGTCCACCGCAGCCGCGCGAGCAGCCAACTGTCCGCCCGCCTGCAGGTATGACTGCAGCAGCTCCACCGGAGCCGCGGACCAGCGGACCCTCTGCAGGCACCACTGCAGCAGCTCCACCGGAGCCACCTGCCGCGCCCTCCAGCAAAATGCCACCCCCAATAATGCTGGCGCCCTAGGCGATTGCCTAAGCCACCTAAATGCAAGCGCCGGCCCTGCCTCCATGAGGGGATTGGCTCCGAGCGCTGCTGTCAGCGCTCAGAGCCTGTCTACCAGGGCTTTGGAGCCGTGCTCTGGCTCTGCTCCAGCTCCAGGCAAAAACCTTCAGCTCCACTGCTCTGCTCCAAAGCCCTGCTGTCTACACTAGTGCTTTAAAGCGCTCAGACTTGCTGCACTCAGGGGGGTGATTTTTCACCCCCCTGAGCCAGCAAGTTAGAGAGCTATAAAATGCAAGTGTAGACAAGCCCTGTGTAATCCTCCCTTATTTGGCAGTCACTGGGGATGGCCACATGAGCTGGCATGCTTCCCTTGTAGATCCAGTGTTCTTGTGCTCTCTAATAATCCTGCTCCTGAGCTTTGGTCGGGGTTTCATCAGCAGTATTGTAGAGTTTGCCCTGCCTCAGCTTGCACCTTCCTGTTATGCGAAAGAAAGTTATCTAGATAAGAGTAATTTTTCACATGGTTCCCTGCGTCAGACCAATTATGTTGTAAGCCTTGTAAGTGGGTCAAGTTTCACTTCAGGGTAAAACTTGTCCAGTAGTTCACGATGGAGTGTTAAAAGCAGAATTGCAACACTTGTCCATAATGCTTTGTATTTCTATCTGACTACTAAAATGGACCTTTTCTATGGTTTATTTAATTGAGAAATTGCCCAAACCTGGCTAACGACCATTCAGACTAGCAGGGTGGATAGAGCTTGCTAATGTTGGTCTTCTGTCCATTCCTCTGTATTTCCCTTCACCCCAGTGTTGAAGATAAGGGAAGAATAAATGGGCACACAGCCACTGGAGAAGAATTGCATTGACTATCACTAAAGTGCAAAAGAGGGGATATGTAGGGATAAATGTCTGTAGGCTGCTTTTTAAAAAAACCCAATCTTTCTCCATTCCCTCAGACGCACATGTTAGAACTGGAAGCGTATGGAACTGATGTAAAGTGTGCCACAATTGAACACAGAGCAGAGACTCTAGCTCTTGCTCACACCGAAATAAAGCAATGGAGGCCTCTTAAAAGTCCTACATCTTGCATGGTTTAACTAAGGGTATGGCTACACTTGGAATTTCAAAGCGCTGCCGCGACAGCGCTTTGAAGTGTGAGTGTGGTAGGAGTGGCAGCGCTGGGAGAGAGGTCTCCCAGCGCTGCATGTAAACCACATCCTTTACGGGTGTAGCGTGCAGCACTGGGAGCCGCTCTCCCAGCGCTGCCACCCTGATTACACTGACGCTTTACAGCGCTGTATTTTGCAGCGCTCGGGGGGGTGTTTTTTCACACCCCTGAGCGGAAAAGTTGCAGCGCTGTAAAGTGTGAGTGTAGCCATACCCTAAGAATATCCTATTTAGATTGGTATGTATATGAGCTCTGTCACAGCTCCAGGTAACTACACCTGTGCCTGCCCCTCGTGATCCGTCAAGGGCTTCTAGTTCCCAGCAGTCACCTCTCTTGGGCAAGAGACCTATGTGTCTCCCACCTGAATGGTGAATTTTCCAGGTCATGCAGTTTCCTGCTTTCTCTGTGACATTCCCAGCAAGCCAGACTACCTAAACAGGCCAGTATTTGTGTTTTGATTTAGCTTCCCAGGCTTATACATAGTTATAATTGCCAGCCGACTTGACAGGTTACCACGCAGCTGTTATAAGCAAGCACATTCGTTCTTAAGGTGTAAGGAGATGTTACAACTTGGGTGAATTTACCTAGTTACTCCCTGCCCCCCCCCCCCCCGTTCTTAGTTCCTGAAGGGGCTGTAGTCACCTTCCCCCATGGAATTACATAAATGTAATGCAGGGAGGTCTCCCAAAGATATTGCAGGAACTTACCATATTTCTCACAACTTCTGTCAACCATATTATCTGGTGCCTCCCAAGAATTTAAAAATAGGAATAACAGTAACACTCTCCTTTTCCAGCCTGTATGAGTGGTAGCTTGATTCGTTTATGGCATGTGCATGAGAGAGAACAACTAATTTAGGGATAGCTAAGTTGAAGACATTAGTTTTGTGTGTTGTTCTGATTGTGGTGAGCTCCGCCATCCCCCCCCCCAAAAAGGTCCCTTCTGTGGTCTATTGCTTTTTGGAGTAAGTTCCATGATCTAGATCCAGCTCCTGTGGAAATTCTCTAGTACTCAGGAGCCTTGCTATAGTTGTCAACAGATTCATTGTCAGGCCATGGCTACACTGGTGCTTTACAGCGGTGCAACTTTCACGCTCAGGGGTGTGAAAAAATACCCCCTGAGTGCTGCAAGATACAGCGCTGTAAAGCCTCAGTGTAAACAGTGCCACAGTGCTGGGAGCGCGGCTCCCAGCGCTGCAAGCTACACCTGTAGAGGATGTAGAGTACATGCAGCGCTGGGAGAGCTCTTTCCCAGCGCTGACGCTGCGACCACACTCGCACTTCAAAGCGCTGCCACGGCAGCACTTTGAAGTTTCAAGTGTAGCCATACCCTCGTAGTGGAATGTAGCATTCATAGTTGCGGGAGGCGAGAGGTTCCCTTGGGTATCTAGGGCTAATCTCTGGAGCTCTTTAAATATCAGGACAGAATTGAACTGGACCTTGAACTGGAGTCTGTATTCAGTGAGAGCCAGTGCAGAGAACGAGCGTTGGTGTGATGTGTTCACAGCAGTCTGAGTTGCTAAGCAGACAGATGATGGAAATTTTTACAGGTTAGTGTTTTTTCCCTGGCATGAGGCTTAATTTGTGTATAGGAGTTCACTATTAATTTCTGTTGCACCTGTTGTTTTGGCAACTGGGCTCTGTGTTAAGGGCTGCTAGTACAGAGTGGCCTGGAAAGGTCTGGGTGTGGTGAAGAAGTTAACTGCTGAGGTTTAAAGGACTAGAGAGGCTCATGTGATAGTCATGGAGATGACTGAAGTTCTGTGGAGAGGATGGTTAACAGTCATTTAGTTAACAGCGCAACCAGTTAGTTCATCATTTGGAAGTGTCAGTCTTAGACTTAGCTTTGAGGTTTTTTAGGATAAGAAGTTGTGAAAAATAAACTTGAAGCTGATGAAAATACTGCCTAGGTTAAATTCTTTTCTCATTCTTTATTGGAGAGTTACATATTTTTCCAAAATAACTAGTTGCAAAATCTAATTACCCTTTTAGTAGATGGTGACAGTGAACAGATTTTTGTCTGTTTAAAAAAAATAATAAATATTTTGTTTATTATGAGAGCAGCTTTTAAACTTGGAAAATACTGCTTTGTTTAATAATATGCCTAAATTTAGGTCTTAATTGTACTGTTGTAGTATTTACAGTGGAAACTTAAGTATACAGTCATATGTACAGTAGACATCCCATTAATGAGGGTTATTTCTGTATCAAATGTTTATTTTCTAAGTGTTTCAGTTCTGAGTGGCAAAAATTATAGCAGAATAGTCTAATAGACTCGCTTATATACCACATTTACTCAGTAAATCTCTCTAATCTTTATCTTTGATTTAGTGCATAGGATGCTAGTCTTCAGTAGTTTTAACAGAAGTGAATCTATAAGGACTTTATAGAGGGTGCTCCTTTTCATTACGTTTATGTGCTTTTTGAACTGGGTTCACTGTACTAATCATTAGTCATTTCATATTTGGACTTCCAGGGGATATTGTTGCACTACAGGAAAGTAGACAGGCAATTCTGTGAAGTTGATATGAAGTTAATTAGTGAAATACTAACAATATTTAACTTTTTTTTTTTCTTTTCCTGTCTGCACTTAAAATCTTTTGTGTGGGGTGGATGGGTTAACTGCCAGTGAGACAATTAAGTAATAACATTGCTTTGGCTCATCTTGTTTCAGATGTACAGGTACCAAGTACCTATTGTCAGTACAACTTTTGTAGTGGGAGAGACAGAGAGAGTTACCCTTCTTGACTGCCTCTTGAAAATAGCTTCTTGAGAATGACTGGATACTATGCATTCCTTCTGAATATTCACTCTCAGACAAAATTTTCTTGGTATGAAAATGGCTCAAGAACATAAACTGTCAGTGCTACGGGGTGTTAAATGATTACCAGAAGACACTTCCTGTGTAAAGTAATTGTATCCTAGGCAACATAACTCTGGAAACCAAAGGCTGAGATGTGTTAACTCAGTATTCAGTTATTACAGAGTGTTCCCTTCCTATACTGAAATATCTAATAGTCTCAGATATATTTAACTAGGCTAAACTTATTTTTGCACTGGAAGCAAAGCTGAAACAAAGTTGGAGCAGCATAAACAGCTGGATAAAATGAGAAGCTGAGACAGCTATTCTTCATGGGCATGTAGTTGGTGAGTTAAAGGGAAGCACAAATTAGAATGTAGTGATTTGCTTTAGGTGTGGTTTCTGAATGCCACCAGAGAGTTGTCATTAATTTTCCAGCATCATATGCTCTGTCTGACTCCATTCTATACCAGTATAATTTGCATGAAGCTCACATGTGAGTACTCAGACTGAAGATGCATAAGAGCTGTTGAGCCCTGCAGCTACTGAGATAGCCATTGCATGCCTAATTTTAACCATTGCTCAGAAAACCCCATTCAGCATGGTTGAATGAGGTAGGAGAGCCAATGATTCTTTCCCTGGAAGAGCTTGAGAGAAGGCAAGCCTAGTGGTCCAAGGCATGCTAATTGTCTTGCCTAAAGGACAGTGAAGAGCAGAGAGGCCAGAGGAGCTGGGAGGCGCAGAAGGCCTCACGTGCATATAGGAAGATGGTTGTCTCAGGAGCAGAGAAGCCCTACAAAGAGGTTTGGAGAAGGTAGAAATGTTACAGTGGGGTTAGAGAAACAAAGTAAATCAGTATCTCTGTCCCCTGGCGTATAAGTTTGGAAGTTTTTTCCAAGCCCCGCTTGTAATATGTATTTGCTCGAGTCCTCTTGTTAGGTAGAAATAATGGAACAAATTCTACTCTAATACAGCCATGCTCTTGTAGCACTTTTTTAGGACTCTCTCCTGTTTAGCTTATTAACACAGTGACAGATGTCTGTTCTGATATTCAGGAGACCGTTCTTCAATTTCCTTTTCTGGTTTCTTGTTTTCTGGATTGGCAAGATATGGGAATGTTGCAGTCTATTGCCTTTATCATCTAGCTGCATCACTCTTCAGTTGCAAAGGAATGATGATGATGGAATCCAAAGAATGTGGCACCCATTCTCCTTGCCCCAGAAGAGCACTGACAGTGAAGTTTTGTTCATTTTTATTTATAGACTTCTCTATAGCACTTATCACTGTAATATCAGAGCCTGAAAAAGATAGATCCATGTATTTTAATGATGTTCCTTGATGTAGGGAACTGTAATCTCCATTTTACAGGTGGGGAGCTGAGCCCTAGAGAGGATTGGTGATTTGCCCCATGTCACGCAGGAAGAGCTAGGATTAGAACCCAGATCTCTTCAGTCCCATTCCAGTGCTTTATCCCAAAACAATTTTTTTCTTTTGTATGAATCCTGCCACATGAGTTAATGAAAGCATCTGAGATTGTTTTAAAGTTAGTCTGAATCATCCATTGCCGTCTGTTCAGAACCAGTCTTTGCTGCAGAAACAACGTTTTCTTGCCAGTGTGGAGAGAGAACATGGTGCTATGGCTGCATTAGTGAATGGTGTTTTAGCTTATATCATAAACACACTGTTCAAGATCTAGAATGAAATGGTTATCTAATGCTGTATCTTCTGACCATGTTGTAAGAGAAAATATAAGAAACCTTTAACCATGGCTATGTGCTTAGTTAGTATGGTTCCTTTTGGTAGTACAGGTGAGCCCTGGGAAAATTCTTATTTAGTCTCATGAACAGGCTAAAGAATAAAAGCGGTTTGATTGGACAGTGAATTTTTAATCATGGCTGTTAGTAACTAGGTTACATCTGCCACAGGGGTCAAAGAACTCATGTGCTCAGTGATATTTCTCTTCTTTCCACCTGACCCAAAGCCCAATTTCATTCTTGACTTCTTGAAATTAGAGACCTGGTATTAAACTATGCAGAATTTTTGATTGCTGCATTTTGAATGACTTTATTATTTTGAAAACTGAAGAATCAGAATATATATTGACCATGTATGGTCAATATATAATTCCAAGCTAACAGAAGATCTGAGATCTTAACTATACCTGATATAACCAGCGCCCATTGTGTCATCTTATTGGGCAAATAATCCGTAATAGCGGTGATGCTATTATATTGTTCTGGTATATTAGTCATTTAGGGACCTTCTGAGCTCGTGTAAGTTGTCATAGCTCCTTTGACTTCAGTTGAACTACAATTTACATAAGTAGAGCATCTGGTTCATTGTGACTACTTATGTCCTGGGCCCCTCACTCCTTCTATACCATGGAATTAAGATAATCTGAAGATACATGTTTAGCCTAAATATTAAAATATTTAAGTTATTTTAATTTGTGTGGAAAGTGTGGCATGCTAAAAAAAATGTTGCCTTTTTGCTTTTTTCATGTAGTTTTAGGCATAAATGTTGCTTCTAGACATCAGAACAGTGACAGTCCAGAGATAAGGGACTACCTTTCTAGTGCTATCTGATCATAAAATCTGTTTGTCTCAGAAAAGGCTGTTTTTGTTTGGCATATGTTGGAAATCACATGAAATGAAATCAAAGCTTTCCCTGTGCTTAAAAAAAAAAAAAGCCTTATTAGCTCTAATGCACCAAAAATAGCTTTTAATTAATTGGTAATCAACTTTGTAACCGTAGAAGATTTTGACTTAACAGTGTGGATTCCTAAGAACATGGAAAGAGAAAAGTCCATTGTCTTAAAATGATAACAGTTGACAAGTGTGCCATTTCAGTGCATTGTGAATATAGACTCTTGTTTCATTTGTTCCTAGCAATACAGACTGCTTATTGGAAAGAATTGGTATTTAACAAGTTGCACTAAAGCATTTACAGCTTTTTTTTATTCACTAGGAATGTGTATTACTTAATGAGTTACTTTGGTATTGCCTCCTGTTTTAGTAGTTCTATTAAGGGACTTGAGTAAGGAGGTGACATATTACTTCTACACCAATGGGACAAATTTTGGACTTTTTTTATTTTGTTATGGAGGATGTAAATCCGATTTGTCTTATGGGAGAAATCCATGTGTAACTGATTTTAAAAAAACAACAAAACACCCACTGCAGAGGTTGCCTTGCACAGACTTTTTTTTCTTTCTCTTAAGAGCGGTTATAAGTGCTGCTTTATAATAGACTAACTTAGAAATTGTTACCTATAACTTATCATTGCTCATATTTCTGACTGTACTAATGATGCTCATTGTTTTCGTTTCAGACTTCTACATGCATGCACCTTTTGAATTTCCTTCATGGAAAATCTGCCCAGCTCTAGGCTTAGATTAATTTCTTGTTTTGCAGAACACTTCCTGTTCATTAATATCTGTCTAGCTCGTGGCTTTTATTTTTTTGTTTCCTTTTTCTCATGGGGTCATGAAAGATTTGGGTCTGTGCTGTTTGTTACCTGAGCTCTTGACATGGTGTGTGCTAAATTTTATCTTACGTTATTTCATCTATGCTGAAACTTGCAGACTTGAATGTTTTTACTTTTATTTACTTAACATAAACATTTTTGTGATAGGTATACTATAAAAGATTATGACAAATTCCTGTTATGATTTAGAAGTTGCTGTGTTCTTGAGAATTAAGTAAAATAATTGCTGTTTGTTTATAACATCACAGTAGTGACCCTGAAGTTAAGATTAAGAGGTGGTGTCTTTTGACACTCCTTCTTAGCTGTTAACTTCCAAACTTCCTTTGTTAGTCCAAAGGTGAATTTGTTTATGCTGTAATCAATTAGGCAATCACTAAAAGCCCAGTTCTGTAATTTCTGGAGTGGTTGCTGAAGTTGGAACATGTTTGACTAGCTCTGATGCAAAGTCTTAGTAGCAATTGTATCCCAATTAAAGAGAACAGTGTACTGAGAAAAAAAAAACATTTTAGCCAAAAACAAGCATAGCAGAGTATTTTAGCGGAATTGGTGATCGTATAGACACCATCCTTCTCCCCATTTGAGCATTGATATTTTTATAACAATTGCTTGGGTCCATGAGTCTCTCTTGAAGAACTCTTTATGCTCAGATACTCAGCAGTGCTGTTATAATGGTTTGTGGTCTCTCTCAACAGGAGAAGCAACTCTGGCAATGAGACTTTGCTTGTTTAGTGCAGAAGGGATTGACATCTCAACAGCATTCTGTTCCCTGAACTTATCTTCTATCATATGTCTGCATAGTGTACATGTGTGCCCTGAAAGTGCCCTTTTGGCAAGCTGTGGAAATCTAAAAGCTTGTGCCAACTGACTGCGAAATGTGCCACCTCCATTAATATCCTACAGTAAAAAGTAACAGTCTGTACATAGTAGCTGGTACAGTGTTAACCAGGAATATCCGGACAATTTTAAAAAGATGTGTTAACATAAAGTTAACACTTTGTTCATTACTTGTGCTTTTCAGAAAGAAGAATCTAATATGATATAATTGGAAGCATGTGATCAGGGTGCTGCCTTTGCTTTTCAAACAGCTTTACATTATAAGCATAGTATTCAAAGACAGAAATATTTAAATAACTTACAATGGTATCACTGAGCAAGAAAAATAAGGAAATTAAAAGTTAAGGCTGCCATTCTGTCCTTAATTCACCTGGGTATGGCTAGGTCATAGAGATCAATGAGAGATATGTATGTGATGCAATACTACAGAGTGAACTCTGGGTTCATTCTTGACTTTGCTTTTGTTTGTGCCACCCTTTCACTGTTTTGTAAATGTTCTCATTTGTTGTTGAAGCTGCATCAGTTTGTGGGGAGTCTTTGTTTATTTTTAGGAAATGGTATTGAAGGGGATGTATAAAAGCTCCTTTTGACTGAGAAACTTGTAATTATTGTTCATATTTAACCTACATTCAAAGGGGAAAGTTCCTTGAAAAATAAACTACTTGCATGGCATCTGTTCCTCATTCTGAAGTTAACCTTTTTAGGTATATTCAGCATTTTGTAAACCTCTAAAAATTTTCTCCATGTTTACTTAGTTCATTGAAAATGTATTTCCTTCAGTATTCATGTTACAGATAAAGATTTGAGTCTTCTGAGTCTTCTCCTGTAATTTTTAGGGACCTTATATCTTCACCTGTATTAGTCTCACAGTTCTGCTGCACGTTACAACATACATTACAAGAATTGTGAGGCCATGTCTTGGTGCACAGGGAATTCAGCATTAAGGTTGAGATTGAACTTTTATTATATTTCTCCCCTTTTCAGCTAATTGTGGCTTTCTTAGCCTCTTTGTGAATTAAACACTTGACTTCAGCCCTAGAAATTAATTTTTTGCACGATTCCGTAAAATCTATATTGTTACCTGGCTTCTATGTGTGAGAAATTCCCCATATCTTATCAGAAATTTTGCAAACACAACTCAGTGATGACTGTACCAGTTTTCTTCAAACAGGACTTGCTTCGTAGATCTTAATGAGATTATTTGGGAAAAGGAGTACAGGGATAAGGTAGGTATTTGCAAGTCCCTTATCACCTTATCTGAGTACCTGGTCTAAGGAACAAGGTAATTGGATATTGTAAAATCTCAGAGAGATAGATGGTTGTGTCTTCTTGGAGGCCACATGTAGGTGCAACAGCAGTACATAAAAAGTTTTGCTCTAGAGGAATAAGTGGAAGGTGGGTAGGTCAGAACTTGAGTTTTATTCCCACCTTTGCCAGTAACGGCCCTTCATATTCTGTACATACTTAGCGCGCATGCGCGCACACACACACTTCCTGTATCCTTTTTGCTTCTTTTGAGCCTGAAGGGAAGTGAAGTATACAGGATATACGTGAAAAGATTGCAAGTGATTTTTGAGGAGGGGGAATGTTTGACAATAGCATTTTCTGCAGGGAAGCTGACTTCAAAAAGAAAATGCAAAATAGCAACATGGATCATTTAGACTCTGTTGAAAGGGGATGAGTTGGTCTGCTTGGTAGTTGTTACTTTTCCTGGAAATACATATTAAATATAGATAGACTTGTCTTAGCCTTTCATCCTCAATTTAGATGCATTTAGTTCTGTGAAGTTCAGGCAAGACCTTAACTGAAATTCTGTCAGCTGTGTGTAGGTGTCAAGGCCGATGATGCATTCTCTAAGAGTAGGGGGTTGTCCTGCTGTCCATGTACATTTCCTCTTTCTGCTGTTGTGCAGTGTCCTGTTTTCTGGCTGGCTGCTGGCTTTTGCTACAGAGGCTGGTGCACTTCATTGCTTTTGAATGTGTAAAATTTATGTAGTGCTTCAGTATGAAAGATGCAATATAAATGCAAAAGAATACTACAGTATACTCAGTTAGTACATGCTAAATCAGAATGGCTGCATTCTAGGGACATAATAGCAGGCTTTTTGAGTAGGAGAGACTGGCAAGAGGCCATTACAAAAGCATTTTATGTCTTACTCCCCATTCCATTCCAAATCCAGTTCAATGTTCTAGTCCAGATGATTAAAACCTTTACTCAAGCTTTTGTCTGTTAACTCAAACATTTTCCATCTGCAACCTACCAAAATCCTTGCATTAGTAAGGAACACTAACATGGTTAGTGTCCCAAATTCCAGGAGTCAGAGGCAGAACATTCATAGTAGAGAGCTCCAGTCTTGATCAACACAAGCTCAATCACTTTTAGAGCACAACATGAGACAGAATTTCTTTCAGGTCTTCCCATCCAGAGGAGGGCTAAAGAACCATCTTACACACCTCATCTGTGCTAGAGAAATCATCAAAAAGTCCCTCTGGTATTTAATGCTGTTTCAGATGAACCAGAGTTATCATTATTGGGAGCACAAGTATAGGCAACTCCCCTGACTACTTTCTACAGATTCTGCAGCAGTGTTGAAAATGGGGTTGGCAGCTAGTTTGCTTGTTGAGAATGGCTCTCACTGTGCTGCTAGCATCAGTTCATCTGAACTAAATTTAATACCAATGTGATATCTTGTATTAATTTATCTAGTATACAAAGGACCGTAAAGAAAGTGAGGAAAAAGGGAAGGAAAGCGTGAAGGTTGGGGTATCATAAGTAAAGAATAACTAACCAAGCATGTATTTATGGAACATTTTATTTCAATTTGTAGTGTAGCGGGGTGGTTAACTGCTTATGCTCTGCAGAGGGCTGGGGCTGGGGAAGGGAGCAAAACCCTGGCTGATTGTGGGAAGTGGCAGCAGCTGGGGCCATGCCCCAAACAGACTGACTGGGCCTTATAAGAAGGCCAGGGCAGCTAGAAGCTCAGGACACTCTCTCTACTTAAAGAGAGAAAAGAGCCTGTCTGCTAGGGAGCTGAGCAGGGTACTGGGAATGGAATAGGACTGGAGGAAGGCTAGAGGAGCTGGGGAGCTCTGGCCTAGGAAAGCCCCAGACTGTGGGTCTGGCCGAGGGCCTAAGGTAGAAGATTCCTGGGAAAATGATTTGTTGGGCATGAGGAGTGGTTTGTTGTTAATGGCTGCTGGAGGTGCCTTCCGGAACAGAAAGAGATGGTTCCTGCCTGCCTCGATGGTACCAGCTTACTTACTTAGCACAATTAAGACAGAATTAGCATAAATTTTATTATGGGGATGGATTTAGCTATTGCCAACTAAGTGCTGGGCTTTTTTAAAAAAAAAAGAATCTAAATCTCTAAAGTGATAAAATTAAGGGATACATTTCCTGCCAAGCAATGGTCAAGGGTGTTTGGATGCTTAGGAGACATTAAATTAGATAGTTCATGGTTATGGAATTTGCAAGCTTCATTGGTAAACCCTTTTCCTTCAAAAATACAAGGAATATACCATACAAAAAACACTCTTGAATGCAGTGTCAGAGCAGTCATATCATGAAAGACAGAGTTAACTGTGAAAAGTCAACCTTAAATTTGCCCCTCTGGGCTTGTACATTTAACATTGTCCCACATTATAGTATCATAGTGGCAAATTTCAATTAGTCTTTCTTATATAAGTATATAGTAGCCACATATTTCAGGCTTGGTTTCTTTTTCTCTCCTCTACAAAGCAGAGAATATTGAAAGAAAAAGGGTCGAATACTTTTTACAAATAAACGTTTGAAGTCTGCAAGTTAAGTCTCTCACTCAGGGTTTGCCTTCTCTGCAGTGTTAGCCTCTAGCCCAACTCACATCTACACAAATAAATCTCTAGCTTTTTGAGTTAAGTGTTACTTTAAGCTTGAACCCATCAGGGTGTGTGAATTGAAGCTTGAATGCTGCTGATGCTTGAACTAGTGATGCGGTGGGGGGATCCAGCTACAGCTCAAGTTAACACATTTATTAGCTGTTAATCTACTCACTCTGTGGGCTTGTCTACGCTTACCGGGGTTTGACACACGGCGATCGATGCATCAGCAGTTAAATTGACCGCCGATCACTCTCCCGTCGATTCCTGTACTCCACCTGAACAAGAAGTGCAAGGGGAGTTGATAGGATGTCTCCCATCAACATTGAATAGTGTGTATTCTGCTGTAAGTAGATTTAAGTATGTTGACTTAGCTACGTTATTCACGTAGCCGAAGTTGCGTAATTTAGATTGATCTACCCTCATGGTGTAGACAAGGCCTGTGTTGCTAAATCACTGTGAAGTGTTTCCACAGTAGGCTAACTCAAGTGAGAGTAGTCCTGTTTGTCTACACAGCAACTGAGCGGGTGTTTCCCAACGCGTATAGGCAGACATGCTATCTGTGCTTGACCTAGCATGCACAAAATAGCAGCGTCGCCTTAGTGGAATGGGCTCTGCTAAGATTGCACTTGGATGGCTAGCCCAAGCTGCTGCCCATACTGCTGCAACCAGACTGCTATTTTTTAGAGCACTAGCTCAAGGTGAGCTATCATGTGTCTGTCTAACCACTCTAAGAAGCCCCCTTCTAGCTGTTCTGTAGACAAATCCCAAATGTAATAATTTGAGCTAACTTCCAATACAGACAAGACCTCAGACTTTTTTAGATGTACTCAAAACATGATTTACATCATTCGCTGTCTCAATCTTTAGGTTGTATTCAAGGTTAAAAATTCATACCTTTAGACTACTGAACTCATGTTCCTCAAACATGAATTCTAGACATGAAAACATGCTGTGTGTACTATAACTTTCTGTAAGGTTGTAGTTCCCCGATATGATTGGTGCTCTACAGATGTTTAATAGTAGCTAGAATTTCTTACTATAGTCAGTGCATGTGGTGCCACCTATAGTTAAGCTTGTCTCAGCACTTCCCATTGTATTATCCTGTTTTCAGTTCTTATAACTTGGCCAAATTTAAACTGTTAAAGTTGAAATCTTCAAGTCCAGATGTCTCCTTAAGGCTGAACTCTTTTCACGGAAGGCTTCAGCAGCTGTTTCCAAGAACCAGATTGGGGAAAAATACATTTTTGCACATTTTTACAACCATGTCTTTGAGAAATGTTGTCACCTCAGTGGCTTGGAGCTGGGACTTGAAATTTGGGATGGCCTTTGCTTCAGAGAGAGACCTTTTTACCTTCTTATGAAAGGGCAGCTGCCTCCTCATCACCCCTTTATGGCTCAATGTGGGTCTGTAGGCACCTGCATGAATTTCCCCTCCACATGATCTTCTCAGGAATAATCTCCCCAGGTTTATGTCCAATAACAAACCCCTTTCTTAAGGGCTGGTTTATTAAAAGAAACTCAAAGTAAAGCCTCTTCCTACTCACCCCCAGTCTCCAGCTGGGCACAGCTCCTCTTACTCGAAGTCTCTCAGGTTCCAAGCCTCTCTACTTAGTACAGTTAACCGCCCTTCCCAAGCTCTATAGAATCAGTGTGTCCCCTTTAAGTCAGGAGGTTACAGAGATCCACTTCCTAAGCCTGTGTCTGCTAGACTGTCTGGCCACTCCTTGAGCAGTTTCCCCAGGTCCCTTCTTCTTGAGCCTTTTCAGCAGGTCTCCTCTTACTTCACCCTGGGTACATCCATTTCCCTTATGAGGTCAAGGTTCCTTCCCTGCCCAACTGGGTGGCAGGTAATCAGTCACAGATGCACTGGAACTCTTGCTCCCTCTTAAAGGGCTCAGTCACCCGTGACACTTCCCTATGAAAAAACAGCCACATTTGGGCAATTTATAAGACTTTGAAAAATCTCAATTTGCATATGCTCAGTAGAAATTTGTTACAGATTAGCAGATAAATCTTCCAAAATTCTGTCTGCACTGGGTATGCTCTATCCCCTCACAACTCCTGCATGGACTGGACTGGGCATGCACCTTCCCTATAGTGACTGGACATGCTCCAACCCAGAGCTGAGCAGGACTTTCCATGCAGTTACTGCTGCTGGCTTTTGGAAGCCTCTGTGGCACCAGAACTGAGCAGGGTTTGGGTGGTGTGCAGACATGGGGCCATACGTTGAATAATAAGGATAAAACAAGATATTCAATAACTTTTATTGTTCAATGAACAACATATAAGCCAAGTTTCTAATGTGCTGGGGGATGGTCACCCTCAAGCCTTGCCCCACTCCATTTCTTTCCCCAGAGGTCCCACCCCTGCCACGCATCTTTCCACCCTGTTCAGCCCCCTCCCCTGAGCACACCCAGCTCTTGCTCCTCTTCCCCACCCCCAGTGCCTCCCGCAGGTCATGGAACAGCTGATTCCGGCGGGTGGGAGGCACGAGGCAGAGGGGGGTGTGCTGATGAGTGGGCTGCTAGCACCCACCTCTTGTGGATGCTCCAGGGCTGGAGCACCCATGGAGTCAGCACCTGTGGTGCACACCATCTCTGCTATGGACTGAATGAAAGACTGTATTATAATGCATACCCACAAAGGGGCCAAAATAAGACAGCATGGGTGACCTTAATGCAGACGTTTCTTAACTTTTGAGTGCTAAAATATTCCGCCACCTTTTAAACGTGTGTGTGTGTAATCTTACATAAACTGACTAATTTACAGTGGAAGGACAAGGTGGGTGAGGTAATATCTTTTATTGAACCAATTTCTGTTGGTGAGAGAGACAGGCTTTCACAGAGCTCTTCTTCACTAGACTGCTTTTAAAGCATGAGCACAAGAGTAAGGTTAAGTTGGAGCTTTCATCATTAACTATATATTTCCTGATGTGTGCTTCATTTCTTAACCTTACTACTGAATTAATGTTTTCAGTTTGGAATTTCTGTTGCAGTTCACTCCACTGTTTAACACAGCATAGAACGGTTTGAACTGCTCATCTGGAACCCTTCACCATTGGCATCCTCACTATTCAATACACTGTTCCCAAATTTTACTCTCACTTTATAGAACAGTTAAATTGTTGTTAAGAAGCTTGTATACAATTTATACAAAATATCCAAGGGGTTGATTGAGGGTCTAATTAACAGCGTCTAATTATCCTCCTCCCTATACAAGGTGAAGTGTTACGGTGCTGTGGATGACACTGATGAAAAGCAGTATAAAGAAAAACTAAAATATAGGGTTAGATCCATTTTCTTTGACACTAAATAATGTACTGGCCTACTTGGATGAACATATACATACATGGCTTACAGGATTGCTTTTACTCTGTGCAAAGATTAGCTCAACAGATTCTTCAGCAGAATTATAAACCTTTGAACATTGCTGTATAATGGACATATTGACAGACTTTTAGCTACAGAGGTACAAATGCATTGCTCTAACATACATATAGTTGTCTCAGGTTGCTGAATATATTAAACAATATGTCCATTACATATGCAGTAAGGAGGCTTATGTATAGTCTTTGTTGCATGTCATGCTATTCATTAATTATTAAAGTATTTCTCAGACATATGACCTCTGACATGGTGGATGGGTATCAGTCAGTGAGCTAAGATGTTTAGGCTGTAGCAATGCTGAGATCGTGCTGTATAATTGCCATTCTTGAAAAGGCCCAGGAAGCATTTAATCACCATTCCAATTACAGTGTCACTGAAGCAGATCAGAGTTTTTCTACTGCCAATTCATTGCAACTAAGTTGTAAAAGAACTTCTGTGCTTCATTTCTTAACCTTACCACTGTATTAATAAAAGCAGCAGAGAGTCCTGTGGCACCTTATAGACTAACAGATGTTTTGGAGCATGAGCTTTCGTGGGTGAATACCCACTTCGTCGGATGCATGTAGTGGAAATCTCCAGGGGCAGGTGTATATGTGCAAGCAAGAAGCTGCCTAGAGATAAGGAGGTTAGTTCAGTCTGGAAGGATGAGGCCCTCTTCTAGCAGCTGAGGTGTGAAAATCAAGGGAGGAAAAACTGGTTTTGTAGTTGGCAAGCCATTCACAGTCTTTGTTTAATCCTGAGCTGATGGTGTCAAATTTGCAGATGAACTGAAGCTCAGCAGTTTCTCTTTGGAGTCTGGTCCTGAAGTTTTTTTTGCTGCAGGATGGCCACCTTAAGATCTGCTATGGTGTGGCCAGGGAAGTTGAAGTGTTCTCCTACAGCTTTTTGTATATTGCCATTCCTAATATCTGATTTGTGTCATTTATCCTTTTCTTTAGAGACTGTCCAGTTGGCCGATGTACATAGCAAAGGGCATTGCTGGATTGATGGCGTATATTACATTGGTGGACGGAGGTGAATAATGATGTGGCTGATCTGGTTAGGTCCTGTGATGGTGTCGCTGGTGTAGATATGTGGGCAGAGTTGGCATCGAGGTTTGTTGCGTGGATTGTTTCCTGAGTTAGTTACTATGGTGCGGTGTGCAGTTACTGGTGAGAATATGCTTCAGGTTGTCTGGTTGTCTGTGGGCGAGGACTGGCCTGCCACCCAAGGCCTGTGAAAGTGTGGGATCATTGTCCAGGATGGATTGTAGATCTCTGATGATGCGTTGGAGGGGTTTTAGCTGGGAACTGTATGTGATGGCCAGTGGAGTCCTGTTGGTTTGTTTCTTGCGTTTTGTCTTGCAGTAGGAGGCTTCTGGGTACACGTCTGGCTCTGTTGATCTGTTTCCTTATTTCCTCATGCAGGTATTGTAGTTGTGAGAATGCTTGGTGGAGATTTTGTAGGTGTTGATCTCTGTCTGAGGGGTAAGAGCAGATGTGGTTGTACCTCAGTGCTTGGCTGTAGACAATGGATTGTGTGGTGTGCCCGGGATGGAAGCTGGAGGCATGAAGGTAGGCCTGGCAGTTGGTAGGCCCTGCCTGAGCCACGTCACTTTAGCTCTGTCCAGGGCTGCTCCTAGACACGGCGTGCTGAGGTGCCAGGGGATGTGGGAAGGTGGAGGCGGGGCCAGGGGGAGCCCCAGACATTCTCATGGGGGCCCCTGTGGGGCCTGGGGAAAATTGCCTCACTTGTCCCCCTCTCTGGGCGGCCCTGTTCATGGCCTGCCGTACAATTTCCATACCCAGATTATGGCTCTCAGATAAAAAGGTTTGCCCACCCCTGCATTATGAGGCTTTGGCCTAAAAGTCTTCTTTAAATCTGGTGGTGGAGGAGGGTATAAATGTTAGTTAGTGAGTTAAGACTTTAAAATGCAGTGTGTGTGAGAGGGCATGTGTTCACATACGTGCTTCTAAATCCTTAAAATGGCTTCTTCATCTACTGGGGAAATTTGCAAGCATTAGCAGGGAAAGTGAAAGACAGGGTTGGCAACCCTCCAGGATTGTCCTGCAGTCTCCAGGATTAAAGGTCAGTCTTTAATTAAAGATTGTCATATGATGAAACCTCCAGGAATACATCCAACCAAAACTGGCAACCTTAAAGATAACAGTTCAAATTACCTAAGAATTTTCTTTTGTTATACTAATATTTAAACATACTTCTTTTTGCTAGTGTGTAAATATCACTGTAACTAGTTTTGTTTGAGGGCAGACTTGTAAATTTCTTCCTCTATCAAAGTCCCTATATTGCTGCTACTACTATCTCCTTTATCTGTTTGAAGGAATATTGTGTTCTCTACTACATGAACGTTCCTTTAGCCAGTGAGGCCTATAGAAATGTTCCATCTGATCATTCTCTATCCTCAGGGATTTTCAAGCTGCCTTGAAGTATCTTCTGCCTCTAATTTTCTATGTCATGCCACTTGACCTGGGTAGCTTGTTTCACTTTGTAGTTCCTGAATCCACAGGGTAACTTTACCTCAGTTAAATGGTTTCTTTTCTGACACTACCTTCCAATTGGCATTAACTTCATAGTCTCTCTTTAAGCCAATACCATTAGTTTTGATTTGATTTATTCATCTCTGTGGATGTCTGAATACTAACTTAAATTATTTACAAGAGTAGGTGTAAATTATCTATAGAACTCCATAGTTTAACAGACACAAGTTATACTGTAAAATGCATAAAGTTATGCAGTTCTCCATTAGCTATCACTAAGGGTACGTCTACACTACGGGATTATTCCGATTTTACATAAACCGGTTTTATAAAACAGTTTGTACAAAGTCGAGTGCACGCAGCCACACTAAACACATTAATTCGACGATGAGCATCCATGGTCCGAGGCTAGCGTCAATTTCTGGAGCATTGCACTGTGGGTAGCTATTCCATAGCTATCCCATAGTTCCCGAGTCTCCTCCGCCCCTTAGAATTCTGGGTTGAGAGCCCAGTGGCTGATGGGGGGAAAAATCATTGTCGCGGGTGGTTCTGAGTAAATGTCATCAGTCATTCCTTCCTCCGGGAAAGCAACGGCAGACAATCATTTCGCGCCCTTTTTCCCTGGATTGCCCTGGCAGACACCATAGCATGGCAACCATGGAGCCCCTTTCAGCGTTTCTTTTTTATTATTTTTTTTTTATGTTACATCACCATGTGTGTACTGGCTGCTGTGGACAGAGGCGATACTCCAGTGCTAACAGCAGCATTCATTTGCTTTTGCATATAGCAGAGACGGTTATCAGTTGTTCTGTACTGTCTGCTGCTGGTGTAAATTGGCAATGAGATGCACGTTATCTGCTCTTCTCTACTGTTTCTGCTTGTATCATGGGTGCCCTAGCTGAGATTGGGCGGGGGGCGCAAGGCAAAACTGGGAATAACTCCCTGAGTCTATCCCTCCTTGTTGGTTTCTAAAATAGTCAGTCCTGCCTAGAATATGGGCAGTTGTACTAGAAACCAGTGTCCGCAGAAATGATGAGCTACATGCCATTCACAGAGGGTGCCCCGATGCAAAACCTCACCGTTGCTTCCTCCTCCCCAACTTCTTGGCTACTGTGGCAGTGTCCCCCACCCCCCCATTTGTGTATGAAGTTGTAAGAGCTTGCAGGTAAGAACAGTGACTTGTTAGTGAGATAAATGAGGGGGAGCCTCCAGGCTTGACAGTCCAGGCAGAACATTAACCGTGCAGGGAGAGGCCCAGACTCCCGTGCTATCTTAGTCAAGCGCAGTACTCAATCTTTTCTTTACACAGGAAAGGGAGGGGCTGATGGAGCTCAGCCCTAGTTGCTATGATGAAGACGGTAACCAGCTCGTTCCATGTACACTCTGAGTGGAATGACCAGAGTCATTCCTATTTTACTCAGGCGCCCCGGCCAGCCTCACCTGAGCCAGCCAGGGAGCACTCATGGGCTGATGGTGATGAACGGATATCAATATTTGTTACCGTTGCCACTGGGGGGGAGAGGAGCGATACTGCGGCTTCACTGCTGCAGATCGCGTTACCAGCAGCATTCAGTAGACACAGGGTGACATTGAAAGAAGGTCAACGATTCTTTCCTTTTCTTTCAGCGTGGTGGTGGGGGGCAGTAAATTGACGAGCTTTCCCCTGAACCACGCCGGACATGTGTTGACCTACAGGCATTGGGAGACTCAGCCAAGATGCAAATACTTTTTGAGAAGTGCTGTGGACTGTGGGTAGCTGGAGTCCTCGTTATCCCTCCCTCTATGAGCGTCCCATTTGCAGTCTCTGGTTCCCATTATGCTGTCACGCAGCACTGTGTAGCTGGAGATTTTTTTTTTCAAACGCTTTGCATTGTTCTTTCTGTAACGGAGCTTTGTAGAACAGATTGTTTCCCCATACCGCGATTTAGATCCAGTATCTCCCACACCAGTCCATGCTGTAGCTCTTTTTGGATTTGGGATGCATTGCCACCCGTCCTGATCAGAGCTCCACACTGGCAAACAGGAATGAAATCAAAATTTTGTGGGGCTTTTTCGTTTCTGGCCACTGCATCCGAGTTCAGATTGCTGTCCAGAGCGGTCACAGTGGTGCACTGTGGGATACCGCCCGGAGGCCAATACCATCAATTTGCGGCCACACTAACCCTAATCCGATATGGTAATACCGATTTTAGTGCTACTCCTCTCATTGGGGAGGAGTACAGAAACTGATTGAAAGAGCCCTTTCTATCAATATAAAGGGCCTCGTAGTGTGGACGGTTATAGTGTTAAATCGGTTTAATGCTGCTAAAATCGGTTTAAACGCGTAGTGTAGACCAGGCCTAAGTGTGAGGTTGACTCTTGTGATGCAAATAGGAGGTTAGAAACCTACCACCAATTGAATGCACAGTCCCTGGGTCCTCCACAGGATCAGTCCCCTAATATAGTACATGACCTGTTGTGCCATATTTATAAAGCTTGACCTCAAAAGTCAGGCTTTGTCTACACTACCGTGGTAAGTTGACCTACGCTACGCAACTCCAGCTACGTCATTCACATAGCTGGAGTCAGCGTACCTTAGGTCGAGTTACTGTGGGGTCTGCGCTGTGGGGAGTCTGAGAGAAAATCTCCAGTCTATTTATCTTAATCTTCTTGTAGGGGGTAGAGTAAGGGGGTCAGCTGGAGAGCAATCTGCAGGCAATTTGGCGGGTGTTCACTAGACCCGTTAAATTGACTGCTGGTGGATCGATCTCAAGAGCATCTATCCCTGCTGTAATGTAGACCTGCCCTCAGATTCTCTCTCCCTCTCCCTTCTTCCCCATTCTTTATATAGACTAGTAATCTTTAACACACACTTTCTCATAGAGGCTTATTGTCTCAACATATTTTTTTTTATTTAAATGTTTTAAGAGATTATAATAAGCTTAATTGCTAACATATTTGTACTCAATTCAGATTTCATTTTAAACAGGTTTATTTGTAAAAAGAAAATACTGTAATTTAAATAAAATAAAAAAATCCAATTTAAATAAAAAAAACTTTTTTTTTAATCCACCCTACAAAAGATTCCCCATTTCTATATTGACTTGGAGTTCTAGAACCATGATACCTTCCTCATCTTTACAAAATTAATTCAGCTGAACTTTATGAACGACTGTAGTGGTTTTCTTTTTCTGAAGATATATATTAAGAATTTTTCGGTTTCAGCATTATCTTCGAGTGTTTTGGGGAAATGGATTAGCTATTAATCATTTACTGTGAAATATACAATGGAACCCTTTAGTCAGTTTCACTTTAAGTTAAAAATCATAACTTCATATTGCACTGTACAGAAACAATATGAGACTTTTTTTTGTGGTGTTACATACCTGATCTTGCTGTAAGTGGGTATAGCAGGGGCAGGCAAACCTTTTGCCCTGAGGGCTGCATCAGGTTTCGGAAATCAGATGGAGGGCCAGTTAGGGGAAACTGTGACTCCCCAAACAGCCAGGTGTGGTCTGGCCCCCGCCCCCTATCCTCCTCCCTGCTTCTGCTCCCCCCTATCCCCTGACCACCCCCTGAACTCCCACCCAACCCCTCCCCTCATTCCTGAATGCCCCCACTCCCTGGACTCCTGCCCCATCCAACTCTCCCTCCTTCCTGACTGCCCCCAGGACTCCTGCACCCATTCAGCCTTCCCATGCCCCACCCTCTGATCACCCCAACTCCTATCCACACCCCCGCCCCCTGACCACCACCCTGAACTCTCCTGCTCCCTATCTCCCCCCACCCTTCCACTCCCTGCCCCCTTACTGTGCTGCCTGGAGCGCTGGTGGTGCGGCTGTGGCTGGAGCCAACCACATCACCGCACAGTGCAGAGCAGTGGGTCAGGCTGAGGCTCTGCAGCTGTGCTGCCCAGCTGCCTAGAGCATTACACCTGTGGCGCGGCATGCTGAGGCTGCGGGGAAGGGGAACAGCAGGGGAGGGGCTGGGGGCCAGCCTCCTGGGGCAGGAGCTCAGGGGCTGGGCAGGAGGATCCTGTGGCCCATGGGCTGTAGTTTGCCCATCTCTGGAGTATAGCTATGTGTAACTGGCATACTTATACATGTTTTCTACTGTAGTATCCAGGTATACCAATGTGTAGCATTTAGTAGAGGATTTTTTGCTAAATGCCACTAAAATTAAAAAAAAAAAAATCACATGTATTTTACTTTCAAAATATTGATTCTGTGACATCTATGGTATGGCCTTAACCGAACTGTTGTCAGACTCAGGATTACTCTGTTCTCCTGACTTCTCATCCTGTGCTCTAACCAAAAGAAAGCACAGCTTTCTATTTAATTTTTTGTTGTGAGCTCAGTCCTGCTTCCAGTGGAGTGAGTGGCTAGACTTCTGTTGACTTCAGGAGCAACAGGATTGGCCCATGTTATAAATGCCTGCCCTCCAACCCCTTCCCCATTTGCCGCAGGCTGGTAGTGGTGTTCATTTCCCTATTTAAGACCCAGATTCAGCAAAGCATTAACATAGTTCTGTACATTGAATTCTGAAGTGACTTTTTGTGACTAAAGGCTTGTCTACAGTTAAATGCTACAGTTTAGACACTACCTACATCATTGGGATGGATTAGGGTTGTCAACTTGGTGGTAATTTAAAAACTGGACACTCCAGCAGGAGTGCCGGAACCTCCCCTACCCCGCCTCTTCCCCCTGAAGCTCTACCCTCATCCACTCATCTTCCCCCCACCTTTTCCTCACTTGCTGCTTTTCCCCTGCTACCCTCCCCACCACCTCCCTCGCCCAGGTCGGGAGGGACTCACCTGCAGAGCTGGGGCTGGGAGCTGCAGCCTCCTGACACAGATAAGAAGGGGCTCCAGCTGAGGTAGCGGCTGGCATGGGTGATGACCTAGATCCTCCCCGCTCACAGTAACCAGATTTTGGGTCTCGGGTCAGTAGATCTGACTGGATACTGTCAGGTTCCCTTTTCGACCAGACTTGATGGTCGAAAACACTGTTGCCACCATCCGAAGATCTTCCATGTTATCTTAAAGGAATATGATGGATTGATTGGAATCCAAATCTGGTGGATTTTGGTAGGATGGTCTGTTTTGCAGTTAGTACTATGCAGGATACAGCTTTGTAAGAAAGAATTGTTGAGTTTCTCATCAGCTTCTGTTAATGTATCCAAAATAAAAAGGCCTTTTTAGGATTTTGCTTTATCTTCTTGCATTGGCAGTTTAATTTCTCTTGTCTTCTGGCTGAATGCAACCTCAGTTCCTAGAGCTTTGATTTGATTCTAAATCTCTTCACTATCTTGCTGATTTTGGTTCTTTCTGCTTCGTTTTTCAGTTGCCTTGCTGCATAGCACTGAACTGAAATTTAGTAATAGAGACTAGATCCAGAATGTATAACCTGCTCAACTTGTTCTCTATTCTTTTATTGTGGGGTAAAAAAAAGGATGTGCCAAATATGTAGTAGCACATCTCCTTTCTTCTGTGTGGTGCTTGACCACTGTGAACTTTCCTTCTTATGTGAACGAGAAGCTGAAAGATTTTGTGTGGTGACCTGAAGTTATTCAGCCCGTAAGATGAATATGTGGGGACTGTTTCATAGCACCGCTCGTTCAAAACATCCAGCTCCTGTGTGATGAATGAGTGTCATTTTTTCCCTTTAACATAGCAATATATTTCCTTCTCTGTCCGTGCTTTAAAAAAAAAAAAATCCTATGAAGACTTTGGATTGATAACTAGCAGCTGAGGCAGTTTGGTTATGCCTCTGAAAGCTGCCTTTGTGATTGCCAGCTCTGATGTCATCAGTATGAATCACCTCTACTCTGCCTTGTTTTCTCTTGACTGCCCTCTGGGGTTTGGTGGTTTTGCAGAGAAGCTCCTGTCTGGCATATCGAGTTAGTCCAGAGTGTCTAACTCACAAAGCAGTGAGTACTGCACTGCAGCATGCTAATGCTGTAGGTGTGGGCTCACCTGCTGTTTTTTTAATTGCACTTCTTTTGAAGGTAGATAATCTGTAGAATGTCAATGCACATATTGAGTATCTGGGTCTATAGCAACCAGATGATGTATTTGTATGGATGGATAGGGCTGCTCTGCTTTTCTTTTCCTAGGATTTAATGTTTCTCCTTTGCACATACCGCTTATATTTAAAATCAGCGTGTGTCTGCATCTCCTGCTGTAGCTGGCAAGTATGTCTGACTCATACGTGCAGTAACCTGTATTCTACTGGGGTTTTTTAGTCAATTATAAACCAACTTTCACTTGTGCAGGAATTCAGAAGCATCTTAATGTCCTGAAATGCCTGGCACTAAGATATGAGTAATCATATCTGGATTTTCCCTATGTAACAGGAAAATAATTTAAAATGCCCTGTTTGCAAAACACTTAGAATGTTTTTGTAATTCAGTCAGGAAAATATTTAATCTGAGAAGTGATTGGTCTGAAAAGACACATAGAAATACTTGGCATTTTATACTCCAGTGGTCTCCATTGAGTGTCTAGATTTTTATAACATACATATTGTGCAAGTTGTGGGTTCTTTTTCAAAATTCCAGCCTTGTTTGATTTTAAACTAGAAATGTAATTATTTTGGTAGGCTTTGTTGTTTTTGTTCCCACATCTGTCTTTACCTTTTGAAACATAGCTAATTTAGTGCTGGTGAGAAGTTCCAGGTAGACAGCCCATGAAAAGTGAGTTCCTCTATTTTCGGAACTATTATAGCATGGGCAGTTTTGGTATAACCTTGCTTACCAGTATGTACTTCAACCCTGCTCAGGATGGTGTTAAAGTCCTGCTTTGAGCAGGGGATTGGACTAGATAACCTGATGTCTCTACCAACCCTAATAGTCTATGATTCTATGAAAGTGCTTTCTCATGTAACCCCAAAATGTGCCTTTTATGGCATTTGGTCTGAACTGAATCAAGAATATTGGACAAATCAAATCTTGTGTAGACATGTTTTTCTTCTATACAAACATTATTTCCTAAAATGTTACAACGGGAGATGTGCCAGGCTTGAAAAACTGTTGCTTCAAGTGGAATAATTCAGCTTTTCATGTCTATCATACCTGTTGTCCTACAAGTTATTTATGAATGCTAGGATAAATGTTTCGAAGCCATGCTTTGAAAGCTCTTTACCAAGTTGAAGAAAGATTGTCAAACGAGATTCTTTCCCACCCCCCGCCCCGCCTTCAGTTCTGCCAGCCCTTTGCCACTGATAACTTGTATAGGTGCCTAGCCATTTAAATGTTTGCCCCTTACTACTCTTGTTTTTCTTCTGAAAACTCCTGGTGTATTGCTTAGAATTATTATAATGAATTTTTAGCTCTACTCTTCTTTTTTCTTTCTTTTTTTTTTCCTTGCCCTAGGTCCAGCAAGACTATGAATCTCTGTTCCAAATGCTTCGCTGGTAAGTGCACTAAAAGGCTTTGTTTTTTTTCTTAGACTATCTAAATCACAGTATTGCCATCTCTTTTGGGGTTTATGCATGGGATTTGGTTTTTTTAGTGTGTGTGAAATCAGATTCTCCTCACTTTGGTACTTCATTTTATTTGCTCAGGTTTGTTGACACAATCTCCAATATATGTAAAGCAAGAGCCTCTTGCGTAAATATACCAATCAAACCTTCACTCAGTGAAGATAACAGAAGTCTGGAGTGCCCTTGAACTGTAGAGCTCCAGTCTTAGTGCAACTCATGTAAATTTGACATAGCTTTCAAAGTGTATCGGTCTGGTTGGGAATTTTGAATTCAGTAGATCACATTTTTACGCTTGCCACTAAACACCAAAATCTTGCATAGATGAAACTATAAAAGGAAGAGCAATGGCTATGGAAATCAGTCCTGCTGCCCATGTGTATTTAATATCCAACGTGTGCATTAAATCACTGATTGTTGACCAACAGGCTTAACCCTAAACTTTGCATCGTATTTTCTTGTTGCAAACTTGGAGACTGCTGGGAACTGTTATCAACTTTTTGTCAGTCTCTCGTGATTTGCCCCATCTTACATTAACTTTTTCAGATTTTGAAATCATTATGTTGTCATTCATTACACTAATGCCACTTACTTTGCCGTAATTGATGCTCTTCCATTATTCCATATCTTTAAAAAATCTCTCTTAAGGGAGTTAGAAGTAAATATTAAAAGCTGAAGCAAAAAAGTCAACATTTTTATGGTTTAGGTTCTTGGCTGAGCCCTAAAACTAAAATGTAATGACCCCTGAGCATTTTTTTTTTTTTTTTAAGACCATTCATTTTGAATGCATAAATCCATGTTTGGTTTGTTTTTCTAAATTTGAGCTAACAGTGTATAAAATACCCACCAGATTCCTCTTGGAATTTCTATTTAAAGTCTAGGAAGACCCTTGCTTGGTGGATCATAGACATATAAAAGTTCACCATATTAATTTCATAAAGGAATAAAGTGCCACAAACTTTGATATACTTGAGTACTCAGAAGCATGCAGTTCTTTGAGTGATTGCTCATGTGTATTCCACAGTAGGTGTCGATGTGTGGTGACCCTTCAGCGTCATCGACTAGTCGGCACCACTCCCCGTCCACGGGGCATGCCAGGAAGGCTAAAAAGAGGCCTTTTTCGCTGTGGTACCGAAGTAAACCTGGGACAGAGGCTAGACCCATGTCAGGCATCCCTCGATTCCCACTGGCCTCTAGGCCTCCGACTCAAGTCGAGTGGAGTAGCCCAGCCCGGCCCATTCGGAGCAGGCCTCCCGGGATGTCTCGATGCCCTCCACACCAGAGGCCTTGCAGGCGGCCCAGGATGTTATGTCCATGGTGATACCAGGAGCACCACTGCTGTTGGCCCCACGCTTCAGAGGTAAGTCGCTGCTGGGATCTCTGCAGTCGCCCCCGGCTTGGTACTGGTCTCGGTCGAGGGAACATTCCCAATGCCATTTGCTGCCCAGCAACCATTCAGGGCAAAGTCCACATGGATCGCCCTCGATGCCCACCAGACTATCTGGTTGGGTTCCATCTGACCGAGACTCTTGGCACTGCTCCACCTTGAGGAGTGAACACCGACGGGACTGAGGCAGACGATGCCAAAGGTCCTCGTCTCACAGGGGCTATCGCAGCCAGTCACAGCACGAATGTCGACGTCGTTCCTGTTCAGTGTCCTGCTCCAGGACCCCGCCATAGCACCACCTCCGCAGCCCCGGGTGTCAATCATGAAACAGCTTTTACCGACGGTACCGGTCCTCCACATTGGCATGGCACCTGGTGCCGCCGCTCCTCCCGGTTCAGGGACAGTGGCAGGTTGGATGTCAGCCTGACCTCCCTTTGTAGCCATCCATCGATGGGCCAGGCCAAACAGCCGGCTCCACAGCAGGTACAGTGGCACCGTGGCCCCCAACACAGCCCCCAGTGGAGGCTCGCTTGGTGGCCGGAGCCTCAGAAGGACCATTGTCCCCTCTCTCCAGATCTCTGAGGAAGGAGTTAGTGGGATATATACATCCTCGGCACTGTGCCCAGACACTGACCAGGTGGTGGACTCTTTGGTGCCAGTGGGGACACAAAGTACTGTGCCAGCCTCCTCACCATCCCCGGATGAGGTGATTACGGCCCCTCCATCTGGAAGGAGGACTTTAGGGCTCACCAAGAACTCTTAAAAAGAGTGGCATTAAGCCTCCACCTCCAAGCAGAAGAGATGAAGGAGACCTCGGACTCCCTGTTTAATGTGTTGTCCTCCTTGACACCGGGCAGGATGGCCTTGCCTCTCCACGAAGGGTGGCAAAAATTTCAAATACCCTGTGGCAAACTCCGGCCTCATTGGCCCCTATCTCTAAGAGAGCAGAACACAAGTACTCTGTACCCGTTAAGGGGCATAAATACTTATACACTCACCCTGTTTCTAACTCCCTGGTGATAGAATTGGTCAGCCACAGAACGGCAGGGCCAACCAGCTCCTGCCTTGAAAAATAAAGATTCAAGGACACTGGACTCATTTGGAAGAAAAATTTTTTCCTCAAGCTTCCGGTTATGGGTGGTGAACCACCAGGCTCTCCTGGGCTGGTATGAGTTCAATCTGCGGGGCTCCCTGCCCAAGTTCAAAGACTCTCTCCATGAGCATGACAGGAAGGAGTTCAAAGCGCTTGTGGAGGAGGGCACAGCTGCCGCCAGGGCAACCCTGAAGGCAGCTTTGGATGCAGCGGACATGGCCGCGCGGTCCATGGTCTCCGCGATGCCCATGAGAAGGGCGTCATGGCTCCTGCTCTCTGGGCTGTCCAGTGAGACGCAGACCTCCTTGCAGGACCTCCGGTTTGACAGCAAAGCTCTGTTTGTGGAACCAATGGATACAAAGCTGCATGGCTTGAAAGACTCCTGCACAACTCTCCAGGCTCTGGGTCTCTGTTCTGGCTCCAGCTAAACCTAAGTTCAAGCCACAGCAGACTCCTGCTCAGGCCACCCAGTCAAAATATGACACAGCTTATAAGAAGTCGTGGGATTATAAGAGGTCCCCACACAGGCAGTCTTGGCCTGCCCCCCAGCCTGGGTCCTCCAAGGGCAAGCAAGCAGGGAAAAGGCGATTTTTGACAGGATGCCCGAGGGTGTCCTGCCAGTTCTCATCAGGGATCTCAATCAAGCTTCCCTTCTCCAGTTGGGAGCAGGAGATGGGGCAGCTCCTGGGCCTAGGAGCGGTGGAACCGGTACTGGGGGAGTTCAAAGGCAAGGGGTAATACTCCCACTATTTCCTTATCCCGATTGCCAAAGGGGGGCTCAGGCCCATCTTGGACCTGCGAGGCCTGAACCAGTACATGGTGAAGCTTGTGATGTTTAGATGCTGCTTGTATTATTAGAATTGGGAGCATTGGCTGTTGGGAGTCTGAAAGGACAAGAAGGAGGGGGGAGGAGTTGAAGAGGCTGAATGAGAGTTACAGAGGGTGCAGCAGCAGCTTGGTAAAGAGGTTTCCACTGTAAAAATAAAGTCCTGTTGAAGCTTGTTAATACCTTGCTTAGTTGATTAAACAAAGCTCAAGTTCTGCATGGTCTTCCTGGCCTTCATTATCCCCTCCCTGAATTCCGGAGACTGGTACATCGCCTTCGATCAGCAGGACACGTACTTCTACATTCGTATATTCGAGGGACACAGACGCTTCCTCCATTTCACAGTGGGGCAGGTACGCTACCAATTTACAGTCTTCCTGTTTGGCCTGTCCACTGCCCCCAGGGTATTCACAAAATGTATGTCGGTGGTGGTGGCCTACCTCACATGCTGGGGAGTCCAGATCTTCCCCTTTCTGGATGACTGGTTGGTCAAGGGCAGCTTCTGGTCGCAGGTGCCGGATCAAGTAGTGCTCCTGTCCGTGCACACCACTTTGGGCCTGTTGGTAAACAACACCAAGTCCATGTTAGTCCCTATACAAAGCATAGAGTTTATCGGGGTGTTCCTGAATGCCTCATCGACCAAAGCCTCCCTTCCACCGAGCAGGTTCGAGACTCTGAGGGAGTCATTGACAGGGTCACAAGGTTTCCGGTGACAACAGCTAGAGAGTGCCTCCAGCTTTTGGATCGTGTGATCCATCATGCCAGACTCAGGATGAGGCCCTCCAGCTCTGGTTGGCCTAGAGGTTCTCCCAGGCCAGGGACAGGATGGACAAAGTCCTCATGGTGCCCGAGCCAGTGATCACCTTCCTATGGTGGTGGTCCTTCCTGAGAAACATGCTACAAGGGGTCCCATTCAGGGGCAGGGCCCTGTCGCTGGAACTAGTGTCTGACACGTCAGACTTTGGATGGGGGGCCAAGTGGAGAATGTTCAGACCCAAGGTCTGTGCTCGGCTCAGTCTCTGTCCCTCCACCTAAACGTCAAAGAGCTTACGGCAGTATGGCTGGCGTGCAAGGCCTTCTGCTTGCTTGTGGAGGGCTGAGTGGTCAGGATCCTCATGGACAACATGGCCTCGATGTTCTATATCAACAGGCGAGGCGGGGCCTGATCCTGTGCCCTCTCCTGTGAAGCCCTCAGGCTGTGGGACTTTTGTATAGCCCAGGACATCTGCCTACAGGCCTTTCGTTTGCCGGGTGCTTGGAACGCTTGAGCAGGAATTTTTCTGAGAACAAGTGGTTTCTCCACCCAGAGGTGGTGCACAGACTTTTCCAAGTGTGGGGAACTCCCCAGGTGAACCTGTTTGCTGTCCCCAGTTCTGCTCCTGGGGGGCTGGGATGGGCGCTATCTCCAATGCCTTCCTCCTGTCCTGGTGAAACCAGTGCTCTATTCCCCACGTTCCTGCTGATCGGCAAAGTCCTGGAAAAGGTAAAATCAGAAAGGCCCGGGTCCTTCTGATTGCCGCGGCATGACCCAGGTGGCATTGGTACGGGGCCCTCACGGTCCTGGCGGTCACCCTGCTGTGGCCGTTGCCGTCCCACCTGGACCTGCTCTCCCAGGGTCGCCACCTCCACCCCAACCTAGCAGCACTCCACCTCACAGCATGGCTGCGCAATGGTTAGGCAGAGAGGAAAGGATGTGCTCGGAAGGGGTTCAGCACGTCCTCCTGGAAAGCAGGCACCCCTCCACGTGCCGAGCCTATTTGGCAAAATGGTCTCAGTTCTCCAGATGGGCAGATGAGCGGGGTGTTTCCCCGATCCAGTTTATTCTGGACTACCTCCCCCACCTTAGAGCCCAGGCCCTGGCGCCTTCGTCAGTTAAGGTGCACCTGGTGGCCATATCGCCCTTCCACCCACTGGTGCAGGTCACACGGTATTCTCCCATGCTGTGACTGGCAGATTCCTTAAGGGGCTACATCATCTCTTCCCATATGTTAGGCCCCCTGTCCCGCAGTGGGACCTAAACCTGGTGTTGGCCTGTCTCTTGGGGCCCCTGTTTTGAGCCGTTAGCCACATGCTCCTGCTCATACCTCTTGTGAAAGGTGGCCTTCCTGGTTTGATCACGTCAGCTAGGTAGGTCTCGGAACTCAGTCCCTGACCTCTGGGCCCCCGAACACGATGTTTCATAAAGATAAGGTCCAGCTCCGCCCATGCCCTTCGTTCCTCCCAAAGGTGGTCTCCACCTATCACATAGGTCAGGACATTTTCTGCTGGTCCTCTGCCTCAAGCCCCATGCGTCCAGTGAGGAGCGCCGCCTCCACATGCTGGATGTGAGATGGGCTCTGACTTTCTGAATGGCTTAGTACGCTTCAGGTAGAAAGTCCTCACAATTGTTCATTGCCTCGGCCGAGCGCATGAAAGGTCGGCCGATCTCCACTCAGCGGCTCTCCAACTGGATTACCTCGTGCATCCGTACTCTGGTGGGAATGCCCCCCCCCCCCACCAATTGTGAAGGCACTCTTGACTTGGATGCAGGCCTTGTTGGCTAGCTTTTTGGCCCGTGTCCCCATCCAGGACATTTGTAGGGCTGCTACGTGGTCTTCAGTTCACACTTTCACCTCATATTATGCAATCGTCTCCCAACCAGGGAGGACGCCGGGTTCGGCAGGGCTGTGCTCTGTCCTGAGAATTTGTGAACTCCTACCCACCTCCAACAGATATAGCTTGGAATCACCTACTGTTGAATACATATAAGCAATCACTCGTACAAGAAAAGTTACCTTTTTCGTAATTGGTGTTCATCAAGATGAGTTGCTCATGTCTGTTCCACATCCTGCCCTCATTCCCCTCTGTCGGAGTTGTCTGGCAAGAAGGAACTGAGGGTGTGGGGGGGGGGGGGCGCAGCACCCCTTATACTGCATCACGGAGGCGCTACTCCAAGGGTCGCTGAGGCGCTCCCCTACTGGTACTGCTGGGGGAAAACTTCCAGCACCAGTGCACGTGTCGAGCACGCACACCTACTGTGGAATAGACATGAACAACACATTTCAAAGAACATCAAAGAAAAGGTAACTGTCTTATTTTAGATTCCAAGTAAGTATTAGACATAAAAGTGTGTTTAAGTATCAAATATACACCTTTATATTTGTGAGGCAAGGGAGGTGAGGTATTATCTTTTATTGGGCCAACTTCTCTTGGTGGATGGTACAGGCTTTCGAGCTACAAAGAGCTGTTCCTCAGATCTGGGGAACTGATTCTCTGCTTCCTTCCCCAGACCTGCAGAAGAGCTCTGTGTAGCTTGAAAGCTTGTACCTACTACCAATAAAAGTTGATCCAATAAAAGATAATACCTCACCTCCCTTGTGTGTCTCGTATCCTGGGACCAACACGGCTCCAGCAATTCTACGAACAACCTGTATATTTGATAGTTAGCTGTAAACTGACAATCTCTTGCATATCTTGGAGTTAATAGAATACTCCAGGCTGCACAAACAGCAAATGAAGCATGGAGTGGAGCTTCTTTAAACCTTGATTTTTATTGATTTTTCTTTAAGATATGTGTTCTTGATTTTCTTCCTGTTCTGCAAGTCTCGTTTGAAAAGTCCTTCCCCTCTGAATAAGTACCGTGCATGTGCAAAGGCTTACTCACACTGATAATGATATTGTTCATACCTATATGTAGATACTTTAAAATGTCAAGGATCCCTTAGAGCCATTTTAGTCTCTTTTCTAAAATTCACAGTATTCTGTGAATTTAAAGCTACCATATCCATTAGACCATGACAGTTTGGGATCAATGATCAGATTGCCACTAGTCATTATTGACAGAGAGAGAACTGGTATTCTAGGAGTGTCAAACTTGCTTTTGCTATCCTAGGTCCCAGTTATGGCTTGTTGATCTTTATATGGCAGGAGTCTCCTAGTATTCATTAACAGGTGATAACTAGCATGCTTTCCTCTAATACTTTCCCTCCTTTTTTTTTTTTAAGCGACTGAGTAATTTTCTGTGGATTTTTTTAATGTAACGTTGGATTTCAGTCAGACTATTAAAATAGGAAGACAAAGACTTATACTTTGCTTCTGTAAATTGAATCACAATAGTTGTCAAGAAGACCATCAAAATCTGTGTTCATAATTTAGACACCCCCAAATGCCGCGGATTCTTCCTCTTACATTTTTGTGATAGGGTGCCAAGCTATAAACTAATGTGTTGTAGCAGATTTGTATAAGGGGGAGAATTTGAGTGTTGTTACCTATCTTGACCCTTGTTTCCTTTCTCTTTCATTTTAGAAAAAAGAAATCCACACAATGAAAAAGGTTAGTAACTATGTGGTTAAGTAATTTTGAATTAAAACAAAAAATAGAGGGCAGATCTCTTCTATCCCCTTCCTCTTGGGGGGAAGGGGGGGGGATTTTACACTCTGGTAGAAAGTAGAATTTTAAATATCAGGTGAGGAGGGCAATAGGCTACTGAGGAAACAAAACATAGTTGCTGGGTTTGCGTAGCAGTATAAATTACAGAAACAGTATGTTCATGCCTTCCTTTACCTTTTTTGCCATAATTTCAGTCTTGCCAAATTATATATAATCATGATCTGATGTGATCTTTCTTTCCCTGAAACATTTGAGTATTTCATAATTAGTCTTCAGTTGTGATAAGAAATGGGATTAAATTGGCACAGACCTAGTCAGAGCAAAGGGCAGTGCCCAGGAGCTGTTGTCTTTAATGCTTGTTTGGCCAAATCCTAACAACTGCTAAATGACTATGGGGATGAATATATGGGGTGTGATCTGGCAACTTGTTTGTTTAACCTATGGTCAAAAAGGAAAAGTAGCATGATCATGGGCCTAGGAGCCAGGAATTTCTGATTGCTAATGTTGTCAACTTTCCTATATTCAAAATGGGGATAGTATTCCCCTGCCTTTCACAGGATTTGTAAGGATTGATTCATCTTATTTGTATAGGCAGCAGTATGCTAGGCACTTTATAGACAAATGTGAAGATAAACACTCCCTGGTAGAAACTGAAGTATTAACCTTGAAAGACCTGAAAGTTCACAGGACTATTCAACATGACCACAGATCTAGCATTTCTGGTTTAATACTTAGTTCTTAACTTGCACAAAAAGGTTTATGAAACTCTGGAGAGAAGAGTTTGGTATTAACAAGAATTTTTTTTTGAGAAAAATCAAACCCGTCTTACTTAAGAATTAGTGTAAATCACAGATCCTGTAATGTTCAAATGCTTTCAACAGAGACTTAAAATTAATCCTGGGTCAGCAAATTCCTTTACAGTGTGCTGGTCTTCATTTTGTCATATTGCCTAAAAGCTATCTATACCCTACTGTCTCCAGTACAGGTACAGTATGGGGAAACCTTGATGTTGAATTGTCACAGGTGAAGTCACTGTAGATTGCTAACCTATAATAACTTCAGACATCTCACATATCCAAAATAGAAATGCTGTATTGTCATATTTTTTCAAATTCGAATATAGAATGGTAAGTGAGGAAATGCAAACAGATAGGTAGACTAGGTACTTCACTGACACCACATTCTACACCATCACTACAACCTGTCATGTCAATTTGGCAAACTGTTAGTGCTCAGTGCCTGAATTACTAGACACTCAGTTGGATTTTCAAAAGCACCTAGTGTTGGCTTAGCTCTGCGTCCATTGAAGTCTGAGAGACTCTTACTATAGACTTCACTGGGAGCAGGGTTAGGCCAATGCTGATTGTTTATGAAAACTCACCCTTACATTTGTAGGGTCTTTCAGGCAGGGACTGTTTTCCTATATATTTATATAGCACCTGACATAACAAAGTCTCAATCCTGAGACTCTGAGCACTACTGTGGAACCAGTAGACTCCTCAGTAACACCAAATATTTGTGTACTCTTTCCTTAAATAATTATATTTTACCTTTAGTCCATTTGCTGTCAGACTAGAGGAAGGTAGTTGTTATGGAGCAGACAGGAGAGGAAAAGGAATGCAGATAATGGTTGCAGTTTGCCCAAGGGCTAATACATGAAATTAAAGGTAAGTGCCACAGTATAAGATCATATGGTGGAAAGATGCACAGAGATCACTACAAGCAGAACAGAATAATTTTAGAACATCAGCAGGGGTCAAATATTTCTAACAAAACTCTTCAGGGGCTTCGTAGTGCTTCTAATTGAGGCTATAATTGAAGGTATGTAAGAGGGAACTAGACTCAAGGTATCTTCCATCTCTAACATCTGATTTAAACCATGCTACAAGATTTCCACATTTACCTGAACCACTATATCAGCATAATTCGATTCAAGAATACACTTCTTTCTCTGAGCTGTGCTACAACATATTGTGTACATGTGGTGAGTTCTCTAAAATTATCAGAAATGACAAGCCCTGAATCTCTTGATTCCTGGTTCGCTGTCATTTATTGCTTGAAATAGTCTGTGTGCATGTTCATGTGCTACCATCTTGACAAATAAAATCCTGTTGAATTATAATCTGAATCTACAATAGAGTAGAACTCGTTATTGCTGACAACCAAACTGGCAATGTTTCAATACGTATGCAGTGGCTATATGTCAGACTATAAAGTTTTGTTACTCAAACACAGTATTGATTTTTATTTTCCCTTGAGTTTGAGGGACGCATATAACAAGAAAAGAGGGTGAAATAAATGGCACTGCATTCTCTAAAGTGGGTTCACATATACAACATATCAACGTTCTGCCTTGGTTTTCATCTTCTAATGTAGATATAGAAAACTGTAAAAGCCACTTCAGTGGCAAATCTTTATTCCCCAGAATTCTTCTGCATCCCAGATTGTGCAGAATTGTTATTTTCATTGCTATGCACTTTAACCCTGCCACTTCCATTGAGGAGGCCCGCTGCTGTAGCAGATTTTTAAGGGGTAGACATGACTTGTTTAGAAACTCATTAAATGAGAGGAAGAGTTACTCTTCGGTAAAACCAGAAATTATCCTTTCATCTGTCTCCCTGAATGATTTTCCTGGGTTTACAATGGTAGCACCTCTCTGCTTGTTCTAGGCTGCAAGAGGCTGGAATCAAAGTAGGGTTCCTTCAAGGCTGTAAAGCAACCACAGGGATGACCTGACACACTCATTGGGGGTGCATTTCCATGTCGATTTTTGGTGTTAGTAAACTGCAGAGCAGACCTACGATCAGTCTTCTGGCCTGCAGTGTGGAAAACAATTCCAACAAAAATACATGCATCTTGCAGACTGCTGTTTCATATCCTGTAATCTGTGCTCTGTAGTATTGCACAATAAATGGAGAACCATGTATGTACTTTGTTCCTCCCTTTGCCCCGAAGGAAACTTCCGTTTCTAAACGAAATATCAAAAAATCCAGTGTGCTTGCATTGTCTAAGTGCTTACCCTCTCTACTGATGTGGAGTTTCATGTTTTAGTGCTCTGATGTTGGAAGAGAGCAGCAAGAAATATCTACAGCTTAAAAGCAACATTGTCTCTGTCTGTATGCAGACACCTTATTTTAGGAGGGCTGCAGTATGGTGTCTGTGTTAGTCTCTTATATAAGCTGGCATCTCCATTTGTATTGCTCCATTAGGCTGGATCTTTGATTGTGGTGGGTTCCCACTGTATTCATGTCTGTCTTAGTGTTTGTAGCATACAGAATGTTTACTGCAAGACTGTTAAAGCAAATTCACTTGGCTAGCATTTGAGATTCTGGCAGTATTTTTGTGTTCCAGTTTATTTTGTATTACACATTCAAACTGATAAGCATTCTTATGAAAATTGTGTAGCCAATTACACTGCCTATTACGGTAACTCTAACATAGGCAGCCAGGAAATACCCATCTACAGGGTACTGAAGCATCATAGATATTTATTTAGCATTCAGCATATCTTCATTTTGGTTTTCTATACAGCCCTGCCCAATTGCAGGTTAAAGCTTTGTGTTTTTAATGCAAAGAGAGAAGAATGTCACAGTACTTGTAAACACTCAGAGAATCCAAGTGTATATCAAACTTACTAAGGAGGAGAATCATGATTGTGAAAAAGTATTTAGCTTCCATTTAATTAAGGATTTTATTGGAATTTGGTTTGACGCCCTTAATTTGCATTGTCTCCCCTCAGTTCCTTTTACCTTGCTAGTTGGCCCTTATTTTGCACCATTGCAGAGGCTTCAGTCTTGCTAAAGTGTGACAACCCAGGTGATAGCATTACTTGCTTTAATGAACCAGACAAATATTTGTGGTCATGTGGGAAGCACTTACTACTCTTCTAAATGCAACTTGATTAGTAAATCATAAGCAAACAAGACAAAAGATAAAGTCCTAATGTTTTGGAGGAGAAATACTAATGATTAGGAAATCAGTTCGTCCAAGTATAGTTGCTTTCCTAATTTGATTTAGCTCTGGTTGATGAGGCAACCCGTGAAAAATTATGCTGTAGAAGATTCCCCCTACGTGTAACCGGTAATCAGTATGTGCAGGGTATAGGATGGGAAGGAGGGGAGTATGCAGCAGTTTTTGAGGGGTGAATACAATATTTTGGGTTACTCAGTGAGGTGAATATAACGTACACCTCTTTCAAAGGTGGATCCTGCCCTCTTCTCTGTAGCCATGGCGCAGAAGTATTACTACAGGGTTCTATACCCTTGTAGCAGAATTAGCGTAGTACTGGTGTGAGGTGGGAATTGGGGATCCCATTTTTGGTATATGTACTCCCTGTATGCCAAGAGCCCCACTTATTGAGGGGCTCCTCATATACAGGAGTCCAACAAAGATTTTGGGAGCGTGGCTGGTGGCTCAGCCACTGGGCTGATCTGCAAGTTACCTTCTCCTCTTTCCTTTCTCCCTTCCCCCTCATGCCACCCCTTTCTTTGCCCCAACAAAGTATTAAGGGGTGTATAAGCATTGTGGGAGGCCATCGCCACAGAATGGATCCACTGCTGCGCTGTAATTGGTGGGAGGAAGGAGGATTCTTCATGAAGCCTGGCACTCAAGCTGTGCATGGGCCCAGGACAATTCACATCTTCCTATCTGGATGTCCCCAGCATCAGGAAGATGGCATTTAATCTAGTCACATTAAGAAGACTTTGTTCACAAAACAAAGGCTAGAAACACAACACTTATATAATGGGAACATAAATTTTATAGCAGTTGACGGGTAAGCCTCCAATGCACTCAAGAACATTTCCTGCGGGTCAGTAGATTTAGCCTGTCCCAAATGGGGTTAATGTTGGCTTCTCATGAAGATATTAAACCTCTTTGTGACAGGAATGTTAATGCTCTCATGCAAGGTATGTGAGTCCTTTTGTTAGGGCAGTAGTCCCCAACCTTTTTCAGACGACGAGCCATGGAAGACCGTGGTGGTGGTGGACGAGCATCCGCCGATATGCCACCAACAAGCAACAATGTCAATAGGCATTGCCGTTGAAATACTGCCATCGAGCAGCATCATCCAGAGACGTCGCTGCCGAAGTGCTGCTGAAAACTGGTGGCATTTCGGCAGCGGCGCCTCTGAATGCCGCTGCTTGTTGGCGGCATTTTGGCGGATGCTTATTCACCAGCCAGTATGCAGGCGCACTTAGACGCCTCAGTGTGCGCCATGGCGCCCGTGGGCACCGCATTGGGGACCCCTGTGTTAGATGAATGACAAAAACTACCTGTTTAAGAGGCTGTGATGAGTTCCATTACACTTGAGATCCAGTACTGCTTCAACGCTTTTTCATAATTCCTGTTTAAGGAGACATGGAACTAAGATCACAAAAGATGATTGGAATGATTTTTAGCTGTTGTGACTTTGACAGCCTGGTAGTTCGAGGCTCATTTTATGTAAACCATTACAAATTGGACTTCACAGTTAACTAGAAGTGTGACCTGTGCTGGCTGCCTGAAAAGACTGCAATGTCTTTTTTTTTAATTTTAATTCATTTTTTTTACCTGAACAATTTTATTGCTTGGTATTTTCCATGCCTGTTGTTATTTCAAGGGCTGGCTAATCCCCTAACTCTGACTGTGGAGCAGAGCATCCCTTTTGCCTTTGTGTTTGTTTAATTTTTGTGCAAAGAGCTGTTGTTTTATTTTGTCTTATGCCTTTTGTTTGTAGTGAAGATGCCATTTCCTCCTATTCCATAAATATATTGTTCATCTAACTTCTAGCTCATTAACCTCTCCATGCTGCCTGCTGAAACACCAACTCTAATTTAATCCCTTGTGTTCTGCTTCCCAGGTGATTTAAAAAATGTTTAGAAGTATGACTTAATTGCACTGATGTTTGCGCATTGTCAGCATGAAAGCAAAGATGAGTTACATATTTAGACAGTGCGACCTGCAGGTTTAATTCATTAAGCCTTCTTGCTTGTAACTCCATTGTCTTTTACATATGTGCATAAGGTGGGGGGAAGGAATCTCTGCTATTCATATTTAGCAATTTGGGTGAGTTATGGAAAAACGGTGCTCTCTTTTGTGTATTTGCTCATTTGGAAACCTTGTGTAGCTTATAGAGACACTAGTGATTTTGTTCCCTAGCCTCCCTGTGGAGTTTGTTCCATATTACAATTTAATTCCACGTCCGTGTCGTGCACTTCCTGAGCCATTAATTTGTACATTTCAATGCAGTTTGTTTCATTGTGTTTTTTGTAATCCAAACTGAATGTAACGAGCTGTGTGCTTTGGGGACCCAGTCTTGCCTTGCCAATTAGAACAAGTGGTTACTGAGAGAGAGTATGTTTTAAATAAAACATGGCACCTCTGAGGCGGGACGAGGCAGCCTTTGGGGAATAAAAGAAAGTGTATAAGTGTGAAAAGAGAGAGGTCAGTATCTGAGCACATTTTTGAACCATTCAATTCATTCCTTTAAGATACGTGATCCAAATTCATGTTTTGTCACTGGGATAGAACTTAGTTTTTCATTGGAGGTACCTGTTGTTCAGAGCTGTGTGTTGAGTATTTAGAAATACAGTGGGATATCCGTCTGGTTTACTGCATGTTTTCTAGGATCCGAGCCACCAATGCTGTGTGGAAAATTATGCAGGGCACAGGCAGCTAAACTTCCTCTTTTTCCTTGCTCCTCCAAGTCATGGTCTGCATTAGGACAAAAATTGGTACCAAGTGCAAGAGGGGCTAGATGGAGAGGTGTTTTGCAAGACTATTCAGAAATCTAGGGATGAAAAGTGCTGAATAAGGTTTTTACTACATGCTAGATGAATCTGTTATCTTTGTTCTAGTAATTACTGTTAAAGCTAATGAATTACCGCTTAGTTCATCTGCAGGGAGTCTAATTTCATTTTTGGGGGAAAAAATGAAATGAGCATATTTATAAAATTGCAGTTTTCTCTTTAGTTGTCCAGTCCAGTCCATAAGGAAATCCTCATTGCCATTCCATTACTTAAGGTAACCCACAAAAAGCAGTTTTGTGCCCTTCAATATTATACTTCCATCAGCTGCAAAAACTATCAGCAGTTCTGCCTGCCTTTGTTTTTGCAGTGATTGAACTTCTGCTGAATTCAATCAAGACACAACAAAACGTGGAGGTTAGCTCTGATTTGCGTCCTTCTCTTCCCCTAGATTACATCTGTTTTTACACCTTAGGTATGGAAGGAAATCAGACTCTTTTTACTGCCTCTAACTAAGGACACTGAGAGAAATTAAGTGAGTAGTCATCGTGATAGACACAGACAACATTTCAGCAGCCATTACATATACAAGCAAGGAGAGACCACAAAGAAAACTTTCCTGAGGGAAAACCTTTTAGCTCAGTGGCTTAAAAAATAAATAAATAAAAAATATGGTTATTGAAAGCTAGACATCTACCAAGAAGGCTGAATCATGGGCCAGAGGGGCTCAGCAGAACTGGGTACCTGGACAAATGTGATCTGGTTATAGAACTTTATGTAAGTGGTAGATGGCCAATAACTAGAGCCTCTGGAAAATCTTTTTGTTGTTAGGGAATTTTGGCTTATTTTGTGTTTTTCCATTTTATCCATGGAGGGAGGAGGGTGTCGAGTCCTGCCTCTGAGGGAGTGGCAGACCTTGGGGGTGGTGTTTGCAGAGCAAGCACACCTCACATTCAGCCTGCAGTGGCAATTCCTGTCCTGCTGGGCTGGGCCCAGCTTCCTGGTACAGGTGCTGTGACCCATGGGGTCACTGCAATACTCACTCAAATTGTCCCTCTTGACCCCGTGACAGAGGGACAACTGGGCCAAAGCTGAGTGGTGCTGCTGCACTGCAACCGCATGTGCTAGATCGCAACACCCATAGCAGGAAGTTAGGCCCAGCCCTGTGGGGCAGGAGCCACTGTTGTGTGGTGAATTTTATGTTTTCCATTTTAGTTCATGTTTTGTAGTTTCAAAAAACATGGGGGTGTACTAATAATTCATCCATGTTTGCCTGAGGGGAAGGATGGTGTCATATTTAGGGTACTAGCCTGAAACTGGGGAGTTCCGGGTTCAATTCCTTGCTCTGCCACAGGACTTCCAAGACCCTCTAGGTAAGTCATTTAGTCTTTTCTGTGCCTCAGTTGCCCATATGTAAAATGTGGGTAATAGCACCTCCCTAACTCACAGAGGTATTGGGAGGGTAAATACATCAAAGATTGAGAGGCACTCAAATATTACGGTAATGGAGCCATATAAATACCTAACAGAGGTCTGCCCCTGCACTCTGGGGGAAAAAAAAAACAAAAACATCTTGTGGTACAAGAAGCAGGCTTATGGAGGAATACAGCCAATGCAGCAGGTATCGGTTTTTAGTCAAATGACCTTTCACTCTACTGTGTCACCTCAAAAGTTAGGCCTTTACTGGGTTGTCAGTTCTCAATTACTAGATTAAACTGCTCAAATCTAGGAATAGCAGCTTTATCCTTTAGCTCTACATACACAGATCACTGCCACTTGAGCTGTGGGACGCTCTTATGTTCTCTCAAAACTAGTCACCAGAGGGCAAACTACTCAAACACATTAGCCATTACAGTTAGATACAATTAGTAACTTTGAACAAACAGGTTATAATTAAACAAAGGTAGCCTATGTATAGGTTTACAAGGAGAATTAATTAGGTGAAAAGAAGGAATAAATAACTAATAGTTTCTGACCTCGAATGGCACAAGTCAACATTTCCAATCAGGTTAACCTTTTAAAAGTATCTGTAATTCAAAAATCAGATCTTCAGAACTTCAAATTCAAAGTTGATCTATTCTGAAACATTGCAAAAAATTTCCCCTTAGATTTCAGAGAAAACTTGACGATGTTGCAGCAATATCATTTTAATAGGCAGAGCAACATGGGGACTACAAAGTTTCTTAATGGTATCTGGCTGCAACCATAGCTATGTAGAGACTAGTCTCTAAGGGAAACCAGGACTTCCTATGCTAGAGTTGTTTCAGCCTCCAGGATTGTGAGAGAGACCGTGTTGGAAAAAATGTATATAGCAAGAACCTAGCACTGTAGCTATTGCATATTATATATTGGAATTTTTCTTTGCAGAGAGCATAGGATGTTGGTCAAACCTGCTTCCGACTTAAATCCTTGAACATACAAGAACCCTGTTCTTCATGGATGATTGTGTGTGTATATAATACAAATGGCCAGGCAGATCACTTGCATGTTGTGCTATTATGACAACTGTTTTGTTCTTGAAAGCCTTTGAAATGTGTGTAACTTGAAAAAAATCTTTAGCTATGAACCATAGGAGCCATGGTCTGTCACTTAAATTCTGTAGAAGGCATTTTAGGTAAATCTTGCCTCTTTGCCCACTAATTCTGGGTATCAAATTTTGAGATGTTAGGCCCTGATATTTTCAGTGTACTTAGCATTACATAGTGCTTTATATGTTAAAGCAGTGGTACTCAACCAGGAGTGCACGTACCCATCGGAGTACACAGAGGTCTTCCAGGGGGTGCATCAATCCATATAGATATTTGCTTAGTTTTACAACAGGCTACATAAAAAGCACTAGCGAACTGGGTACAAACTAAAATTTCATACAGATAATGACTTGTTTATACTGCTTTATATACTATACACTGAAATGTAAGTACAATATTTATATTTCAATTGATTTATTTTGTAATTATGTGGTAAAAATGAGAAAGTAAGCAATTTTTCAGTAATAATATGCTTTGACACTTCTGTATTCTTGTCTGATTTTGTGAGCAAGTAATGTTTGTGACGTGAAACTTGGGGCACGCAAGACAAATCAGACTCCTGAAAGAGGTGCAGTGGTATGGAGATGTTGAGAGACACTGTGTTAAAGCTCCCATAGACTTCAGTTGTATCTGAATGTTTAGCATTTCTGCAAATCAGGATCCATATGTCTTAAATGTAGCCCTCAGAAAATGAAGAACACACAAGTAGTGGCTACCTATGAAAATTCTGGTGTAAGTGACTTGATCAACATCATCTAGGATTTGTGTGGCAGAAGCAGGGATAGAATCCAGTTCTTCCTGCCTCATTCAATACACGTTTTCCAGCTTCAGTTATAAATTAAATGAACAGTTGTGAAGACAACAGCTTCGTTTCATTCTGATTTCATTCCTGGAGCACCATGTATCTTTTGTCCTGAATAAGGCAGAGGTCCTTTTGAAAAATTAATTTGTTACTACATATGATGATGATTAGAGTGTATGAGCTCAGTACGGGGCCAAATTATAAAGTTTGTGCAGGCAACATCAGTTCTGACACTTCCTAACTTTTGAATGCTTAACTTTAATATTCTTTTATGAGGGTTTTTTGGTAATAATTTCTGATGTTTTTCAAAAAGTTAACAGAACTCCATACCTATAAATTGTCATGTGGAACCACCAATATTATTAACCCCAAGCATTCAAAAACCACGAGTCAGGCCTCAAATTATGAGAGTTTAAAAAATCATTTTATTCTTTGTATTCAGGTTCCTTAGCTGTTAGGGTGTACGCAGGTAATACTTCTAGTCTCTTCTCCATAAGTGAGCTATCGGTTGTCTAAATAAAAGCTGAGCTTCTATTATCATCACTTGACTCCAGGAGCATGGAGCTTTAAGAAAAACACTAAATTGCAGAATTTGTGACAAAATCATGGAAGTTAATAACATAGAACTGTATAGACCTCCAAAGTGGTCATCAGCAAGGTTGGAGTTGAAATCTCTAAATCCAAGACATGAATGCTCGAGCAAATGAATGCTTGGCGATGGTAATGATAGGATGTCTCTGTGGATAAGCTACTGGAAAGGAATGAGACACATTTTGCCAGGGGTTTTACAGCTATTTGCTGAGAGTAGAGGAATACTGAAATATGGGAATTCTGGGTTCAATTCCATGTTCTGGAGGGCAATGTGCTTTAGTGGTTATAGACACTTCTGACCCTGTCTTTCATAGAATATCAGGGTTGGAAGGGACCTCAGGAGACCATCTAGTCCAACCCCCTGCTCAAAGCAGGACCAATCCCCAGACAGTTCTGTCCCCTCACAGTCTGTCCCCATCAGCGTCTATCGCTGTCCCTTTTGGCTCCTCTCCTCTCTACATTCCAGTCAGACCTCCTGAGTGCCAGGGACAGCACTGAGAGCACTGTCTTACTGTTTCTTTGTACTTTCCTGTTGGTCTGTCTGTATCCATCTGTTCTCATTTATCTTATACTTATTGTAAGCTCTCTTGTGCTGGGATAATCTTTTGTTCTGTGTTTGTACTGCACCTAGTGTAATGGGGTCCTAGTCTATGGCTATGGCTCCTAGGCACTACCTGAATACAAATAATAAATAACACAGGAGAGAGTAAAAAGAACAGGAGTACTTGTGGCACCTTAGAGACTAACACATTTATTTCAGCACAAGCTTTCGTGGGCTACAGCTCACTTCTTCGGATGCATAGAATGGAACACACAGACAGTAGATATTTATACATACTGTCTGTGTGTTCCATTCTGTGCATCCGAAGAAGTGAGCTGTAGCCTACGAAAGCTTATGCTGAAATAAATATGTTAGTCTCTCAGGTGCCACAAGTACTCCTGTTGTTTTTGCGGATACAGACTAACATGGCTGCTACTCTGAAACAGGAGAGAGTGTTTCCCTACTGTCAGTTCTGGTGCCCAGTGGCACATTAACTCTCAATAGGATGGAGAGCAATTGCAGAAGTCCTACTCAGCCCTGAATAGTCCTAGACCATGCTCTGTTGGAGTAGAGCATGCTTAGTGTAGTTGGTGTGGATCTCTGTGAGGATGGAGCCTTCTCTGTAGAGAAGGAATCTTCAGATAATCTTGCTGCCAAACTATAACAAGTTTCTAGTGAGCATTTGCAAACGGCAATTTTCAGAGGCTTGAAACTCAGCCAAACTTTGAAATTTCACAGAGAGAGCAAAAGACACTTCTCTGAACCTGGGGTGACTTTCCCTGTCACAAGACGATTCCCTCTTCCAAAGTATGGAGACATGCTATAGCTTCTCCATGATACAGCTGCAATAATTTAATATTTACAAAATGTATCTTTCCCTAACTCGTTTCTCTGAAATAGCTCAACCAGTTTAACTGAAACTCTTCCCAAAAATTCAGCTTGGCGCAGACACGTGGCATGGAAAACTTCAGCCTGAACCATTAAAGTTTGGTGAAGTCTCAGCAACTGAAAACAGGGTCTTTATAATGGAAAGTGGTAGGCAATTTAAATATGGAATGCACTGCCAGTTTTGGCTGTAAATAATAAAGTATTCAGTACTGCAAAGTAGGCTAGGCATTTCAATCATATGTCAGAGGGAAGAAACAAAAGAGGTTACATACTGGGTTGGACCAACCATGATTCATCTTGCCCAGCACCATGTCTCCATACCAGAGCTTCTGGGGGAGTGTACAGAACAGGGCAATTATAAAGTGCTCTATCCCGTCTTCTGGTAGTTAGGAGGAACTGACACTTGATATTTGCAAATCACCATACATGTTTTTGGTGCTTTATAGCAGCAAAATTGTACTTTTGAATAAGTCCATGTAAAATTACTCACTTGTATTAGACATGTTTGTATTTGTCTTATTTTTGCTAATCAGTCTTTCATTTGTTTCACATTCACTGTCTTTTGCCATGGTTTAGGGAACTGCATTTCACATTTATTGAATGTCACTGATTAAAGCATACTTTTTTGAGTTCTTTAGATGGAATCAATGAAGTCTGCAGGAGACTGGTATGTCAACAAACTGTGTTGCCCATTACTCCTGAGGAAATTCTTCCCCATGGCACAGTGCAGAATTTTGTAGAAATTAACTTGTGCGCAGAATTTCCTTTTTCTCACAGAAATGGGCTGCAGTGCTGCTGGCTGCCTCTAGGGGCCACTGGACCTGGCAGAGCCAGTTTGCAAATAAAGGACAAGGGGGCGGGGCGGGGCGGGGCAGGGGAGGGAGCTGAAGGGTTCCCAGAAGCTGAAGTTCCCAGGATGCCCTAAAGGAAGGAGGCAGCAGTGCTCAGGAAACTCCGTGCAAGCCCAGGACCCTGCATCAGGCTTTCTCTTCCTCTGGATACCTGGGCTCTGGGGGGTAGAGGTTGTGTGTGTCTGGGCTGGGTGGGGGCCTGTAGCTGGCCTGTAGAGGGTACAAGTATCTCGGCTGGGGGCCCACAACTGGCCTCTGAGGGAAGGAGGGGGTGAGTGTCTGGCCCTCTGGCTGGGCTCTGTGGGGGAAGGGTAGAGAAACAGGAGCTGGGTTGTCATAGGGGTTCTTTAGCTCTCTACTCATGGGGTAATTTTTGTGTGTCTGTATTGTTACAGACATACTTGCTGACAAGTATTTTGAAATAAATTACTAAAATAATTGAAACTGGTGTGATTATAGTGTGTTGTTTTGACAAATAAAATTTGTAGAATTTTAAAATATTATGCACAGAAGTTTTAATTTTTTTGAAACGTAATGCCCCCAGGAGTAGCCCATGTTGTAGTTAAGAGCAGAGGGTTGGGAATCTGGATTTCTGGGTTCTGTGGCATTTTCTGTCATTGATTTTGTGTGTGGAGAGGGAGTGGAGCTGGGGAGCTTTGTCCAAGTCACTTAACATCTGTGCCTTGGTTTCCCAATGTGTATTATCCATGCCTTTGAATAATAACTCCCTACATATTGGGTAGACTGGTTTACTACAATGTGCTCTACTTGAGGCTACATCTTAAATCTATTCAGAAATTGGGCCTAGCATAAAATTTAACTCTTTACAGGGTATATCTCTCAGCATGTTATGTCTGTTCTCAGTGCTCTTCCCTAAAAGCACTAGGTGGATTTTTTTTTTCCCATCAGGGTTTGATATTGAACTCTAAAGTCCTGGATGACCTGAGACCTACCTAAGAGACCAACTTTCTTCTTGTGGCATAGTGCCCCAGTTTTGGTCAACAAGGTGTTTGAGCTGAAACCCTCCTTGGTATAAATGAGGTGGCTGGTGGTAAAGTCTTCTGTTCAGGCCCCTATATCTTTGAATTTGCTCCACCTCTGCAGCAAAATAGCCAATGTGCTGACCTTAATGGCATGTTACAAGGCCAGTCTCGTCTTTTTCTTGCTTTGGGGACTATGGGGCTTTTTGCATGGTCTGAGTATTGTGTGGGTAGTATACAATGGAGAGGATTGAATTTTGTTTGGATTTTATTGCTAAAGTGCATTTAACTGCTTGGGGTATGTGTGTCCTGGGACAAATTTGAGGAGTTTGTTTATTTTGTCAATTTTTAACTGTCAGTGATGCCTATAGCCTGATGGGATCTCTTTTTCTATAGTTAGCCTAACTCAAAATAAATACATATATGAATAAATTTCAATAATCCTATACAGCATAAAAATAAATGTTTATGAAACCCTTAAAGAGTTCCATATCAGAGGCAGTCTGTAAGTGTAACAATGCATTAACAATGCAGCAAGAAGTCAGCATATACTGCAGACTCCCAGTCCTTCAATAGCATGATGTGTTGCATGTCAAAACTGAGGTGAATTGGCAGAGCTGTGGAGAAGAGCATCTGTCCGCATGCGACACAAGTTGGAGACAGTCAGTGGGTGCGTCAGTTTTGTTTCATCAAAAGTAAACTTGCCTTCAGAGAGAGATGCTCAGAAATACTTAAGAATATAGAGTAGAATAGATATTGTTTATTTCCCAGTAAATTTTGCTTACCTCAAGCCAAAGTTGTTTTCAGTGAACTAAGTCAACATTTAGAATTCCATTTCTCTTCTTCATTAGTAATGGTGGTGGTCATAGGCTTTGCCCTTTTACCTAAAGGTGCTGTTTCTTTTTGCTTCAAAAGAAAGACATAAGATAAAGGAAAGATGTGTGCTTGGAGACAAATGCCACATTGTGGTTTATTTTCAGGCTGAAAAATATCCATTTCTGCTTGTGCTGCTATCTACCATTGTATCCCAGCTGTGTTTAGTGCAGCCTTTTCTACCTTTATTAAACAAGCACTCATTCACCTATGTTGACATGTGCTGCCTTGCAGTGTGTGAAGAAGTAGTAGGTTGATCCCAGTATAGATGAAGCACTCTTTCACTGTGACACTTTCTATGTGCATCAGCAATCACTTGGAGGCAGTTCCACTTAAGACTTGTGCTGAAGGTTCTTCAGCAGCAATTTTAAACTACATTTTGACAGTACTGGCTACTTTTTTTTTATTGAGACTTGCTAACATCTAGAGAAGACTGTGATAGATATAAATAAACCTGGAAACACAGAAGCCCTTAATGGTGGATGTAAGCTTCCTACTTGCCCCATGGCAAGTTAATGTTAGAAATCCCTGAATAAATTGAAATATGGGCTTTTTTCTTTCATCTTGACCATTTTCCTGTTAGTGTGAGAATTTTAAAAATTGTTGCATTTCTGAAAACTCCATTGTTATGGATAATCGGATAAACTAGAAAGGCTTAGCTTCAGTTATAAGTAGCAGTCATTTGTTTTGACATTCTGAGCACATGAATAGCACAGCTGATGCATGACTGCTAGTCAGATGTAACTGGATGGGCACCTGTAACAGCGCCATTTACTCTCCATTTTTTTTAATTGGACACTGGAATCTGTGAACCACTGAACTCAAGCAGGGGGAGTGTTTCTTAATCCAAAATCAGATAGTCTGCAGTACCTGAAAATCCATCTACTTGGTAGCTTTGGGGTAGGATTAGGTCTCTAGTGCATTTCAGTCCATTAAACTCTAGCACCGAAAAGGGTCTTGATGTGCTTAAGACAGAGAAAAAATAATATATAATATTATATATTCTTTGAGTAGGTTTAGAAATGAAGAATTGTGGGAAACTTTTGTCATAAAACCTGTTTTGTTTTCTTGGTGGTAACCAAGAGAGCTTTTTGGATGTAAAGGTCAAATTTCATGTATTGTTCCTATTTGAAACTCTCTGACAGAATGAAGGCTATTTCGTTCTTGATTTTTAAGGTATTTACTGTGAGTTAGTAGTGCATAAACATCTGACATTAGGGCACTTCTGTCTTCCACTGGCCCCATTCTGTAAATTGGGGTGGGGTTGGAATAAGACATTTAATTTCTCTGTAGATCCCACAGCAAAGTATGAAAAGTCCATTTACAAAAGAACAGAAGTAATTGTTTTGTTTTTAACATGAAAACATTTTCTCTTCTGCACAACAGGCACCAATAAGCAACTCCCTGTAGAGAGAGAACGAGTTGTCAGTTGTGACCCCCTCCCTACCCACACTTGAGCCTAAGAAATTAAATCATACCTTATCCTACAGGGATGGAAAATTCATAGCTCACTCAATTCTGACTTTTGAAAATGTTGTTATTGGTACCTTGATATTTTATCCCCTCTTAAGGGATTTTAGAAAAAAGCACTTACAATGTTAAATCTTATGCAGCATTACGACAGCTTGTTCCCCTTTATGGTGGTAGAGATGGAGTTGAAGGGAGTTGTAGTGTGTTAAATCAATACCCTGTTAGTTTGTGCAGTACTATTTACTGGTTACTCAGTGGACAGCTCTTCATCCAACTGGTATGTTAGCTAAACTATTTGCTCTGAAATGCAAAACAACTTTTAACAGTCAAGCGCATGGATCCTGGCAGCAGTGTACTTCTGTGTTAAAGAAATTAAGGATATAAGCTTTTCTGCAGAAGAATGTGTGGTGGGGGATGGAGCAATTTTTTGTGCATTATGACCTAATCAAATTTTAGCCTCTCAACAGTGACTGTGTCAGTTAGGGAATAAAAATCAGTAGTTGCTGGTTCCTTTTGTCTGTAAAACATGCTATTTACTGTGTGGGCAGTATGGAGCTGTCTAGAACACATATAACCCCTTCAAACAAGACTGATAAGAGTGCATATGCAGCTATATTGATCTTCACAAGCTCCTCTTTAATGTGTTTTGCAAAGGTTCTATCAGGAAAGGGGAATTTCTGAAGCTTTCTGGAAGTTAACATTTTGAATAATGTTTAAAAAAATGTTCTAGAGGAAAAATAGGAAAAATAACTTTTTTCTTTGAATCTTAAAATCATCAAACCCACTTTGCAGCTAACACTTTTTGCTTCTTCCAGACTGAGGCAGTGTACCATGTATATTTTCCTGTTGATCCCAAATGTGCAAGAGCAAATTTACCAAAATTTCATGTTAATGCTAGACTGATACATTCGCTGTAGATGTGTTGACCCAAATAATACCATCCAGTCTGTTCAGACTCGTAGCCCACTCTCATTGCTATATAGAGATTAAATAAATCTTTAAATATTCATTATAAAGAGTTTTATACAAATTAAGTGACATGACTTTTCACCCAACATCTAATTTTGGTATCTCTCAAATCTTTAAATTACCTAACATAAAATTCTAAAAAGCTAATTTATCAAATCCCAAATGGCAGTAATACCTTTACAAAATGGAAAGAATTAAGATAAAAATGTCATAATTACTGTCATAAATGCTTAATTTCTACACTGTCTTATATCATGATACGGGAATTGTTCATGCTTTCACCAGCCAGCTGTATAGGCTTGCTATCTACTTTTGTTATGTGCTCATATAGAAAAGTTGAAGCCTCTGCATAATGAAGAGCAGTGCCTCACTTCAGTAAACACACACCCAAATCAGCAACTGATGCATATGTCTCTGGGTGAATAACAAAGTATGTTCTATACATAACATATCCAGTGTTATCTAATCTGTGTTTTTTTCACAGATGTTTAGTGCGAAAACCTTGCACTAGACAGACAGAAACAGACCAGAGCAGATCAGCAAGATAATGCAAAAACAAATGTTGAGCTGTTCAAATTGCATAACAAGTCTAGCGATGGTCAGAAAAGAAACTGAAAAATATGTTGGTGTTCCCTGTTTGTTCTTCCCCGGTGACTTCCATATCAAATCTGTTCAGTTTACAAGTCAAAATAAGATTTTTCTAGCTACAGCAGTACAAGCTCAGCCTGGTAATGTATCTGAAAAACAAGCTGTGTTCTTTCCTGGCTTACGCATGCCACGTCACCAGCAATAAAGATTCTGGAACTAGAGTTTTGCTGGTAGTTTAGTCAATATATGATGGGGAATAGAACATGGCTTGCTTTGCTACAGCATGATGGTTCTGCAGTAGTGACAATAAAAAACTGTTGAAGTAAACTTAAACAGATGTTATTTTGAAAATGCATAGGCATCATGTGCAACATCAAGATGTGCTTTTTACTCACGTTGCTGACCAATATCCACACTTTGACCATACTACAACTCATTTTAATATGATTCTAACACTATCAAACTGAGTCCATACTGTTGAAGTGATCACAAGGAAGATGAATAAGTAAGTGATGCTTGTTAAATTGCACAGTTTTGAACTTGGCTAAGTTTATTGATGCTGTCATTATGCCTGTGCATTTTGCATAGTGACATAATGTCGTATGAATTAATATTAACCAAGCATTTTATACTTGCAAGATTTATTTTAGCACTGCAATTTTAATCAGCGTGATGCATGTAGTATGATAAAATACAGTACTTATAAATCAACCTTTGGTGTGACTGCAAAGTATATCAACAGTAAATGTTTGTTTTTAATATTTATAAAGCAGCATTTGGCCACTGATTTTGTACAATGTCTCAAGACTGGGCCCACCAAAATAACATTAGCATCTAAAATCATTTTAACAGTTTATCTTGGCGTTCTCCTGACAGTGTCATTCTGCTCTTACTTTGAACATGGTTCTGATCACTTGTACATGAAGAAAAAAAGTTGTCCTCCCAGTTGGTTAAAATGTCTTTTCTGTCCTCATGTTGGTAGGGAGCTGATTTCAGCCTGTTAGTTTTCATTATTGCACTTTGTCTTCAGTCTCAACTCTTTGGAATTTCACCTTTTGACATTTTTAACACTTGATGTCTGCCTGAAGGTGACTCGTATTTTGGAAGTCTGAATGAAAATGAATCAGCAGTTTTTAGTGAGGATTGTGTATGAACTATTCACTTTATTTTAAAATAAAGTTTGACTTTTATTGTCAAAGTTTTAGTGCAGAAATAGGTTGGGGTTGAAGTTGGGCAGGGAAATAGCCCTTATTAAAGAGTAGCATATGGACTTGTCCCAGGGTAAATGGATTTTGATTTGATATAGGTGTGACACTTTGGATATCGGACAGAGCATGTGGAGTAGATTTAGTAGGGTTTTTTTTTCTGTTCTGAGCTTGCAAAATGTGCAGCTAAGGACTGCTGCCTTGTGCACGAATAGCTACTTAGCTATGCACTGAATGTTGTTGGACCACATTTTAAATATTTCTGGAAAATGCAGAGTCTAGGGGCACAGCTGCGCTAGAAGGTTTATGGCGGTGCAGCTGCATAGGTACAACTGTTCCACCATAAGTCCTCCAATGTAGCTGCTCTGATGGGAGAAAGCTCTCCCGATGGTTTAACTACTCCAGCCCCTATGAGCGGCAGTAGTTACGTCAGCGGGAGAAGGTCTCCCAAGGACATAGCACTGTTCACACCGTGCTTATGTCGGTGTAACTTCCCAAAGACATTGCGAAATGATTTAGACTTCAACTCAATTTTCATTAGAAGTTCTCTAATGCAAGAAGCGTGAACTCATTTCTGCCTTTGTGTGAGTGAGGGAGAGAGAAGTCAATAAAACTCATAGATATTAGAGATGGAAAACACTTTTTGAGTCCTCTAGTCAGGCATCTATCTCCATCTAATATAGAGTTGTTCCTTACTGTAGATCTTCTAATGTGTGGTCCAATCTGTGTTTAATTATTTTAAGTGATGGGGTTTATATGAGTAATTACCTGTTTTATAATGTACAACCAGTGGACTTTAAATTGGGATATAAGTAGAGCTGTTTAGAAATCAAATCTTCCATTCTGTGGGAAATTGACACTTTCTGACATTTGTTTACATTCTAAATCAGAATGAAAAGCTGAAATTTGAAAATTTCTTATGAAATTCAGATTCTTAATTTTTGTTCAGAATTGTCAAAACATTTTGTTGCAATAAGGTCCAAATGCTATGATATAAGCTAGAGTATATAAATATGTACATTAGTATATCAAAAAAGAATCAACATAACACATTGAAATGATTCCTTTTTCTTCCTCAGTTGTCAAAAACACATTCCTGTTAAATGTTCCTATTTCAACAGTTTTCAATTAAGACCTGTTCCACTGAAACTTTTTTTTTTAACCAGTTCTAGATATACATTTGTTTCCCTTTTACATTTTGTATTATTTTTGTAAACTTTGCTATTTTAGTCATTTCTGTACTGGATACAATCATAACAGCAAAATGCTTGAGTTTAATTAGCAGTACACAGTTATCTTTTGTTTCATAACAAATATCTGGAAAGAACCTGCTACTAGAGATACTAGGCTTTACTTTTTTCCCTTTTGAAAACAAGTTTATCTTTCCACTCAAAGTGGCAAAGACAGGTGAGGGCTCTGTGGGCTGCCAAATATAAACTGGGGTTAAAGTAATGCCTAGTGGGAAACTGCATTACGTAGTTCTAGAGCTGTTAGTTGGGGACAGCATATAGTTTAATGAAGGATACCACTTAACTGAAAATGGACCTACAACTTACCAACATTTTATATCCATTAACAGGGTGATAACTGATTAGAATAGAAAAATGTGGCAACTGTTCAAAAGGAAGTATTTTTGCAGTTGCTCGTTTTCACTAATTGTTTGGGATTTTTCTCTTAGAATTCATTTGCTAATGCTTTGCCCTTCCATTATATGTGGCTTTTTAATACCTTATAGTGCATTCTTCCCTTATCTGGGTTGTTTATCACTTTGATGCATAGGTAAAAATGTAGGGATATTGTTTCTCTGATTTCTCTCATTCTTCTCTCCCAATGTAAATTATTTTTGTGAAGAACCCATGTGGCTCTTTCAACTACCTATAAGATAGGAACTATAGCCTTTTATTTCCACTCTGAATTTGAATCTGTCCCGGTTTGTAATGAGTAATTTCTGTTGATGGGCTTGTGACAAATGAGTTGCTGGTAACAATACTGTTTTGGCCAGACAGAGGTCCATGTTGCCAAAGACACCATCACAAGTGACAACATTGTTGGCAGTCTTGTTGAGGGCAAGGACTGAATAGAGATGGAGAATGAACCCCACTCTGATCCTTCAGGTAGTTGCTAAAGTACCATTTGGCATAGCAGTGTGAGGAATCTTTTGTGACCATTGCTTATGCTGCACCTGCTGTGAGGCTATAGACTTGTCTCCAGAGCTGGTGCTCTCCATTAAGCAGTATTGCGAACCCCAAGCCTTCCGAAATCATGAGATTGCTTTAAAAAAAAAACCCAACTGATTCTGTAAATGTTTATAAATGGTCTATAGAAGTCTTTTCCTTTGCTTTTTGGTTTGTGAGCTTTTCGGGTATACTCAGATCACATTTTCCAGGTTTTCTGCATAACCACGAGGGCTTGAAAATTAGTTTTTTTATTTTTTATTTTATTTTTTAATAAAAGCTGAGTCTCATGGTTTCAGAATCTGGGGCTTAAGGAAAACACCAGCTATGGAGAGACCAGTATTGAAATCTTCAGAGTTTGCAACGGTGCAGTACTTCTTGTATGTATTCGTTCATAAGCCGAATTTTTTAATAAGAAAGGAAGCACTAGAGATGGGGGTGGGGTGGGGGGGTCGGCTTATGAACAGGTATAGAGCGGGAGAGGTGGAACACATCCCTTCCCTCCCCCCCCCCCCCAACAGAGGCTGTATAGCCAGAAGGGAAGAGGCGGGGCCAGAGTCTCTCCACTTAGCCACGCTGCGCTTCCCCCCAGCCTCCAAAGCAGCTGCAGCCCACCCTGCCAGAGCAGCTCCATCCAGGCCAGAGACATCCTCCTCTGGCCTTCCCCAGATAAGGTGGGAAGGGATGGGATTGGGAGAGTGTGGGGATCTCGGTCTAGGGGTGAGGTCATGTGGGCAGTGGTGACAGGGGTTACTCCCCTGACCCCCAGCTTCTCCCCCCCCCCCTTCCAATTTCCCCACCAGTTGTTGTCCCAGCCTGTCAGGTTAAGCAGCTGGCACGCTGGGACGCTTTGTTTACTTAAGTTTACCTCCATGCCTGTGAACGCTCAAGGTAAACAAATCATCTCGGACCCCCAGCAGCTTATCCTGATGGCCCGGGAGCCAAAGTTCACTAACCCATGAATTATAGGGTCAGCTTATGAATGGGTTATAAAAATTTTCCGTTTTTACTTCTCTATCTTGGGGGAGGGGGGGGTGGCATATAAACAAACGATCAAGTATATACGGTAATTTATTTAGATGGTGAAACGATTCTCATTGTTTGCCTAAAATTAAGGGGAAATCTCTGTTAAATCTGTCCCAAACCCCAGGAATTAGGAGTCTGTTTTCCCTCCCCTTTGTTGTCTTTCTATCTAAATCCATTTCAGAATTTTTTTCTATTTCAAAACTCTGCATGGAATCCGCTCAACCCTTTGACTTTGTATTTGCCTGCTCCACTTGCTGTTCACTAATCATGACAATCGCTAGGTTCTTGGGCATTCCCATACTAAGGTGATGAAGGTCAAATAAGTACCTAGATGGAACTCTCTTCAAAGCTGGAAGGGCTGCAAAAATGAAAAACCAGTTTAACTGCCTGGAAGTTTATAACTCCAAACGACTGAAAGACTTCCTGTCTTAAAACCTTGATTAAAACACACTTCTTCCCTTTATCCTATGGTTGACTGCACCCCACAGATCTTTACCATCCTCAATTGTCCCTTTTCCCATTAGCGCCTCTGTCTAGTTTTCAGTTATGTCATCTTTAATACTTGTAATCAGCTTTGCGTTTGTGTTTGTGTTCAATCTTGGTATGTTCTTTTCCCTTTAAGCTAGTGCAAGTCACCGTACCACACTCTGTAACATGTTACGTCTCCTCTAACTCATCTGTGATAAAAACAGTTTTTGTGATCCATCATATGAAGGATGCTATGTAACAAACTGTATTATATTATACTGATCTGTCCTTCATGAGACTGTTGTGGTAGCCTGAGTGCTCGTTGATTGCTTGCTGGCGGGGGGAAGGTTGCCAACTTTTATTTTTAAGTGCTAAAACGCCACTGTAAGCAACAGAAGCAGTCTGTAAATCTCAGGAAATATAATTTTCCTCTTGACCTGGTGGTTTTCTGCAGGGTGTTTACTTCATTCACTTTACACTTGTATACTAAGTTTATGGGAACTCTTTTTGCATCTGAAAGGTTTTTACCTACTTGAATCTTTTACTGCAGTGGAAATGGGACTTCCATGACTTTTGCTACAGTCTGAAGGAAGGGCATGGAGCGGCATGGAGCACTGCTGTTCTCAAGACCGAGCCCAACTCAGCTTAATCTTTCCATATGTACAGTTGCTTTTGGCCAAGCAGAGAGAGACTTGCCCCACTGGATAAATCAGTCCAGCTCTGACCGAGTATACTCATGTGAAGGCCAAAGCTTGCACAAATGTTCACTTTCACATGTACTTAATGAAGAAAAATCTGTTGAACACTGAGTGAAAATTTGAAACAGGCTTTGTCAGTCTGAGGGTAGTTTTCCATATTGGGTACGTGGCAAAAGTCAATAGCATGGAAAGGATAACCAGAGAACTGGTTATCAATACAAAAAAGAGAGGGAGTGATAATAGAACTCCATCTTTCATACTATGATCTTAAAGAACCTTTGCAAGCAAGGTTCACAGCCCCATTATGGGGTTGGTATGTAATCATATAATAACATGAATATTGCATAATGTGAGACCCAGTGTTGCCTTGTATTTGATAAGATTGTTTTAACCTTAAAAAAATTAAGTACAAAATGATACTAGTATCTTAGTCTCTGGATTAGGTCATTAAAGCTACATTTAAGCTGCTAAAATGGGACTCTTTAATTCATCACAGGTGCCCCCTATGTGTAGCTCTGCTGCTGGTAGCACAAGTAGAAAACAGTATTGTAGATGGGACTTAGGTGCCTTTACCACAGTTATCTAACTCAGCAGAGTTAGACAATACAGTAGAAGAATTTCTTGACTTCAGTTGTGTACGTTGCAGCTTTCTAGCTGTGGAACTGCACCAGTGACCACTGGTGGTGAATTAGTTATCACTTTTCCTGTGTACACAGGACCTAGGCTTCCTCTGAGAAGGCTACCTCTGATACGTTCTATTCTGGGTCTCTATTTACAATTGGCTTTGGTAAAACCAAAAGCCAAACCATTATTTTTCTATAATACCACTTACTCTGCTTTACTCAGATTTCTTGGCTAGAGAGGCTTAAAGTGGAGGTGAATTTCCTGATGATTTTTTGAAGCAAGAGGGAGGCTTCCTGCATGAAACCACTCTGACCCAACTTTCCTCTCCAGTTTTACTGCTGGGGGAAGGGGGAAAAGTGAAACTGAGAGAGCAGGGATTTATTTATTTATTGCTGTGTACGTTGATATCCGTTTGTGCAGTAAGGTATTAATAGCCCCTCAGACGTGCCCTGCACTATTAGCAAGAATATACAGTGTTACAAAAATGAATTTGTCAAGAGTTTTATGGCTCCATGATCTATTGTACAATATTAATCCTGCTGCGGTGTTAAGTCATTTTTCATTTCCCCTCAAATTAATGTTGACGTTCTGTTACTGGATTTGTTCTTGTCCTCAGATTAAAACATAAAGGAAAAAAGCTTTCTTGCTAGAATATTAAAATTAATTGTAGGATAAGCAATACCTTGCTTGAAGTAGAATACTCCTAGAAAGATTGTAACGTGAATTTGTTTCTTTGCTTCCTGCTTGCTTTCTTGCATGACAAACTGCTGTAAGAGGCATCAGGAGAACAAAGAGAAAACAAGCTAAATTAAAACAAAAGTGAGAGAGGACAGGTTCTTAGGACCTTCTGCTCTAGTCTTTCCATTCTAATTTTGTAAAGAAAAGTGACTCTTAGGAGGTATTAAAGTTGCGCTTTATTTTTGATCTAGACTTTTCTTAATGTTAAAATGCAGCTTCGATAACTTCCTCATAACATTTTGTTGGCTTATTAGTGATCTGTGCCTTGGCCTGAGATTCATGTGATTTACTGAGTTGGGAGAAAACTGATTGGTATTAAGTAAACGGTGACCCATTTTTAGGAAAGCGCACTTTTAAAACTTGGCTGGAGAGGGGTCAGGGGTTGGTAATATACAAACCCTTTTACTGTCGATTGCCACCTCCAATGAAGCCTAGATCAATATACAACAGAAGTCATTATTAAGAAATAGATATTGGGCCTGTGGAAGATACATTGGTTTTGTTATCCACTTCTTGGTGGACAGCTCTCTACATCACAAACCATGCAAATTGGCACTAACTGGTACATCTGTTTTCAGTCTTAATAGAGAAATCAAATATTGAATAGCCATGGCGACAGAACTCTATCGCCTCTGGAGGCAGAGGCATTTCCAGAGTGATCAATCCAGGGCCCTTTCTGAGCCCTAAATTCACTGTTTATACTATTTTCTAATACTTTACTGTTCACACTCTTCCTTTATTGATGCTGTGCTTTCTCTCCCTTGGAGTTGATGGGCAGCAGCAAGTAATGAATACAGGTGTGTTTGCTTTCAGTATATGATCTGGGATGTTCCTCTGCTTTCAAGGAGCACAGTTGTAACAGCTTCTGGTGTCTTGTCTTCAGTCTGGTCTACACACAAAGTTGCACCCACTTAACTAAAGGTGTGTTTTTAAAATCAATTCATTTAAACTAGTGGAAGAACCCTGTGTGGATGCTCTGAATTCAGTTCAAATCTGGCTTATAGATGCAAGCTAAACTAATATAAGCCAGTTTTAAACTAATGTAAATGTGTCCACCTATGGGTTTGCATCAGTTTAAAAACTGAATTTAGTGAAACCATTGTGTCTCGTGTAGAAAAGTCCTCAGTTTTTTGATAGTAACATTTTGTCATACTCAGATGTGTGTGTGTCATAAATAGATAGCTAAGGGTTAATGTTTCTTTTACCTGTAAAGGGTTAACAAAGAGAACCAAACACCTGACCAGAGGACCAATCAGGAAACTGGATTTTTTCAAAACTCAGGGAGGGAATGTTGGGTCTGTGTCTTTGTGCGGTGGCTCTTGGCTGATGAGGGGGCTTCTTTCTATCTTCCAGCTATCTATTTCAGTTTCAAAGTTGTGTAGTACAAAATGTAGCCACACAATAGGCTTTATGTTTTGTTTTGTGGTTGTACATGTGTTGTTAGTTGCTGAATGTTACAATTGGTATCTCTTGTTTGATAAGTCTGGTTGATTTCATATTTTCTTTTAAGTAGATAAGCCGGTGTATGTTAACTTAATGAAGTTAGATGCAATATCATGGTTTTTTCTTGCTTGTTTTATATAAAGCTTCTTTTTAAGACTTGTTGGTTTCTCTGCGGTAGGCTAAGGAACGAAGGGGGGAGGGAATCTCTTGTGTTAGATCTCGGAGGGTAAGCTCTGCAGCACCAGGAATTGGGGAGGGAAGGAGAGAGAGATCATCTGTTTCCTGTATTTGGGTTGTCTCTTGTTGGAATAGAGGAGACATGCTCTGGTATGTGATGTAAAGAGATTGGGGTAACTGAGTACGTGCAGGAGAGGAAAGTCTGTGGAGGAAGGGAGGAGAGTGGTTATTTCCCTTTGTGTAACTCAGTGCTTCTGAGTCTTGGTCTCCAGAGAAGGTTTGGGAGACCAGAGAGGGAGCAGTCCTTGAACCTATGGCTGGTGGATGCAGATCAGATCTTAAGGCTGGTATTAAGCTTAGAAGGGTTCATGCTAGCTTCTCAGGTTATGAACGCTAAGGTTCAAATCTGAGTAAGAAGTTATGATAGTGTGCATTTAACATTAGGATGCATAAAAAGAAATGGTATGAGTGGCATTATCCTTTCTACAAGTGGAATTAGAATGCAGTTTTTTTCTCTGCTGCATGTAGTTCCTGTAGTGGGGTGCAGGCTAGAGGGTCTGAAACCAGAGACTCTCAGTTAAGGTGAGCATGATCTGGAGCTCAGCTTAGCTGCTGATTTAGGTTCTGGGTTTTGTCAGGATGCTGAAACTGAGACTTGTGTGTCCTCCCCATGCCAGATTTTTCCCCCTTAAATAGTTCATGAGCTACACTGTGATGTCTTCACTTTCTAGCAGTTACTGAAGTATTGTAAGAATTGTTCACATAATTTTAAAACACTTACTTATAAAGCTATTGATAAAGTGATGCAGTTTCAGCTACCTGTGAGTGAGATGGGTTCTCTCCATAAACAAAGTTTCTTAATTGCAACTTGTCACGCTTCACCAGATGATAGAATCTAGAGTGCAGTTGTTCATTTTGGTTATGACCTACGTGAGCTGAAACTAGCCATTTTAAATGACTATTTGAAACCTCATTCTCCTGCAGAAATATATATTTGCAATCATATCGCAAGGGAGGCAAGAGACTTGTGGGGTGGGATTGAAGGAGTAGGGATTGCTCTGCTTCACTTCCATGGCAGCCCCAGCTGACGCATGTAGAAACACTGGTCTGAAGAAGACCTTGCTCCTTTCCTTTAGCAGAGGTTGCTGAAATGCAGACCAATAATGGGAGGATTGGGAATATTTCTACTGAAAGGATGGGTTTTGAGCCTCATCAGGCAGAAGTGATCCTCTCTGAGAAAAGGATTATAGGAAGGAGAGCTTCAATGTGTCAGAAGCCATAAAGTTAATAGAATAAAAATCAGAGATGTCAAAGACCTGTTTGGACTACTCGAAGAAGAAAAGACGGTTATTCACCTTTTGTAACTGTAGTTCTTCGAGATGTGTTGCTCATGTCCATTCCAAACCCGCTCTCTTTCCCCTCTGTCAGAGTAGCTGGCAAGAAGGAACTGAGGGGGGGCTGGGTTGGCAGGAACATATATCTGGCACCATGGCGGCGCCACTCCAGGGGTTGCCTCAGCCGACCCACCGAGTTTTGCTAGGGTAAAAATCTTCCAATGAACATGCACGCAGCGCACGACCACCTAATTGGAATGGATATGAGCAACACATCTCGAAGAACAACAGTTACAAAGGTGGGTAACCATCTTTTTGAACAAAGGTGAAGTAGCAGCAAAATAATACAGCATTGCATGCACCCACCCAGTGAGAGTGCCTGAGAATAGTGAAGTGTGTAGCCCTCAGAGCCTATCACACTATCAACAAGGGAGTGACTTACACTTATTTCTTAACTTGTTTAACAGATGAACACTTCTCTGAGCCAAATGACTCACCCCATGTGTTTGTTTTTAGAAAGTTTATAAAATGGAAATAACAAAAATTAAACTTGAACAGCTTGTGCACACATTTAGCATTTTTTAAAATCTTTCAACTGATGGGTAAGTAGGAGCTTTTTAGGAATAGGATCCATGAATGACAGAGGTTTGCTGATTACTTCTGTTTTCTTCTCTCTCCTGTTGCATTGAGAGACCTTCACAACATCTCAGCTGCTATCTGCCCACAGGGAGGAAGAATCTCACTGGGCCATGACTTCCTTTATAGCTGAGTATTGTAGTGTACTACTGTAGCACTATCAGTTGATGTCTGTTTTCTCTAATTCATTCTCTTAGGCTGAATATACTTATGTCTCGATCTCAACCCAGAAATGATTATTTTTTTATTTTATTTTTTTTGAAGTTGCAGAGTACACTTTGACCTACTTATACATGTGGAGAGAAGTGGGAAGCATTTCTCAAATAACTTTTTTTCAGGCCCATATTTACTCTGATTATTCATGCAACTTTAATTTCCCACTCAACATGTATATAGTTTTGACTCAGGATGGTGTGCATTGCTTTGTTTGAAATTTTTCTTTAGACCTGTTTTAAAATAGAGTGCATACAGGGTTATGATTTTTCCTTCACTGGTGGCCTCATGTACACACACACACTGAGCCAGAGGCTTCAGAGAAGATCCTGGAATTACAAGTCAATTAAGCCTAACTAGGGTACCAGGCATATTGGTTGAAACTATAGTAAAGAACATAATGATCAGACACATAAATGAACACGATCTGTTGGTTTTTGTAAAGGCCTCAACCAATCTATTAGAATTCTTTGAAGGAATCAACAGACATGTGGAAGAGGGTGATCCAGCTGATAAAGTGTACTTGGACTTTCAGAAAGACGTTGACCAGGTCCCTCACCAAAGACTCGCAAAATAGGCTGTCATGGATAAGAGGGCAGATCCTCTCATGCATCAGTAACTGGTTAGAAGATAGGAAACAAAGGGTAGGAATGAATGGTTGCTGTTTACCTCTCTCCACTGTGAAAACCAAAGTCTCACCTAGAAAGTGTAACTTTGCTTATATGGCACTAACAGAGTGCTAGATGAGATGATCTTTCACCACTATGCTGCTCATGAATTCATACACCTCTGCCTCGATATAACGCTGTCTTCAGGAGCCAAAAAATCTTACCGTGTTATAGGTGAAACCACGTTATATCAAACTTGCTTTGATCCACCAAAGTGCACAGCCCCGCCCCCGAATACTGCTTCACTGCGTTATATCCGAATTCGTGTTATATCCGGTCACGTTATATTGAGGTGGAGGTGTATTATGTCTAAGTGGGTTTCTATGGACTTCATCTGGTTGTAGAACCAAGAGTTTTACACAGTTGGATTTTGGTTGAAATCATACTGTAGATTTTATTATTATTATTTATTCAGTATGAGTAAATGTTGCTTTCAACAAACTAGCAGTGATCATTGTGCAATATGATCCTCTCCTCCCTTCAGCTACTGAATACACTGAACCAGGACACTTCACAGAACGAGGGACAGAGTTCAAAGTCTGACCTTTTGGTTTCAGAAGACAATGAATTGTGCTGCCAGCTAACTCTTACTGACTCTTCCTCCTTGGATATATTTTCCTTATTTCAAACTCAACAGCTTTCATGTCCTTTCCTTTAGTTTTTGCTTCAGAAAGAGAGTGATACATACAGATCTATCAGTTTGCTGGTATGTTACAATAAGCATTAGACGGAAATGTCCATATCACTGGTAGCTTTTTGAATAGCAGTTTTTAATCTTTAATGTGTGATAAGGTGCCTGTCTTTGAGTTATCAGTGGTGAGAGCTCTTTATAAATTTGAGATACTGTGGTAGCCTTCTCTTTAAATTTACCCTAACCCATATCCACATTGTTAAGTATTGTAAAACAATTTAATGAAACCTCACTAAGGCAGATGTGTATTAAAATGTTAAACAGCATGTTCTTACTGTTTATGCTATATGAGAGCAAATAAGTTAAATGTTAAAAATTTTTATTCTTTGCTAAGCTGATAAATCATTTTTGATAATACTTCTCTCTTCTCTCTGCCCTCCTTCCCCACATATTTATAATGGCAATTATGATTTGCATTTTTTAAGCAACACTTCCTCACTCTGTGCTGTCATTTAAATTGATTGGGCCTTTTTAAACTCTTGTAAAATGGGGTTTCAGAACTGAGTTTTTTCTTTCCTGGGTTAAGTGCTTAAATTTGTTCACCCTTGAAATCTACTGAGCTCTGTTTAGAATAAATATTTGTCTGTCTCTGTGTTTACCTGTTCAGAGAAACAGAAAATAAGTCTGAACTCTGACAGTACTGGACCTGCATTTGATTTGACTTTTTTTCTGACTGAAAGACTTGGACTAGGGGGGTGAGAGTGGATTATGAAATCAGAACAGATAGATAAAGGGTGATGCTGGTAACTAACTCTAAAGTGAATCCGTAGGGAAATAGTGTGTGCAATTAAATTGTTCTTTTTATTCAGTATTACAATTGTATATTCTCCATACAAATATTGTGGTGTTGAGCTCTTATTTCTCTGCTGTTAGTGGAAATGAGTTAGTAAGATGGACAGCTCAGAGCACATCTTACGTCAGAGCTCCCTCCACAGGGTAGAAAGGGTGAGAAGTGTATAAATTGAAGATAAAAGTTTTGGGAATTCAGGAAAATGTGAATCCCTTCAGGAGACCAATCTTAACATTATTGTACATGTTAACAAAATCTAAATTGATGAATGTTTACAAACTGTCAGTGTGTCATGCTAGTACTGTCATGTTTTCATGTGAACAGTAAATGAAAGCACGACCTTCACTTCTGTACAGTTTTAAGCTGTGCTGGCAAATGGTGTGCTCTCTGCAAGGAAACGGAATCCATTCAGTGACTAGTAAATTACAATAGAGTTGGATTAATGTCAGATTGCTGGCTTAGTGTAGCATCATCAGTGATGAAAGTTGCAGGTCAAATCTTCATTCTTTTTGTGGTTTACTAATAAGATTTTTTTTAAACTATTTGAATAAATTTTCACCTGGAGGTTTAATAAATCAACCAATGATGGGATTGGTATCCACTTGCTATCCTCCTTTTGGAATAGACTAAGGAGTTACTGGAGTTTTGTCTACTTAATCACTTGTATTGTGATGACACATGGGGCCCATTGTGTTACCCAATGTACAAACATAGCAAAAAGATGAAGAGCTTATAGTATGAGTATAAGGGAAAAGAAAACTGCTGGATACAACAGATGAGGAAAGCAAAGGTCACAAATAGAGCTGAGCAAGAACTGGATTTTCTGTCTCATAGGAAATCCTGTTTTGAAAAATTTTCCATTCTGAAATGAAATGAGAACAAAATTTGGAAATATCCCACAAAACAAACTTCTGAAAAAAAATCATTGAGGAAAATAGAATCAGTTTGTTCTGATTTTAATTTTTATTTTATAAAAAATTATAGTATAAAATTTCTAAATAGTCATTTTGAAATAAAAGATCTAAACATTCCATTCTGAAACTGTCAGAATTGAACATTTTGACCTTATCAAAATGTAATTTTATTTTTTCTTGAGACAGTTTTATTTGAATACACTTTTCCACAAAATGTTTCATTTTTGAGAAATCAACATTTTCTGGCAGAAAAATGTTCTGCTGGGAAATCTTCCAACCAGCTCTAGTCAGAATGATCAACAGAGTGATTTTTATATTTACAAGTTGGGGGAACTGAGGCACAGGGTCAATTAAGTGACCTGCCAAAGATCACATGGGAGAGGCTGCAGCAGAGCTGGGAACTTAATTCACATCTCCTGAATCCCAGTTAAGGTGACCAGACAGCAAATGTGAAAAATTGGGATGGGGTTGGGGGTGTGGGGGGAATAATAGGAGCCAATATAAGAAAAAGACCCCAAAATCGGGACTGTCCCTTCTTATTTGGAGTTCAGTGCATGATGTTCTCTCCCACTGTGATCTGAGTAGGAAGTGTGGTGAAGGAAGGCATGTAACTGAATAAAATATCTTAACTTTTGACCTGTAAGTGGGTAAAGTACCGAAGCTGCTGCTATTTTGTTCTGTATGGGTAGTATTTGTACACTAGTATATTGCTCTTTACACAGAGAAAGACAGCTTCATTCTATGAGGCTTAGTCTGCATTAGAAATGACATGATGCATATTCTCCTGTGTTTTGGATTTTTAATTCTGATATTAGATTGGCCTAAGTGTGGAGATCATTGTTGGAGAGTTTGCAGAACATACACTGAATAGTGTGGATCTAGCAAGCTGGAGTAGCTAGAGCATGATTTAAATGTAAATGTGGCACATACTGAGGTGTTACTCAAAGTCTCCAAATTCTCTTAGGGCTCAGTTCTGCTCCCATGGAAATCAGTGACAGTTTCCATTGACTTTCATAGAGGAGGCATGACTTCACACTATCCCCAAACTCATGTCTTAGTTGAAGGCGCTCTTTCTGAGATTAAGCATTCACTTTTATTTGTTTCCCACCTGCCATCGACTTTTCTTGGCAGTGGAAGTCTTGAAGTTTAGACTGAAACAAAATAACCCTATTTCATTAGCTTTGATATAAGATTTGATGTAAATTGGAATAGAATGGGATTCCAGCTGTATTCTTTGGCAGATAAACAGATATTCTGAAAAAGCTGCCACATCTGTAGACCATATATTTTGCATCATTACTGAAATTTAAATTTGTAAGTGATTTGTAATGCTAACCTTGTGAGTTTTATCAAAACGGTTGCTTATTAAGCATGTATATAAATAAATATATATTAAGCACTGCACTACATATTGTCACTCTGTGCAGTAATTCAAGGCAGTGAAAACTTCTTACAAGGAGCCTGGATGAACTTAAGCAGGGTCTGTACTCTGCTTCGTAGTCTCTTCTGTCAGTGGATTTCCCAATCGTGTGTACTTTACAGCTCCTGCAGCCATTTAAAAAGAGAGGAAAAGACTTGTTGAGTATGACTTGAAATGTACATCCCCAACTGATTTGACAGTTCTAAGTGGAAATCTCCCTGCGCTGCTGCCAGTGGAGTAACAGTTGATCAGCTGAATTGAATGTGACAGTGAATGAATGGGAGAGTGAAAGGTGAGGGTAGAAAAGGGAAGGTGACAGTATCATAATGCTGGAGACATTTGTGAGAGAATATTAGGTCTATTGATGCATTGTGCTGTGTCAAAGGCACAGAGGAAGCTATTGACTCTTGGACAGATCCCATTAACCAGTTTTTTTGCTCAATTTAGAAAGCTGCTTGGTAATTTGTTAACCTGACACACAAACCTTTCCTTCCCTCCTATCGAGTTGGTACAAGGATATGAATTTGTGTCAGGCCTTATTTTGAGTTTTTAATTCAAATCTTTAAAATAAATATCAAGCTGAGTTGCCTTGGGCTGCTCAAAGTATACATTAGTGCAGTGAATTCCGTTTGGTGCTTGCTCTTGCATGACTTTGTCCTGCTCCATATTAATTCCGGGACAAGACTCCACTAAGGATCTTCTCATGGGCAGCGCCATTGGAAAGTTATCAGTCAGACTTACTTAGTTGAAAAAAAAAATTATTATTCTTCGAGTAATTGCTCATGTCGATTTCCAGTGAGGTGCGTGTGCGTGCTGCGTGCATGGATGTCAGAAACTTTTTCCCTAGCAGCTACCTGTTGGGCCAGCTGGGGAGCCCCCTGGAGTGGCACCGATATGACGTTCTATATAAGACCCTGCTGGCCCGACCCCCCTTCAGTTCCTTCTTACCACCCGTGATGGTTGTTGGAACAGTGGTCTCTTGTTTCTCAAGTGGTCCACTAATCCCTAGCTTTTCTCTTATCTTAGTAGTTACATTTGTTAGTTAATCATTGATAGTTAATGTTAAATGTTTCTGTAGTGTTAAGCATAGTTTAGTAGTGAGGGCAGTTTCGCACTCGACTGCCTTGCGGGGCTCTGGGGCATGCAGTTCCCGGGCTTCAAACCTTGCACTTCTTGTAGCAAGACCATGCCTACTGGCTACCCACACCGACTCCTTCCCTAGGTTTCTGTGGGAGGCCCATCAGGCTGACAAATGTAAAATCTGTAAGGCGTTCAAGCCCCGAAAAAGAAAAGAGAGGGAAATCCGGCTCAAGCAACTCCTCGTGGAGTCCACATTGCGTCCCTCTCAAGAGGCGGGACTGAGTGCTGTGGTGCGCAGTGCTCCCCCAGTGGTACCAGCCATGGCACCGCAGAAGATCCTGCGCCCACCTTGGGACTATTGATCTCCCGGGCCCCAAAGACGCCCACCCCAGAACCATTCCCACTCCCCAGTCACTTGGAAAAAGCAGGCCTTGGGAGGACCCTATGGTAGGCCTGAAGCCGTCACTCCGGCCCCAACTGAGCAAGCTTTGAACCAGGCCTCTAAACCAAACAAGACCTCTAGGCCCCAGTCTGCTCATGCCAGCCCTGCGCAAGCATCTGCGCAAGTGGAAGAGATTACATTACCTTCCACTCCAGATACCTTTAAGACTGCTAGAGGGGTCATTGAAATGACAGCACCGGTGTCCCTGACCCAAGCACCGACTCCGGCCTGAGTCCAGGTTCTATCCAAGGGCATACCGGCGATGTTCGGACTGTCAACCCTCAGACCACCATCTCCACACAGCTGTGAGTCCCAGCATCATTCGGAGTCCTGGCACCGCTCCAGGTACTGGTCTGAATCATGGCACCAGTTAGACTTGCGGCATTGGTCCCATAGCCCCTACCCTTAGAGCTGTTTGCGCTTGAGGTCACTGTAGACTGCTGGGACATGGTCCCGCTCGAGATCCAGGTCACATTCATCAACATTGCAGTGCTGATCCCCACACCGGTTGTCACCACAGCAGTGGCTCGCGACTCGTCGCCGATCCTCTTCATGGCACTGCTCACCGTCGTGGCACCACCCATCAGCAAGGCATTGGTCACAGTCCCAATGAGCTCCATGACGCCGGTCTCCGTATGATCCTCTCCTGTTAAGAGATTCGGTGCCCCCCTTGCTACATTCACGCACCGCTCTTTCATGGCCATTGAGATCCCAATCCCCTTCTGGCAGATCGGGGAGGGCCTCAAGGGTTTTGGGCATTCTCCAGTCGGGCCCAGGAAGTCTCGATCATGACCCCCTGGCACCCAACTGGCAACCTCAGTGGCAATTTTGGACCCCATGGGCATATAGTCAGGCCCTGGTTGCCCAGCTGTCATCATACTAGGACACCTGGCCTCCTGAGATGACTCCCAGCTGCCCCCATCCAGACCCGGTCCAACCCACAGAGCCAGCATCCATGGTAGGGGTGTGATAAAGCCTCTGTCCCAAATCTGGACCTTAGCATCCAAAATTTGGGGGCTTAACATGAAACTCCCCCCAAGCTTATACCCAGCTTGGCTCTGATCTCGCTGCCACCAACCAGGATTCAGTGCCTGGTACACTGAAGCCCCCCAAAATCGTCCCTGGGGGACCCCCCAAGACCCAGAACCCCTGGGTCTCCTATCTCAAACGGGAAAACAAGTTCCTCCCCCTTGTCTCCTCGTTATCTGATCCCCAGCTTCCCTCCCTGGGTGAGCCTGGGCGATGCAGTACTTAACTCCTTGAATACAAAACAAAGAGGCCAATCAACCTCTCCCTAAGGCGATGCATTCAAACCTAGTAAAGCTAACATAAAGAGATTTTCCACCCCCCCTTTCCTGTAGCCTAACCAGAGAAAAACCAAAAACCTCAACCAGGTTTTAAAAAGAAACTTTATATAAAAAGAAAGAAAATACAGAAAAATATAACCCACTGCATTAAGATGTCAATTACAGGCTCTTGCTTATAAGAATTAGGAATACACAGTCTGATTCAAAAAATAGCCAATTTAAACCAGTCCAGCAATTACACCCATGTAAATACAAACCAAAGCACATAACAGCCTATTGCTTGGTTTCCTTTGTACTCACACTTGATAGTAGAATATTAGAAAGAAGATTGGAGTTAGCAGAAAAGCTGTTTCAATCCATAGCCGGGAGAAACAAAAGACCCCGAGTTCCTTTCCCTCCCAGACTTTAAAAAAAATCCAGTTCTCTGATTGGTCCTCTGGTCAGGTGCTTGATTCCCCCCTGTCCACCCCTTACAGGTAAAAGAAAATTAACCCTTACCTATCTACTTATGACAAGGGGCTACCCCAGGAGCCCAGGAAGAGCTACCCACGGCTGACCAAGAGGCCACCTCCATCCCAGCTCTTGCGGTGGTTGTCTTCATCCTCCCCTGATGAGGCTATGGCTGGCATGTCCACGTCTGGTCCACCCCTGATGGACTTCCGAGTCCTACATGAACTGCTTAGGCGCATAGCCCTTAATATGAACCTCCAGGTTGAGGAGGTCGTGGAGGAGGAGGATCCTATGGTGGACATATTAGGACCAGAGGTGCCTTCCAGGGTGGCCCTCCCTATGAATAAAACTATACAAACCAATGCCAAAACCCTCTGGCAAACCCTGGCCTCCATCTGCCACACAGCCAAAGGGATGGAAAGAAAATGTTTTGTTCCCACCAGGAGATATGAATACCTTTTCACCCACCCCACCCCATGCTCGCTTGTGGTGGACGCGGTGAATGCAAAAGAAGGACAAGGCCAACAAGGGCCTGCTCCCAAATCAAAAGTCGCCAAGTGGCTGGACCTTTTCAGGAGAAAAGTTTATTCTACTGGTAGTCTCTCGCTACAGGTAGCTAACCAGCTGGCAATCCTCAGTAGATACAATTGTAACTCCTGGTCTGCAGTCCTCAAATTCCAAGACCTTCTCCCAGCAGAGCGCTCGTACGGAACTGGGGGCCATCGCCAAGGAGGGAAAGTTAGTAGCTTGAACCTCCCTTCAGGATTTCTTCGATGCTGCCGACGCAGCTGCACACATTCTGGCATCAGGCATCGCCATGCAATGTTGTGCCTGACTCCAGTCTTTGGGACTTCCACCTGAGGTGCAGCGCACCATCCAAGATCTCCCCTTTGATGGTCAGGGCCTATTTGCGGAGCAAACCATTCCCCGTCTACATACCTTAAAGGACACAAGAAACACTATTAAATCCTTGGGTATGCATACCCTAGCTAACCAAAAAAAGCCATTCAAACCCCAGACCACCCAGCAACATCCCTTCCCACCTAGACCCAGGCAGGACTTCTCCCGTCAGAGAAGCAGGTACTCTTGACGCAGACTGTCATGTCCCTTCCCCCTCCACCCCCCATCCCTCCGGTCAAGGACAATCCAAGCCACCCCCGGGGCCTAAGTGCCCATTTTGAAGGTGTGGTTGAGGATGGACTACCAGCTCTCACCCTGTACAATTATCCCTTTCTGAACCATCTATCCCGTTTCTACCATGCCTGGTCCTGCATTACATCGGACTGTTGAGTCCTCCGCATGGTGAAGATGGGATAGTCTATCCATTTCTGCTCCATCCTGCCTTCCCACCCTCCTTCCCTGTCTCTCTCTTCAGGGACCCTTCTCACGAGCAACTCCTCGCCCAGGAAGTACAAACCCTCCTGGCCTTAGGGGCAGTGGAGGAAGTGGCTCAGGGGCAAAGGTTTCTACTTTCGTTATTTCCTTGTCCCCAGGGAGCTCAACAAGCACATAGTTAACCTAAAGTTCCGCACGGTCTCCTTAGCCACTATTATTCCCTGACTGGATCCGGGAGACTGATATGCTGCCCATGATAAGAAAGACACGTACTTTCACATTTTAATTACTCCACCTCACAGACGTTTCCTCCATTTTGTGGTGAACAAGACGCACTATCAGATCACAACCCTCCTGTTCGGCTTGTGCACAGCCCCTCGCGTCTTTACCAAGAGCAAGGTGGTCGTGACAGCTTTTCTTCGATATCACATGCACGTCTTCCTGTACCTCGACAACTGGCTTATATGGGGCCGGTCTCACCAGCAAGTCCGGTCTCAAGTACAACTGGTTATGGACACGTTCGGTTGCTTGGGCATCATGCTGAACATCAGCAAATCTGTCCTCTCCTCTTCTCGAACTATAGAGTTTATCGGGGCAGTCCTAGACGCAAACCAAGCAAGGGCCTTCCTCCCGGAGTCATGGTGCCTGGCTATAGCAAGCATAATTACCAGCCTTTGCAAGTTTCCCACCACCACAGCAAGGCAGTGTCTCAGGTTGCTGGGTCACATGGCATCCTTTACTACATGGTGCAACACGCCAGGCTAAGACTCAGTCCACTACAGACGTGGTTGGCGTCAGCTTGTCGGCCAGGGCGTGACAGTCTAGAAATGGTACTCATGGTCCCAAAGCACACACTCGAATCCCTATGATGGTGGCTGGATTCTCGTATGGTGGGTGCTGGGGTCCCATTCCATCCCCCTCAACCCACCTTGACCCTGGTGTTACAGATGCATCTGACCTGGGGTGGGGGGCTCACCTCGGGAACCTGACAATGCAGGACTTATGATACAAAAGCGAGCTGTCATTATACATCAATATCAAAGCGCTCGGGGCAATTCACCTTGCGTGCCAAATGTTCCTTCTCCACTTACAAGGCCACTGTGTAGCAGTCATAATGGACAACACCACGGCTATGTTCTATTTGAACAAACAAGGCAGAGCCTGGTCATCGCCACTCTACCAAGAAGCCCTCCCTCTGTGGGAATTCTGTTTAGCCCACTCCGTCACCCTTCAAGCCTCGTATCTGCCAGATGTCCAGAACGCACTGGCAACAGCTTGAGCAGGTGTTTTCTCACACACGCATGGTCGAAACACTCGGACATTATTCACTCCGTTTTCTCCATCTGGGAGTTTCCCCGAGTCGACTTGTTGGCTTCACGGACCAACAGGAAGTGCACAGCCTTCTGTTCCTTGTGGGGTCACAGCCTGGTCTCAATAGCCTTCCAGATCACGTGGTCGGATCATCTTCTTTTGCCTTCCCACCATTCCCGCTGGTCCACAAGGTGCTCCTCAAGGTCCCCCAGGACAAGGCGGACGTCAAACTGGTGGCCCCTGCGTGCCAGTGTTGGTCCTGCTGGACTGTCAGTTTGGTCTGCCTTATGCCTCCCTCTCACCCCCGACCTCGTCTCCCAGAACCACAATCATCTCTTACACCCGGACCTTCAGTCACTCCACCTCACAGCCTGGAGGATCCGTGGCTGAACCAGGCTGAACGCGCCTGTTCGGACTTGGTAAGGCGAGTGCTCCCGGAAAGTCGCAAGCCGTCGACTAGGCTTACCTATGAGACTAAGTGGAAGAGGTTCTCCAGCTGGCGCATTCAGCGGCAGGTGCCCCTGCTCCAGGCTTCGATCCTGTGCATCTTGGACTACCTGATGTTCTTAAAGGACCAGCACCTAGCCTTTGGATCCTTTAAGGTTCACTTCGTGGCCATCTCTGCATTCCACCCAGGCGAGGCCAGGTGCTTTGGTGTTTGCACACCCGGTCGTGTGGTGCTTCCTCAAAGGCTTGGAGAAAGTCCATCTTCCAATGAAGCCGCTCGTGCCTGCATGGGATCTGAACTTGGTCTTTTCCTGCCTTATGGGCCCTCCTTTCGAGCTGCTGGCCTCCTGCTCTCACTTGTCGATCTCTCCTGGAAGGTCGCCTTCCTAGTGGCCATCACTTCTGCATGTCGGCTATCCGAACTATGGGCTGTCACGTCTGAACTGTCCTATACCATTTTTCATAAAGATAAAGTTAAACTAAGACCTCATTCAGCTACTGCCAAAAGTGATGTCCCATTTCCATGCGAGTCAGGATATCTTCCTACCAGTTTTCTACCCAAAACCACATGCTGACCTTTGGGGGCAGTGCCTCCATTCCCTGGATGTTAGAAGGGCGCTCGCCTTCTATATCGGCTGAACGAAGCCCTTCCTTAAAACAATTCAGTTATTTGTTGCCATCACAGGTCAAATGAAAGGCACTCCGGTTTCCTCCCAGCGAATATCCTCATGGATCACGGGGTGTATTTGTGCCTGCTAGAACTTGGTGAACGTCCCTCTACCTGCTGTCACTGCTCACTCCACGAGAGCTCAGACATAGTCAGCTGCCTTTATGGCACACGTTCTCCTCCAGGAAATCTGCAGAGCTGCCATGTGGGCCTCGATGCACACCTTTACGTCCCACTATGCCATCATTCAGCACTCCCGGAATGATGCGGCCTTTGGCAGAGCGATCCTTCAGTCTGTGGTTCCTTGACTCCAACGCCACCTCCGAGGTAAGGCTTCGGAGTCACCTAACTGGAATTGATATGAGCAATCACTTGAAGAAAAAACGGTTACTTACCTTTCTGTAACTGTTGTTCTTAGAGATGTGTTGCTCATATCTATTCTATGCTCTCCTCCCACCCCCCCACCCCTCCCCTCTGTCGGAGTAGCCGGCAAGAAGGAACTGAAAGGAGGTCGTGCCGGCAGGGGCTTATATAGATGGCCATTTCGGCTCCACTCCAGGGGGCTTCCCAGCGAGCCAGACGGGTAGCTGCTAGGGTAAAAGTTTCCGACATCCGTGCATGCAGCGGTCGCACACGCCTAACTGAAACAGATATGAGCAATGCATCTAGAAGAGCAAGAGTTATGTGGAAAAACGGTTACTTACCTTTCTATGTCAACTTCTGAATGGTAAACGCACAATCTTAAACTTAACTTTTCAGACTCCTACATCCGTCATCACTCTCCTAGTGCAGATATTGGAATATCCGTACTTCAAAGTTACTTTGTTGTACGATATGGTAGAAACTGATGGTAGTTTTTGCAGCTTGATACTCTGAAATAACTTAATAGCACAGAGCTTGTAGTGCTTAAATCAGCTATAAATAATCTATTTCAAATGCACTTCCTTAAATAAGTATATTTATATTGATGGGATCTGTTTATTTTGTGCCCTTCTGTTGTGAATTTCTCATTTGAAGCAGCTTTAATTTCTATCTTATTTTTCAGTTTAAATATGGCACCTATCTTAATTACACTAGGAGCACAATACAAATTTAACAGAACAAAATCACTAACCTTAAAAAAATCTCCTCAGAAGCCTGGGAATGGACCCAGAGGTCAACAAATTTGGGCTTGGAGGCAAATAAGGGAAAGCAGTTACACAAGAGGACCCTTCACTGGGAGCACCCTGCTAGCAGCTCCCAGAGATACAAAAGTAGGGACTGTTAATTCGAGCATCCCATCTGCGCTCAACAGTCACAGTTTAACAGAGAGGCAGGTTTCTAAGAGTGTGTCTACACAGCCTGCCTCTCTGCTTGGGTCGATGGACCTGGATTAGTGCTGCTCATTAGCGCTCTAAAACCAGCTGTATAGACCATGCTTTTGAAGCTGCAGCTTGGGGTGTGAATCCCACTTGCTCCACCTAGGTTTCAGAACCTGAGCTCCAGCACAAGCCATGACTTCAAAGCCCTGTCCCTACACAGCTATATTTAGAGCACTGACGCAAGCCCCACTAGCCCAAGTCTGTCAGGACTGGGAAGCTCGCTGCCACAGGCTGTATAAGCATACCCTAAAATAACCAGGACCCAAATCAGAAAACGACTTTATAGCTTATAATCAGCATTTTTAATTGACCCAAAAATTATTTGGAAGGCAGTGCAACCCTCTGGAGCACTATGTGAAACACTGCTAACTAATCAGACAGTCATTTTGCACTATATGACGCTCTAGTGGACGAGGCCGACATCCAATAGGAAAGGTTGTACAGTGTAGTATGGGGAAGTGGCCACTATTGTTATCTGGACGACCAGAAGCTGTCAGAGATCCTGTAAAATTCTGTTGTGAATTGGAACTCCTCCAGCAGACACTGTGTTGTCTGTTTAGAGCCTTAATTGGCTAGTTTTCCTTGAAGAGACCCATCCTTGGCCAGATATTTAGCTTTCTAACTATCTCTGCCAGCGAAGAAACAGGGACTTAGAGCAGAATATTGATCGTGCTGCAACCCAGATCATCTTCCTTAGCAGTTGAAGAAAGTTTTCAGGTCAAGAATTGTTGCAAAACAGAACCCTGTGGAACCCCAGATCGAGGGTTCAGAAGGTGATAAGTATTAAAAAGACATTTTAATCTATAACTTATTGTGGGCAAGAGGATGGAAACTGCACCCCTTCCCCCCAAACATCAGCTGCTAACATGGTAATGAGTCAGTGTTCTGCAACAACCTCACAAGAGCCATGGTCAAGCTAAGGCACAGCTACCTGTCTCTGTCTCTACGTGGCTGTAGAACTACGAACCTAGCTATATGAAGTGTCTGGATTGCTATAAATCAAATAAACATGGGAATGGGTCAGGGAAAATATTAATGGTTTTAAATTCTAATAAACTTTCAGTTATGGCTATCTAGGGAGCCCTTAGCATACCATCCTTTTACATATAGGCGTTCTTAAAATACTTTAAACACGCTCCTCCAAAAACAAAAACATCCAAACATACCTTAAGATTCCTTTCTCCCAGCTTCCATTGCTGCAGTTTCAGAAGTGTGTATACAACTGACTGTCTCCCTCTGTTCCCATTGCCTGAAAACAGAGCTCAGGTTGTTCTGAGAGACGTTTGGTTATGGAGTTATTTAATTTGGTTTATTCAGACTTTTAAATCAGACCTTGCCAAAGACCCAACAATATGCGGTCCTCTCTCTAGGGACCAACAATGAACTCTTTATACCAGTTCCCACTCTGCTGAAGCAATGGCATACTTCTCTGTTAAGAAAATCTGCAGATAAATCTTACCTGACGTCTAAACCTTCAGAGGGGATAGAGAGAGTTCAAGAATACACAAAGAGCAAGTATACTGTATTTTTCCATAATAAAAAAAATCCAGAAGTTCTTCCACAGAGAGGGTTTTTTGTTGACCTGGGTGTGATTAATACTTGTATATAAGAATATTATGTATAAATCTCTGGATTGTTCTAGTTTAGGATATGTGCTGCCTCTAGATGAGTTTAAAAGTGGCTTTTGGCTAACTTGATGTGGAGTGGTGGATAGCCAGTCCAGTATATACAGGGTGAGATTTTGTCCTTATTGGTCACACTATTGCTTTGCTAAAGGAGGAAGGGAAGACTGCTTCACTGAATGGGACCTTGATTATTTCAGTCAAGAAATATCAGTTGTGCATGATTTTTGTCACCAACCCAGAAGGGCATACGTTGGAATCACAGATCTTTGGTAGAGTCTCCTTGAGATTGTCAAATATTACTTATGGAGTGAATGGGCTGAACTCAAGGAATTGAGATAGATTGTGCTTACATCCCTGCATAAGAAGGAATGGATCCGTGCAGGCAGAGAACCCTTCTGTAAATGTGGATAATCTCTTCAGTGAAGTAGGAAGATTAATTTTTCACAGTCTCGGTGCTGCGTTCCACTGTTGACAGGGTTAATGAAGCAGTTACCAACCTGAATAGCTCCTTGCAGTTATGATTTGGCAGCTTCTTGGAGGTTGAAGGAAGAAGAATTTCTTGTACGCATGAAGAAATTCTTTGTAGCCTATCTGTTTCTGATTTCAACCACTGGCATTTAAGCTTGTGTCCCCTTCTGTCTGGTGCAGGGTGTCTAAAAACCAGGGAGATCTGTTGGGCTACATCTACACTACCGCACTTACAGCAGTCCAGCTGCTCCACTGTAGTGCTTGTGGTGGAGACGCTCTAAGCCTCTGGGAGAGAGCTCTGCTGTGGGCTTCATAATTCTACCTCCTTGAGAGGCAGCAGCCACGTTAGCGGGAAAAGCTGTCTGCACTAGATATAGCGCTGTCTACACTAGCGCTTAGAATAATTGACGTCGCTTCGGAATGTGAATAATCCAGTGACTGAGTGAGACGATAATGATATTTGAGTTCTCTGGTATCTGACCACTAATAAAATTAGGAGATATATTCAATTTAATGTGGTTGAGCTTTTGCACACCAGCAGCCCCACACATCTGGGCAGGAGAGACACCTGTGTCCAGTCACAAGGAGGTCCAAGACAACCGGTTTCTCCTCCATTGCAGCCTTCATATGCCTTTGCAGCCATTGAGAGATGATCCTGCTTCATCCGCCTGTTCTGCCGTTGAGGTCTTATACTGGGTTGTGTTGTGCTGGGCTGCACTTTGTCTGGCACCTCGCCTTCGACCTTACCGTTATGGGTGACCCTACCAGAAGTACAGGACTCCAAATGGCATCACTCTTAGGGTCTTACGTATATACAAGCTTCTTCACCACGTCAAGATGGTAGCCTAAGGAGACTGCAAAATGGTCATCATGTGCTCCTGGACTAGGATGGGAGGCCTTTTTGGCAATAGCGGTTGTGACAGAGCAGGTCTTTTAAGGAACCCCTCTGTTCACTGCATACGGGAAGGGGCTAAAAAAGGTGCCCCAAATATAAGCTGTCCCTGACTGGATAACCGTGTCCAGAGGGATCACTCCCACTGCAGTCAAAAAACAAATATGTTTCCTGCAACTTGGAATGTTCGTACCCCCCTACTAGATGACTCAAGAAGTGAAAGACCCAAACGCAGAATGGCAATTGTTGCCCAAGAATTCTCGAGGTACGACATCGACATCGCTGCTCTCAGCGAAACAAGATGTGCAGCTGAAAACCACTTGAGGGAAGAGGGTGGCTGTTACAGCTTCTTCTGGAAAGGAAAACTAGCAAGCAACAGGTGAATGCGTGGTATTGGATTTGCAGTCAAAAACCTTCTAGTCAACCACCTGAGTGAGCGAGCTTCCCTTTGGCATCAATGAGATCCTTATGATCCTCTGCGTCCAATTGGTCAGTAAGTTATTTGACACTGTCATCAGTGCACGTGCACCAGCTTGACGGTGAAAAAGAACAGAATGTATCCTTCTGCACTGACCTTGATAAAATTTTTCATCCAAAAACAGATAAGATAATCCTCTTAGGGGACTTTAATGCAAGAGTTGGCCAAGATACTAACATATGGAGTAGCACCATTGGGAAGGAAGGAGTGGGCAAGACCCAATTCCAATGGCATCCTTCTACTCAGCAGATGTGCAGAGCATGACCTTGTGATCACAAACACAATTTTCAGACAAAGCAAGTACAAAACAATTTGGCAACAGCCCAGCTTAAAACCTTGGCACCTCCTAGACTGTTATTGTAAGAACATAGGATCTAAGAGATGCTCAAATCACCCATGTCATGAGAGGAGCCGATGATTGCTGGACTGACCACCATCTGGTGAGGTCAGTCATGTCCTATCAGGGTTGCACCAAAACATAGAAAGCAATCCAAATCACACAGATGGCAATAAAACATCCAAATACTTCAATCTTTAGTGCACCAAGAGAACTTCCAAACACTCCTCAGTGAAAAACTGGCCATATGCACACCTGGGAAGGACAACACAAGTGTTGAAGAGGACTGGGAAGCCCTAAAACAGGCCATCCTTGAGGTTTGCGAGGCCTCGCTACCTGCTGCAATCAGGACTGGTTTGATGATGGCAACACTGAGATTACAGACCTTTTGGACCAGAGGAGAAAAGCTTTTTGTGACTGGCAAAACTAATCATTATCCAGTCAGAAGCAGAGCTCTTTCCATCAGCTCAAAGCTGAAGTTCAAAGGAGGATCTGAGAAATCAAAAACAAACGGTGGGAAGACAAAGCAAAAGAAATCCAAACATTTTGCTGACAGACATGATATGCAGAGGGTTTTTTATGAGACAAAGATCCTGTACAGACCAAGCTCATGTGGTCTCTCACCTCTGAGATCCAAAGATGGTAGTACCCTTCTTAAAGATGACAAATCCATCAAAGAGTGCTGGAATCAATATTATCAAAAGCTTCTAAATTGAGACTCAGCTGTGACTGACACCGTCGACTCTATCCCTCAGCACCCAATCTGGGAAATTCTTGCCAACCCACCAACACCTGAGGAGGTCTGCAAAGCAATTAAACAAATGAAGAACAATAAAGCATCAGGTCCTGATGGCATACCAACTGAAGTACTGTGTGTGGGGGTGGGGTGGGTGGGAGAACGATGACGAACAAGCTTCACTTGCTGCTCCTCAAAATGTGGCGCATTGAAGAAATCCCTGTGGATTTACATAATTCTAACATTGTCACCATTTTCAAAAAGGGAGACAGGGCCGTCTGTGGCAATTATCGAGGCATTGCCCTCCTCTCCATCTCTGAGAAGATCCTTGCTAGAATCTTACTGAATCCTCTGCTCACTCTTACAGAGGAAGTACTTCGATTCCCAGTGTGGCTTCAGACCATCACGAGGCAAAACAAACATGATTTTCACAGCCTGTCAGATCCAGGCAAAAAGTCAAGAACACAACACCAGGAGATATAGATACAATAGCCTTTATCGATCTGACCAAAGTTTCGACTCTGTCAACCATGAGGCTCCGTGGAAAATCATGTAAAAGTTTGGCTGCCCAAGCAAATTTATCACCATTGTAAGACTCCTCCATGACCAGATGACTGCCTCCATCCTGTGCAATGGCTCAACCTCTGAGCTCTTTGTCATCCGAACTGGTGTAAAACGAGGTTGTGTACTCACCCACCCTTTTCTCCGTTTTCTTAGCAGCTATGAAAACATTATCCCAACACAGTCTACCACAGGTCATTGGCATCCAATATCGGATTGACAACAGCCTCTTCAACCTTTCTCTTCTCCATGCCAGAACTAAAGCAATATCGGCAACCAATAACCAAACTCCAGTATGCAGATTGCTGTAGTTACACACTCAAAGGAGGATCTACAAACAGTCCTTAATTGGTTCTCTGAAGCTTACAAAAACCTAGGGCTAACTCTGAATATCGGCAAAACAAAAGTTCTCCAGTCCCTGTTCAATCACCAGACCCGGCAAGGAAGATCTACATCGACAAAGAACTGGAAAATGTAGACTGCTTTGCCTATCTTGGCAGCCATCTCTCGCAGAGGGCAGACATAGACGTCAAAATCCATCACAGAATTTGTTGTGCTGATCTTGCCTTTGACAGACTGTCTCGCCGGATATTCAACAACCATGCATCAGAACACATACTAAACTTTTAGTTTATAAAGTGGTGGTAATCCAAACTCTCTTCTGCAGCTGCGAGACTTGGGTGATCTATACAAAACATCTGAAAAACCTGGAACACCAGCACCAGCACTTTCTTCGGAAAATCCTCAACATAAAGTGGGAGGATCATTGCACTAATGTCAGTGTCCTCACAGAGGCCAACATCTTCAGTGTTGAGGCCCTGATTATCCAGTACCAGCTGAGGTGGAGCAGGCACTGTGTGCCCATGCCTGATGTATGCTTACCAAAACAACTGCTGTACGCCCAACTCACGGAAATGGGAGGCCAAAAGAAATGCTTTAAACACACCCTCAGTATAGACATCAAGAGATGTGGCATCAACACCACACACTGGGAGACAGCAGCCAAGGGTAGGGATAACTGGCAAAGACTTGTCAGAGAGGGAACATCCACTTTTGAGGAAAATCGCCTGGCCCTGGTTGCAGAAAAACACCAGGAAAGACAATGGTCACGCAGCAATTGCGGCCCAATCCTGTCTTCCAACACCACCTGCAATGTCTGACAACAAGCCTGTGGCTAAAGGATCGGACTTCTCAGTCACCAAAGAACCCCTGAAAAATAAAACCTGTGAAAGAAATCATCCTCGACGTCGAGGGATCACCGATGATATGTTCAGGATAACAGTTGAATTGTGATGTTCTCTATATATTCAATCTGAAGTCCAAGGTGTAACTGAGTGTGTAGGTTGAACTAGAGGTGATCTGTGAAAAACCTGTGGAAGCAAATGAGAGACATTCTTGTTCACTTCTACTCTATTCCAGCCTATACAAAAATTTGTGTTACTTCCCCCTGTTCTGCACTGCAGGTAGTAATGCAACTTACTAGAATTCTGGCTACCCAGATCTTTTTTTTTTAAAAAAAAAAAAAAAAAAAAAAAGAGAGGGGGTGCTAGGTGTAGTCTGAGAGCAGTGGGGTTGGGGCACAGAAAGGAAAAGATGTCACAGTGAGAAGAGGCTAGACAATATCAGTATAAGGGATAATGCATCTTCAACTATTCACAAAGGAGGGAGAAATGGGTGTGCAGAGGAGAAAAATGTGGTCAACATAAACCCAGTTCCATAGTTCATAAACATGCTCTTGTGGCCATGGGGAAGGTAATAGGAATCTGAAAGCTGCTAGCCTTCTATCTTTGCTCTTGCACTAGCTACCAATATAGCCAGTCATTGAGGGAGGTGACACATAGTGCTGCAGGCTCAGGCAACCTAAGCTTTTTTTTCTACCCCTGTGATGCTCTGTTTTTATTTTGGTACTGTATATTTTTGATTATTTTCTGATTTAGCTATATTTTGTAAGTTGATTATATTTGATTTGATGCTGTATATCTTTGATTTGAGGGATGGAAGAAACTAGTTTCTGTCTGGTGCATCAATATTGATACGAGAAGGATGGAAAAAATGTTGCTCAGCCACGGAAGTACATGTAATTTGGCCTCATAGATTCAGTAATGGAAGAATCTCCTACCATGAGCAACGTGACAGACAAAATAAGGAAAAAATAAACATAAAAGAGAGCAGATTAGATGGGAATTAAAATTGGCAGAGAACTGGATGTCTGCAACTCTTAAGGGATCAGAATGCAAATAGGACGTCCACCATGTTATTGTGGTGTTCAGGAAAAAGATCAATGATAGAATCACAATCGGTGATTTCTGCCTGACAGCCTAATTTACAAGGAATAAGGAAGCAGCAAATTGGTGACAATCCTAACAATTAGAATTACAGACCAAATGTATGTACCATGTGCGCTTTAGGTGTATATTTAATATTAGTAGCTGAAAGCCTGTGCTGACAATAAATTGTGTGTAAAGGAGTTGAACATGGCTGAGAAATTAAAACCGGGATGGTCACACTCTCTGAATCCCAGTAATGGAGCTCGGTGATGTTCTGTACAGGAAGAGTTCTCAGCCATACTTATAGCTGTTTTCATTGCTTCAGGCTGACTCAACAGACATTCTGGGCTTTAGAGTGACAAAGTGATAATCCTGAAGTTTTATTACATAGATTATACATGGAAATCTGATATTCATTGTGGAACCTAATATAAACTATGAAGCTACTGAAAACTTAAATATTTAAATTATCTTCTATTATGGATGTAATAGCTTGCTGGTTTTATTCATCTTGATTTTATATTTTTTGGTATTCAGAATTAAATTTATATCTTGTTCATGAATTGTAATCTCCTTTTCACCAACTTTTCTTGTGATGTCCTGTAATCTGAAATTTTCAAAGTTTACTTATACATGTTGTGCTGTAAAACCTTATTTTGATCATGTTATTTTTTATGGTGGTAAACCTTTAATGACAACTACCTCTCCGACGTCTCCCCACCCCCCTCTTCCAAAAAGCTATTTTCTCCTCTATAATTTAAGAGGGAAGAATAGCCAAAGTCTCTCTGAAGTTCTCTAGGGACCTAGCTATGGTAATCTAACTGTCCTGGCAGGTGCTCTAATACTATGATGATAGCACAGTACTACAAAACCCCAATGCCTGTATATAGTCCATTGTGATGTGAACTATCTGTTCACTAATACAATTTGCCTAATTTTTTAGGTCTAGTATATTTAGGTGCAAGTTATGAAACCAAAAGTACCTTTGCTCAATCTGCAAAGTTTCTCAAATATGACTATTCTTTGCTTCTCCACAATCCATTTGTGATAGAAGGTTGCGAGGAGGAGCAAAGGCAAAATAGAGTGGGAACCATGCTATGACACTTTCACCATTGTAACTCGCCCATGCAACTTTATCTAGTCATGTTAATTACTCTAATATCTGTTTGAATGTATTCAGGTTTGGAGAAGTTGGTAGTTTGTATCACTCACAAAATTACTTTAAACCATCACTCTGGCTAAATCAGTGACCACAGGGGATGTATGTGATGTAGCAGCTAAGTATTGACCTATGTTTGCCTGTTGAATGCTGACTGATACTGAGTTTAAGCTGTTAAGGGATGAACATTTTTTAGGGATCCTAAGATGGGGAAAAAAAATGCTGGTATTTGGAATTTCCTTGCCATTTTAATAAAAGATTTTGATTCTGTAACATCAAACTTTTACAACACTAAAGCTGCATCAAACAAACATCCATGCAAATCATGTTCCAAGTCCTAAAGTAAATCCAGGCTGTTCACACATTCACAAAGAATCTCAGATGAACTTATTCAGCCCTCAGGCTATGTCTAAACTACGAGCTAGGAGTGTGCCCCCGCGTGGTGTACACATTTGCACTAGTACAAGTATAAATAGCAGTGTAGCCCCAGTATCCCTGATAGTGGCGCAGAGGCATAGCTCAGCTGTGAAGAGTATAAACCCACCGGCTTCAGGTGATGAGAGCGAACGTGTGTTTACACAACAGGAGAATCATACCCCTAGTCCATAGTGTAGACATAGCCTCAGTCATACTGAGCCTTGGGCTAAATGCTGGGGAAGGCATTTTTGCTTCAAGTAGTATTGTGCAGGAGTTCTTTCCTTGGATATATTTGTCTATTCCAGTTCTGACCAAAGCAAGGTGACTGAATGAATGCTGTCGTTCACAGGTCAGTTTGGAAGCTTACACTCTTACCTGAGAGCATGGTTGACATAGTATTTTTTCAAAATACCTTTTTCTAACAATAGTTTAGGAGTGAACTCCTAATTTGAATTTGGATACAGAGCATAATTTATCACGGAAGAGAATATATTTTAAACTGAAATACTTTGGCCAACGTGTTACCTAATGGTATACCAATTAATGAAAACCGCATACAGTCTATTGCAGGCTACATAGGATCAACAGCCTTCATTTAATTTGCCTGATTTAAGTGTCAGGAGCAGAATTTCTGTTACTCTTGAACGTGTATGTGTACATGTACGTGGCAGCAGCATATCATCCTGGCAATATCAAAATGAATCGGGGCAGGACCACAAAGAGATTGGGACGAGACTTCACCATATTAGCTAGCACATTTGTCATACCCATTTCTAAACTAATTTTTTGTAATTGTCCAAAATGTGTTTTAGTAATTGTTTTTATGTCCATTCTTCAGTCATACTGTCAGATCCACCTAATTGGTAATTTGTAATAGATTATCTGAGTCAATTTGGTGAACAAGTGATTCAACAGCCTATGAAAAGAGAGAATCTCATGTACTCCGTTTTTCCACAAAACTCAGTGGAAAATTGTTTCATATCATGTAGTCTTTGCTTACTTGCACCCAAATCAGCAGTTTACTTCCAGTTACAATTTCGATTCCATTCTGTGGAATGGCCACTGGTTTCTTGTGGCTTGGGAGGATTGATTTTACTCAATAAATGTCAGTATCTCCCCACTTCTCCTTTCACTCAAAAGTTCACTAAAATAATTATTTGTTAATGTTCAGAGCAGAAAGCTTTTAAAAAAAAGTTGCTTGAAAGCTAATAATGGTACGTGTGACACCTGCATGCACACTTGTATGTTACTGCCTCAAGCAAAGAGTCTAGTTTTCCAGATGTATTTATTATTGTGGTTGTTTTTGTTTGTATTACCATAGCACCTAAGAGGCCTAGTCACGGACAAGGATCCCATTGTGCTATGCACTATATAAAAATATAGACTAAAGACTGGTGCTTACATAGAAATTAAGAAAATAAAATTTATTTCTCAATCAAATAGACATAACCTGTGGAGTCAAGTTCCAAATCCTCATTTTGATGGCTGCTCCATGAAGCCTTTGGAGTGATGTGCACGCCCATTGGTTGCCACAATTGTAGAGCCTTCTATACTTCCTGAAAAGTGTACCCCACTCCTCAGTGGCCCTTCACATCCAAAGTATGGAGTACCTCCCAACCTCTGACTGACAGTGGTGCCTCCCTCTGTGTGGAGGAGGAACAATATGGGTGGTGTCCTTGACTAATTGACACAAGCAGCCTAATAATAATAATTTATATTATATTAATACTATATTAATATATTATTATATATTTTCACAGCCCTTATGTGGGAAGAGTAAGATTCCGAGATCTGTTCATGGTGATGGAGTCACGCACCTTATTTAAGTGGTCCTACCTATGCACCTCATTCTCCTGGCCTGAGTATAGTGCCCATTCTCCCCTACACCTTCTACATTGAGTACTTGGTCTTGCAGGAATGGAGCCAGCCTATTTGAGAGCTCTGCCTACAGAACAGTATAGATAAAGTCCTTTGATGGGAGTCTAGGTGTTAAAAGGAATGCAGATTTATTAGTGAAAGGAGCTTTGGCTTTGTACCTTCCAAATGCAGGTGTCTGAGGCAGGAATAGAGTTTTACTTCAGATTTGAATAGCAAGAAACATCTTTTTTCATCTTCTGTGTTTTACAAGGATCTGAGCATATTAAATCAAATAATTATTCTGGCTGTAATGATAGATTTTAAAAATCATTTAATCAACATATAATTATTGAAATTTGCATAATTAATAAGCTGTAGTTTGCCAAAAGGCGAGCTTTTACTACTGATGAACCTCTGTTTGATCAAGTTCTCAATGTTTTAATTCTTCTAGATGAAAAATTAAAAACAGTGATCTAATAGTGCGTTCATTTTCCATTAGTTGATCTATATAATGTGGATTGAAGATAAAACACATGCATATAAAATACATTTAGCAGTTAATTATTGCAACAATAAGAGAATTATAAAACAATTTAATTTTTGACCATTTCCTTGCATTGACTATGAATTCAACTCACTTATACATTTGTTTTATATCTCTTCAGTCTACAGGTTTTTTTATAGAAATGGTTATTAACTCCATAGTGATCAGCAAGCAATATGGGTAATAGTTATGACACTCCCCAACTCACTCACTAAAGGTGGAGCTGTGAAATCTGATACTATTAAGAACAGCTAATATCATTTTGGTGTCATACTTCAGAGGCTCTGAGTTGGAATATCATGCCCTAGAGAAAGGTCAACTTAATCCTCTGTGTTGTGAGTAGTAAGTAATTTATATAGTGTTTCCAGTAGAAAAGCAGTTTAATGGACCTGCAGGTAATGTTTAATAACTGAGAATGTAAGTTAAATTGACCAGCTGTTACATGTGTCTGCACTTGCTGTAATGGCATGTGAAATTGTGAGAAATTTCACACATTTTGTTTCAATTTATTCTAATTGTCCTCTCACAATTAAAAGAACACACTTTCTAAATTAAATGTAAATCCACGGTTTATTCAAACTCAATGTTCTTCAGTATGCTCACTCCTCTTCAGGACTGTGTTTTGAAAGTACTGTATAAAACTCCTTACCACTCAACTAAAACAGGTCTTCATTGCAAATGGCACACTGTGGTAAACCCAGACACAGCTTTTCTTTTCTTTGCACAAATGAGGTGCATCTGTGTCATCTATTTACTGATTTAATTGGGAAAAACTTTCAAAATAATAGAAGTCTGATAATATGTATGTTAAAGGCTGTTCATAAAGAGGATAGTGGTCAATTGTTCTCCATGAGCCAAGATGCCAAGAAAGCAACCACATGCTCTGGGTGTCTCTAAACATCTGACTGCTTAGAAACTGGGACTGGATGATGGAGTGGATCACTTGATAAAGTGCCCTGTTCTGTTCACTACCCCTGAAGCATCTAGCACTCGCCACTGTTTGAAGACAAGATATTGGGCTAGACGGAGCACTGGTCTGACTTAATATGGCTATTCTTGTGTTCTTACGTTCAAGAAGGACAAGAAGTAATTGGCTTAATCTGAAGCAAGGGAGATTTAGATCAGCCATTAGAAGAAACTTTCTCACTATAAAGACAGTTAAACACTGGAATAGGCTTTCAAGGGAGGTTGTGGAATCCCTGTCATTGGAGGCTTTTAAGAACAGGTTAGATAAACTCCTAGGTATACTTTGTCCTGCCTCAGTGCAATGGGGCTGGATGTAGATGTCCTCTTGAGATCCCTTCTAGCCCAATTTTTTAAATGATTTCTATGAATTTTAGAGATATTTCAATACTTAGCACATTCGGGTATTTTTCTCTTCTCCTGTGTGTTGCTGGAGAAACTGGCATGAAGAATCATTAATATAAGTCCTCAAAGTCCTAATCTAGTGACCTTACAAATGGTTGCGTTGGAGAGGATTATGAGGTCCAGAGGATTGACTTCAGTTTTGGAGGAAGAAATCAGCAGGAGATGGAACTCTGGGGGGAAAAAGAGTTCATAATTGCAGAATGCAGCAGTGAAGGGATTATTTTCCTTTAATTTAAAATAATCAGAATACCATTCAGGATGATTCCACGTTTGAAGTCTTCTATTAATCATCCTGAATTTATCACTCTGAATATCACTGACTTGAGCACAGAAATATGTTTTGTTTGCTCAGGAACTTGCAACATGCCCATCGACATAGTATCTTGAGTGTCTTTGTGTGTAGATGGGTGGACGTGAACAAAGTCTCTCATCTGTCTATGTGAATTTGTGTGCGTTGTTTGAACTAGTTAGTCCCGATAATCCAATTTTGCTAGCACTGTGTTCTGGTGACTGGGATACTGGATAGGCAATCAGGAGATGTGGGGTCTATTCCCAGATGCACTCTCTGATGTGGTGCGGCCTTGGGCAAGGCACTTCAACTGTCTTTCTGTAAAATGGGGATAATAGTTGACTCTTCAGTGTTTCAGAATCTATAGATTAAGTGTTAGTAATGCTCTCATAACATTATCTCTATCCTGAGAAATGGAGTAATTAAATATTAATCAGCCCTTTGAGGTGTAGGCGCCCATGATTGTTTCAGTTGAATGGTATTCTTCAGCATTTCCATTACTTGTGCATAATGTCATAATAGTGGTAATGGTGTTGGTTTGATGATGATTCTGCCACTGGAAAGTAGCCGGCAAATGACCCTCTTTTTAATCTAATAATTCTTCACACTCATCTGAATTACTTCACTTGGTTAATTTAGTGCCACTGGGCAAATATTTGCCTAAGTGAACTACTTAAACGACAAGAGCAGTCTCCACATAAGCTCTATCTTGCATGCACTAATGTTTGGTGCTTTATAGGTGATCTTTCACCATCTATCTCTGTGAAGCAGTATCCTTTCCCCAACACGGTCATATATCTGGTGCAAACAGTATTTATCTTGCAGCCCACAGCCTGCAGTTTAAATATCTGCAAATTTGGAGTAAGAAGTGAGACAATATTACATTCTTAAATCTCTGTTAGAGATCTACTTTGTGTATTGTTATCAAAATCTTGAACTGAATGTTTCTGTAACTAATAGAGCTGGCAAGAACAGTTTTGCGAAAACGATATTTTTGTGAAATAAGCTATTTCATCAAAGACGTATCTTTGATGAAATTGTTGGGAAGGGGAGAGAGAGAGAGAGAGACTATAGCCTGCTGCTTCCGGCACTGGCCTGGAATGTGGGAGACCCAGGTTCAAGTGCCTGCTCTGCCTGATTCAGATGAAAAACTCTGCTCTGAATCAGGCAGAGGGAGGATTTGAACCTGGGTCTCCCACATCCCAGGCCAGTGCCTGAAGTGGCAAACTGTAGAATGTGACAGACGAATGCACACACGTGTTTTTGACACAACTTCATTTTCATAAAAATGTTCAAATGGCTTTGGTTTTGTTCTGTTGTGAAATAAAAACAAATTTTGAAATCTCAAAAGTTGTCACAAAATGGAATTGTGATCCTCCAGTAAGGATTTCTTAGAACTGTTTTATTCAGTAGTCATTTTTCTTTAATGTTTTTCTATTCAAGTCCATTTTTATAAATGTGTAGTCATACTTCCGTGTGTTAAAAAATGTACCACATTCTCAGTGAGTAAAATACAAGTTTGGTGATAGTAAAGATTTGATAAGCACTCATGGGATGAATGTCTGCATTGCTTATGAATGTTGAAGTCAACAAGGGAGTGTTATAGGTCATCCCAGATGATAGATTGATAAACTCTTTGTGCCATGCCATGCCATACCACCATGTATTCCACATATGACATATTCAACAGAGAATATATTTTAGAAATGTTAAAGCATTGATTGTGATTACTTCTTGTATCCCACCACTTACTAAGCCAGGCTTCCTGATAATCTGGATGTGACATTGCACTCTATATGATTTTATGAAAATATGCTAATGAGTTTGAATATAATGTAACTGAAATATGCTTCATGCAAAAGGTCTCTTGTAAGGTATCATTACAAAGCTTATAATCGACTGTGTGTGGTCATCCTGTTTGTATAAATGTATCGCTCTTGTATCTGAAACTAGAAATATGAAATATAACTCTGAGGGCCTATTGTAATTATGCAAAGGGTGGGCCATTAATGGTGGTTTGAAATCTTGATGACTCCTGTTAACCAGGACAATTGACTTCAGATGGCTCTGTTTTACCTGTAAGTCTTCCTACATATGTGTGTGTTGGCAAGTGGAGTCTTACATGGCATATGATCATATCACCTGAGCTGGAATCCATCTTTAAGCAGGTGCATGAGTGTAACTTATCTGATCATCTGTACATTGTTTCTGTGTGTGGGTACACACATAATTAAGCTACACAATACAATGTTAAACTAGTTGAGATCTAGCTGGTTTCAGTTAGCCATGATTGTTAGGAAAATAAGTGTTTTAAGTGGGGGGGGGGGCCGCGGGAAGTGCAGTATTAAATAATAAGCTGATCCTGGGAAAATGTAACCATTCTTGATAAAATCACTGTTCCTAAAGTTACAGATATAGTCATGACAATAAAAACAGAAGATGGTAGGAAAGGTTTGAGTACAAAAGGCTCCAGCATACCATGTGAAAACCATGGTAGGGATACTTGCTGTGTGTACCAAAGAATTCTGGAGACAGTCCTTATTAGTTAGTTAAATAGCAGCTAAGTGATTCTTCCATTCTGTAGTACATTAGCTAGAACTGTGTCTTGCATGCATCTGTCTGTACAAATACAAAATAGTAAAAATTAACTGCTGGTGGAAGTCTTTCAAAATCCAAAAAGACTAATAAACAGTCTGAAGACTGTTTTATTAGCATATGTTAATATATTGTGGAAGATTTTCCCTATTCTTGATGGTTTATAGAACAGAATATCCATAGGAATTGCACACACCAATTTTTTTCAGAATCTGAAAGTTTTCTATCATTCATGCACATTATTGTACAAATAATACTTTCTTGAATACTTTTACTAGTTAGCAACCCAATTTAATCTTTCCCTCTAGAAAATTGTTAGATAGGGATTCTCTAGGAAATCAAATTAAGGTTGTCCTTTGGGATGTTATTGGGTTGGTTTTAAATAGTGCTTTGCAAATTACTAAAATTCAGAACCAAAAACCACTGCAGAATTTTAGCGAATTTGCTATATAGTTAAAATGATGTAGCTGTATTGGGAAGAAAGTTCAAGGTATGCCCAAGCGAAATAGAAACACTTGAAAACATTGTAGTGGAAAAGAGAGCCCAAGACTTGTTAATTTCTGGCAAGATACAATGCTATCTGTTTGCATGGGGAAGTTCCCAGAGAAGTACAGTATTACACCCATACAGACCTTCCCTCTGCTCCCTGCCTGCCGCAGGGCCCCCCACCCCAAACTTCCAACTCATCCAACCCCCCCAGGTCCTTGCCCCCTGACCACCCCCTCCAGAGACGCCCCCAACTGCCTCCCAGGACCCTCCTTGCTCCCTGTCCCCTGACTACCCTGCCCCCTATCGACCCCCTGCCTCCTAACACACCACAAACTTCCATGCCTCATCCACCCCCCCACTTTCTGACTTCCCCCTCCAGATACCCCCGTTCCTAGCCACCCTACCCTGTCCCCCATCCCCTGACTGCCCCCCAGCCCTGCACCCCTTACCTTGAGGCTCCAAGCAGATCCAGATACACTATCCCTCACAGCCTCGTCCCTCACAGCACTGCATGTGCGGCGCCAGGGGTTCCAGATGAGCGGGGAGCGTCTTTTCCTCCCCACGGAGCGAAATGCTGCCCCGCGGGAGCGCGCAGCCCCGGCTCCCAGAGCTCTGTGTGCGCTGCAGCAGGGCTCCAGGGGAGGGGAGAAGGCGGGGGAGGGGCCGGAGGCTTGGTGCACTTGGTCCAGTGCTCCAGCCCGGGACCACGGACCCCGTGGCTTGCCGTGCCGCGCAGAATTTTTAATGGCACGCGGAGTCCCAGCAGGCAGCCGCGTGCCATTAAAAATTGGCTCGCGTGCCATCTTTGCTGACCCCTGCTCTCATGGATGATTGAATATTACTGCAGCTGTGAAAGAACATACAACTACTAGGTTCAGGATAAGAAAAGTGGTTAATATAGTCTCTCATGAATTGAGGAAGGTACAGCTTAGACATTGTCATTTCCCATGAAAGGGAATGTGAGCTTTCTCTCTCACACAACCTTCTCTCTTCCACTGCTGAGCCCCACTTGGATTCTTAGGACAGAGGAATAATTGCAGTGAGGAGAATATTAAACTCAGGATGGATGAAGGATTATTTTGACTTCATGTAACTTGAGGCTGTGTGCTTGCATAGTGCTACTTACAGGGTGTTGCAAACAATTCAGAGAAACTTCTCTATACCAAAAATTACAGGAGTTTGACATATCCTAAGATTGTTTTTCTGGGAGCAAAAATTGAGTGTTAGTGTGGTCTTTACAGGCTCAGGACACAGTGTACAACAATGGTAATGTGTGGTGTCGTAGGAGTATACCAAATGGAGCCTGATTTCTGTATGAGTTGCACAATTAAAAGTTTTGAAACTTAAAAATCAGTGCAGGACCTGGGGGAAACATTAGAACATTTTAATTCTGTGCTGAATTCTACCAGCAAATTTAATTATGAAAGATCATTGAGGTTAACATTTTTGTACTTCCTCATGGGCAACCCCCCCTTTTTTTTAAAGAGCTTCTTATGTGGATCAGTTGCTGTAAACTTTCAGTGAGTAGGATGCTTTAATAGATTCTTTTAATGAAAGAATATTAACAAGCTAAATATGTGCAAAATAGGTTCAAAATACAAAGACTGATCAGACCACTTGAAAACAAGCTAGAACAGAGATTCTCAAACTGGGGGTCGGGACCCATTGGGGTCATGAGGTTATTACATGGGGGGGAGGGTTGCGAGCTATCACCCTCCACCCCAAACCCCACTTTGCCTCCAGTGTTTATAATGATGTTAAATATGTAAAGAAGTGTTTTTTAATTTAAAAGGGGGGTCGCACAGAGAGGTTTGCTATGTGAAAAGGGTCACCAGTACAAAAGTTTGAGAACCACTGAGCTAGAATGTAAAGTTAGATTTTTTTTCCCTTCTCTCCCCCCTCACCTCCCATTTTGAAAACCAAGTTGCTGCTTTTAATAAACAGGATGAGATTGTACAGCTAAGCACTTTAACTATGAAAACTATGATTAGGTCATATTTATTATAATGAAAACCATTGCATGGCTTGTTGTCTCACAAGTGTTGGTGGTTATACTGCTCTGAACATCAATGGCATTCACTGCACTTCTTTTCATTTGAAGATCTCAAAAAAACGATCAGTGGATTAAGCTTTTTACCACCCTTGTTGGGCTAGCTTTGCAATATTCTGCTTGCCTGAGGATGAGGACTTCTTATGATTGAATGAAATAGGTTGTCCACCATTGAGTATATTTTGAGCTCAGGTATAAGACTATGTTATGCCCACCTCACAGATTGGGAAACAGGGATATTACGTGGTTAAATGACTTTTCCACAGTCACACAGCAAATTAGATTACTCAGATTTGCATTTTAACTTCTGGCTCTGTAACTAATGTATTTATCCTGAGAGTTAACTGCTTACTTATATAGGAGGTAGGGTGGAAGACATGAGAATTGAAGCCAGAGATTGCCATGGGGGAAGATGGTAATAGGAGAATTTATGTGGGAGACAGGGGAATTTAGTGTGGTGAAGTTTTAAAAAACGAGCAAACAGAAAAACCTTGTAACTAGTAAAATCTAAGCTTATCAGCCTGATGATTTTGTATGTTGTATCCTGTTTCCTCATCTACCTTATCTGTCATTAGGTTGCATGTTCTTCAGAACAGGAAATGCCTTTGCTGTTTGGCAAGTGTCTAGCATATTTTGGGCTCTGCCGTAATCTAAATAATATAGTATCTCTTGATTCTCACTCCTATACCGTAACAGTTTGAAGAGTCTTTGTGTTACTCTTTGTGTAACTTCCAAGGTTTGCTTTTTCATTGGCATGTGGGAAGCATGGTTCAGTTCATTCCTGCACCCACTCCACAACTTGGTGAAAGCTGTTCAAGCCAGGGTTTGAAAGTGTTTTGTGTCACAGGGGTAGCAACTCTGAAGTGGCCAAAGATTGGTGTGTTTTGATATCTGAAACAGTTAACTGGAGAGAAGAAATTGGAGGCTTATCCTTATCATGGTAGATCTAGGAAAACAGAATCTCAACGTTCTAGCAAATGTTTACTGTGATATTTCTAAGTCATAAGTGCTTTTTAAAATTTTACCCTGGGCTTTTAAAGTTTAGGCCATAACTGGTAAACTACTTTGAACTTCTAAGTAAGATATTTCCAAATCACTTAGGTGCTTCTGAAAATGTTACCCAGGTGACTAACCCTATACATTCTGTAATTTCTAAGAATTCCATTTACAGGGCTAAATGTATATTAGTTCTTGAAATGATAAATTAGAGGTCAAATAGTATGCTTATCCATTGTGGGTTCTGTGAACAAGCAAGCAAGACAAATGAAAAATAAGCTGTGTTTACTGTTTGACATTCAGTTAGTCAGGCTGCTTTTCCATTACCGAGTTACTTTGGCTGGTATTTGAAGCTGGCTTTTAGTGTGCCCAGTGAGCCATGCGTTCTTGAGGTAGCTGTGTTTTTAAAATAAAGTCTGAAAGCTTGAGCTGCTTAATTCCACTAAACCCAGAGTTCCTGTTTTTGGAGGCACTTTAGCAGAGCTTGTCTTTTCACTTTGTGCATACAGAGCTTCAAGATAAAGAAAGCTTTCAGAATAAACATACATTGCAGACTTTTTCTGTTATCTTTTGGGGGTGGCGGAGGGGAGGTAGAATCGATAGGAACAAAATAAAATTCCTTGCCTCTTTAGTTATCTCCTGCCTAACCTAAAGAAAAGAACTGAAAATTGTAAACCTCTTGGAGCTTGTTTTCTTCAATACAGGGATTTCCCTTAGTATTATCTTCTTAGAGCTGGATAGATGCCAGGATGCTCACAAATCTTCTCAACTGCCAGTTAAAAAGTGGTTTCATATGTAAAGTGTTTTATTTTAAAAACAAAACCATCCCCTTGAGAGGCCATATGGTATGTTCCACAGATTACCTCTCTTGAAATCACTTCTAGAACCCTATCTGTTCTAAGGTGGCTACCAGTTTAATATTCATACACCCCGTCTTATTTGAACTGCACTGATTTGTGCTTTTATACTGTAAATTCTTTTGAACAAAGGCCTGGTTTTGTTTGCTGTGTTGTGTGTTTTGTCAGCTGTGAAGGCCTGTGTAGGTACTGTATATGAAATGTAAATGGTAGATTAACTTTTTTAGATACTACTGTTCATAAAAACAAACTTATTTTTTCTCCTTAACACTACACCCTTGCCACTCTTGCCTGTCTAAACTAGCAAGAAGGGTTACTGATTTTGGTCAGGCTGGTATCCTCTCCACAGACCTGATAAATCTACTGATTTCCCCAGCTGACTGCTGCTTCTTTGCCCAAAGTAGTGGCAAACACAACCAATCTATTGCTTTTTCTAGTTCTGGGCTCCAGGCCCAGTGTAGGGAGACTTCATATGAAATTGCAGTGATCTGCATTTAAGTATTCTCTATCTAGATGGTCTAAATCCAGATTAATCACATTCAGGTTTGAAGTTGCTAGACCATCTTTTGGGGCTCTGCTCAGTCTTCTCTGAGATCAGAAAGCAAACTTTTTTCCCTCAGGGGGAAAAAGAGGATGCTCAAGGATCCAAAAATATTCAGAATATAGCCTTAATATGCCACTACCAGTTAGTTCTTCCTGAAATACCTGTATAGATATGATGAACATGTATTCTGTATTTCCTTTTTCAGTATTGGTTATTTGATAGTTTGTTAGGCAGGAACTGAAAGGGATTTGTTTCCCTCATCCTCCTCCACCTTGGGATTTGACTGTGTGAAAGAGAGAATAAGGAAATTGAATATTGCAAATATGGCATGGAAATGCATTCAATTTTCTCACACACTGGCTCCAGTTTAAATGAAAAGGAGTATGCTACTAATGTTTATTCCTGAATTCATGCAAATATATGGAGACATTTCAAAATTTTAAGACTGTGCTTGTTATGAGAGCAGGGATTCTCACCATGCTTTTCCACTTCTTATTGAAGACTATCTTGTGGCCATCTTCTGTCTCATTTGTGGTCATGCATCCTCCTGTACCAACCACTGCAGTTGGAAAAATATTCAACTGTGTATTTGTTGATTTGAATGTGATATGTAAGATAATGCTCCTGTTAGAAACTTGACTGCATACTATATATATATATCTCCTGTATTCTATTATATACATTTAATAACATACAATGGTATTAAAGCTATACATTTAACAAACTAAACAGGAATAACAGTGTAGGTGTAGCCACGTGCTCCTGTGAAGAAATGTTTACAGAATTGGGCCCTTCATGTGTCAAGGCTAGCTTTCCCTTTTAGTTTCTGAGGTTTTTGAAAGGGGAAAGGAAAATGTTGGCTGCTAGAATTGTAGACCTTGTAAACACCTTGAACCAACCAGCACAGAACTGGTTATACAAACCTGTAAAATAGACACT